>NW_028274807.1:166514181-166817212 GCF_037043125.1 Eumetopias jubatus
TCAGAGTTAATCCTCAAACTCTGAGAATTGCCCCCCAGTTTTACAGACAGGAAAACCAGAGCTCCGAGAAGTTAAATGACTTACCCAAGGTCACATGACCTATACGGTCTCGGGTATTCAAGGTCACACCTGTCCAACTCCTAAAGGCCAAGATTTTCCACTGTGCCCCCCCAACTCTGGATGAGTGAGTGAAATACAAAGCAAATCAATAAGAAGTTATAAAAGATGGAGTTGAGGAACAGGTAGGATGAGTTAAGAAGTGAGCCGAGCCTAACTAGGTAAGTGGTGGGGGGTGGGGAGAGGGGCGGTGGGGTGGCAGGTTGGGAAGGAGGCCACCTGAGGGACAGCCCCCATCACCCTGACGCTGGACCCCCTGCAGGTCATCGCTACCATCCCGACCAGCAGGCTCAAGTTCCTCAAGGAGGCGGGCAGGCTCACGCAGAAGGAGGAGATCCCGGAGGAGGAGCTCAATGAGGACGTGGAGGAGATAGACCATGCCGAGAGGGAGCTGCGGCGAGGCCAGATCCTGTGGTTCCGAGGCCTGAATCGGATCCAGACCCAGGTACAGGAGGCTCCCGGGGCTGGGCCACACCTAGCTGGGGCGGGCGGGGGATGGAGATGGGCGTGCTCCATGCCACCCCACAGGCCCGCAGAGATGGGGCTCCAGCCCTGCTCTCACCACCTCGCCAGCCTTTGGTACACCCATGCTCCCCACACACACACTCCCGTGGCTGCTAAAGAAGCTGTGGCCTCTTCAGGAAACTTCCATCTCACCCCTCAGACCTGTGAGGGGTCAGACTGGGGGTCACATCCACCATGGGTTTCCAGGGGGGATGCCCCTAAGCGGGGAGGGGGCCTGAGTGCTGAGGTGAGTGTGGGGCTCTGGTCAGGGTCAGGCTCTGGTCACCACCAGGAGGGGCAGTGCAGGGCTTGGGCGCCAGTAGGTGTAAGGCCAGGGCCAACCCCAGATTCTCCCAGGCCGGGGCATCAGCCTATGAGGTCCGGGCATCTCTGCACATGTGTAACATGTCCCCCACCGGGGCCTTCGGACACTGGCCTCCAGCTTCCACCAGGGCATCGAGGCCACTCTGGGAAGCCAAGTTTGGTTTTCCCCACGCATACACAGACACGTGCACAGTAAGGCACACACGCCAAGCCCATGCATGGGATGGATTTCCTCCCCAGGACAGACACCTGTGCCGCCACCGTGTGGCCCCCACCCACAGGCCACACGCTCTCACACAGCCCTCTGCCCGGGCTGGAGTTCTAGATCACACTGTTTGTTCATAGCCACGTGGGATGAGGGACTCAGGGACTAGGAAACCAAGGGAGGGTGGGCCTCTTGCCCAGACCGTGCCTAGCACCCCGCTGTAACCTGGGCTGCTTCACACCCCACGGAGCACCCCCCAGCATCCTCTCATTGGCATTCACAGCCCCCCACCCCTGGTTTTCGGGGTGACCAAGGTTCAGGAGACAGCCCTCTCGGAGAGCTGGGGGCGGCGGGGGGAGCGGGTGTCGGGCCCAGAGCCTCCCGACACCGCGGGGGTTCTCCTCCGCGACAAGAACCCCAGCGCGGGGGCCCCTTGGCCAGCCCTGCCCGGGGCTCTGGGGCCCCCCGAGGGGCCTGGCGCCCAGCAGACGTCTTTCAGGGGCTTTGAGTGTGTCTGGTGGTCTTTGTTTGATTTAAGTCACCTTGTCCTTGTCCCATGGCTGCGGCTGTGCTCGTGGCGCTGCGCCTGTCAGTCGTGTAGCTGTGTGTCCATTCTTCTCGCAACTTGTCTCGTTCTCTCCTCCGTTGCAGATTGAAGTAGTCAATACTTTCAAGAGCGGGGCCTCCTTTCAGGGAGCCCTGCGGAGACAGTCCTCCGTCACCAGCCAGAGCCAGGACGTAGCCAATCTCTCTAGCCCTAGTCGCGTGTCGTTGTCCAATGCTCTTTCCTCTCCGACCAGCCTTCCTCCTGCTGCAGCTGGGCGTGAGTGTGAACCCTTACTGCCTCGGGCGCCACCGACGCCAGCGCCGGGCGGGCAGGGGCCGGGGCCCCAAGGACACGGGGGGCAGCCGGTCATGGCGAGGCCCAGGGGGCTGAGGGGCCACAGCCATTGAGGAGGGTCCCCATTGGTCAGGAGAGCATAGCCAGTCATGGGGTGGCCAGCCCTTGGTGGGCCACGGTTGGCTGGGGTCAGGGTCAGGGGCTTAAACACTCAGCCAGGGGGTCGTGAAGGTCAAGAGTGGCCAAAAAGGTCTGGGTCAGTCAAGGATCACCATCTGGTGGGGAGTTTCCAGTGATCAAATGCTCCAGCCCACTAGAGGGTCACAGCGGCCGAGGCGGAACAGTCAGCCAGGACGACAAGGGGTATCCCAATTGGTCTAGGGCCATACTCAGTCAGGAAAAGCCTGGCCCACAAGGTCAAGGTCAGAGTTGGCCAGGAGGTCAGAGTCTTATAGTTAGTTAGGCGAAGGGTTACCACGGGTCAAGCCCATCAGAGGTCACAGTCGGTCACAGTGGGGTCCGGCCGAGAGAGGGGTCACTATTGGTCAGAGGTCCCAGTCGGGGAGGGGTCCCAGGCCTTGGAGAAGGAGATCACAGCCCAGAGGCCCCCGCCACGGTAGTTCAGAACCCTCTGTTTCTTCCCTTGTACATCTGATGGCATCAGTTGCCTTACACACACTATGCCCTGCACACTGAAGGTCTGACCCCTTCCTAGAAAGGACAGGGCTCCTTACCCATTCAGCTTGATCTCAGGCAGAAAGCGGTGAACCAAGTCTCACATCTTGGCTGGATGCCAGCAGGCCATGAGGGATCTGGTCCAACCTGTAGTTTCCTGCCCTTACTCATCTGAGGGAGAGCCGGGGACTCTGGCCTCCATCTTCTCCCTCCTTCCAAGCTCACCTCCTCATGGCACCACTTCTAACCTGATCTCTCATCTCTGGCTTCTAGATCTTTCTGAACCCCTCCATGGCTTCAGGACCCAGAGGGAATAAGAAGTCTCTATTTACTACCTGCCTCCCTTACCTTGTGTCCAGTCAGCCCCCTCCCAAACTGCGGGGGAGCGCCTAGTTCTGGTCTTCTCAGATTGCCACAATGCATCTGTTCCAGCCCTCGGGCTTTTGATGAGGAACAGGCCCTGGGACTTCATCTCGCCATACTTTATACAGTGCCTGTACCCCCATCCAAACACGGTACACCCCCCACACACATCCCCTCCCACTGAGCTGGAGAGGACCTGCATGCCAGGTGGGAACTGGGCCATCTGAGCCCTCGGATGGGAGACACGAGCCACAGAGAGCCTATTGCTGGCCCATGCTCATATCCCATGACTGTTCAGGGGCTGCAGCCCCACCAGGTAGGCAGGGTAACAGGAAGGATGCAGAAAAGGGAAGAAAAGCCCTCTGGATTCATTCATTAGCACAAAAACCCAGCAGTGGGGGGGGGAGGGGGGGGTGGCCAGGCAAGCCAAGGTGAAATGGAGATCTATTTGAGCAGACTGGGTCCAAGTCACATTGCCGTGACTGTCACTAGGAAGTCACTGCCAGGCTTTCTCAGGGCAAGAAACACTTTGGTCCCATCCTGCCGCCCCCCCCCCCCCCGGCCCCTTACAGCAGAGAGCCTCAGCCAGCTGACCTCCTCCTGCATTCACTTAGCTCTGGCCTTGCTCAGCACCACCAGCTCTCTTGAAGTGCAATGACCAAGGGTTCCAGTCTGGGGGTGCCTGCCTGGCTCAGTTGGTAGAGCATACAACTATTGATCCTGGTTCGAGCACAGAGATCACTTTAAAAAAGGGGGAGGGAGGTTTCCGGTCTGGAGAGCCACTGGGGAAAGAATCCATTTCTTTGGGCTCCTGGTGACTCCCACATCCCTCTGGCTGGGTCTGACCTCTTTGAGGCACGGTGCTTCACACTGGCCACAGCCAGAGCCTGCCTGGCATTTCTGGGCACCCATGCAGCCTTTAGAAGTCTTCCTGTGGCTTAGTCCCATGCCTTAGCTCCCACAGTCTAGAGAAGGAGCTCGGTCATCTCAAACCTGGGCAATATCATTCTCACCTTTTCTTATTCAATAAGGCCAGTTGAGTGACACCCAGTTTTCAACACTTCTCCTTCAGAGAGACAGTCATTTCTACCCACCCTCTATTTTCTCCAAGGACCTAAAGGGGCTGGTCAGGCATGATTCCTTCATCCAACTGCCATTTTGCCTCCTTGAACATGTTGTATTCCTACCCTCTACCAGAGAATCCAGACTGTAATTTGGGGTGTCTTGTGGGAGCCTGACCATCCCCCTAGCCAAGAGTTCCGGTTCCAAAAGGGATCCTAACCCCTGTGGCTTCAACACACACATTTTGACCAATACAGTCACAGTGTGAACTCTAAATAAATACCCCCAGTTCCTCCTTCACCTGAATAGTTGCTATAACAACAATACCTCCTGGGCCCTAACTCTGAGGGCCCTCTAGTTACCAGGCAGGGTCCCTTCAGGAGTCAAAGGCTTTTTTCCTCGGGGAGGTGTAAAACCAGTAGCCAAGAGGAAGAGAGGGGTCCCGGCTTGGGTGGGATGGAGAGGTAGGCTGCCTCCCACCTCCTCTGAGCAGGGACTTCTCCCTGGGGATTCTCCAGCAGAGGAGGGTGGCCCTGTGCATGCTGAGTCCAGAATACCTGTAATCTTATACCCTAGAAGGAGTCAAACCACTGTCCCCTGTGTTACCCAGAGTTGACCACCAAGGCCTGTGGTGGGGCAGTGTCTGCTTGGGGCGGACTTCTGACTCATGACCTTGGGGTGAGGAGCCCCCCATCCCATCCCTCCCCCGGCACCACTGTGAGGTGGAGGGCCCCAGGCAAACAGATGCATGCGGTGACGTGACAGGCAGGTCACACTCGCACCCAGAATGTTTGGGAGGGAACTCTGGTTCGCTGTCTTGCTTTCCTCTTCTGACTGACACAAAAGTGAGGTTTTTTTTCCCCCAGAAACTTAAAGGCACACCCCTAAGGCCTTATACCTGAGCCTCACTCAACATTTTCCAAAGTAGTCCCCACATCCTTCATTTCGCATATGCCTCACCAAGGAAATAGGAGAGAGGACCTGCCAATACATCCATTTCCCTGAGAAAAACACTGAGGCTCAGAGGACTGGGCTGACTTGGCCACGATCACACAAGTGAGTGGCGAGAGGTCTGACTCCAAAGTGCCTCATTTTCCCACCGTCCCACAACCACTTTTCAGACAAGCCCATAGCCCTGGAGCCTGCAGAGGTTGAATTTCCATTCCAGAACCAGTGCCCATGCCCACAGCCTCACAAAGTGGAAAGGGGTCCACCCTCTGGGCTCTAGAAGGCCAAGAAAGCGGTTTCTCTGCTGGACTTTCTACCAGCCTGGCCAGGACTGGGGCGAAGGGCACCTTCCCACTGGTGACCAAAGACAAAATGAGCATTCGGCTCTGTGACCCAAGGCCAAGCCCCCTGCCGCTCCTGCTTATGCCCCTCAAACTCCTAACGCATCTCAAACTACTTTTGTATTTAGCAAGTTTTGTAGCAGGCTCCGTGTTGGTCAGTGAAGGTCCTCCTCCTTCGAACCAACCAGGCCAAGCACATCAGACTCCTAACCCAGAACCGGCCACTTCCTGGCCACGACCAGCCAGGGGGCCATCTCCTACTGCCACTTGCCCTTCACCTTCCTGATTCCAAGGACTGCTAGGGCAAGGAGTGCGCATCTCTTAAGGGAGAAATGAAGACGGAAAGAAAAGAAAGCTATGCCTCTCATTAGCGTTTTGGTAACAAACTCAGTGCAATCTTGGGTTGGCGAGAAAATGGCTTGTTTCTGGGGTGGGGCCTAGACCTCTCCACTGTCTGAATATTCCATGTGTTTGTTTCCCTAGAGGGCTAGAGAACCCTGGAGACAGAGTTCAGCAAGAGAGAGTGAAATTAAAAGAGGTTGTGAGTCTTTAACCTTGAGCCTGAAATGAATGTGAATCAATCCCAGACTCTTGGCTTCCCTGAAGCCGGGTAAACATTCGAGTATGTCGAACCCGTCCCAGCCCAGGGCCGAGGCAATCCCTCAGAGCCGACCGACAGGGGCATGGGTCTCCTGTTCCCTTTGTGCTGATGAAACCACAATGTCTGAAATCCCACAGGCCGGGTCCTTTTCCCTCCCCCCTCCCCTCATACCAAGTACAGTTCCTGCCCCAAAATCTCACTTTAGGGTAGGCAGGGATGGGAGGCGGAAGAGCTTTTTTTCTTCCCATATTTTTTTCATTTCAGCCGCGGAGAGAACCGAAGTGGACACTTGAGATGACCATGGCGGGGTGTCCCGAAAAGTCTTGTCCCCACAGTCTTGTCCAGAGCAGTTCATTCTTTCTGTTGTCTCCATGCCAGGGGGAGGGCAAGGGGCCTGCATCTCATTGTGTGTCGTGCCCTCTGCATCTTCAGTCACATGACAGGGTCCCACCACCACCCCTCCTCCTCCACCACCTTACTGCAACTCAGCCTTAGCACGTGCTGGGCACGAGGCTGGACAGTTACAATGACCATTATTCCCATTTTACAGATAGGAAAACTGAGGCTCACGACACCTTTTTTTTTTTTTTTTTTTGGTTTCACTTAATCAAGGGTGGAATGGCCTGCTCATCAGGAGATCAGAATATTTAATAATCCCTACACAGCCATGGACAGGGTATCCAGGGAGGAAGAGGCCTCAGAGCAGTCACATGGCTGTCACGGCGTCCGCAGGCTCCCTCTTGGCCCCTGATGCCTCTTATTTAAAGCATGATTCCAAGAAGCAGGGCCCCCTGGAGTCCCCAGAACACAGCACATAAGAGGGAAACGGGACAGAGATGCTTTTGAGCAAACAAGGAAAAGTCAGAACGAGTAATGATGGCTGACAACCAAAGAGAGAAACTTAAAAAAAAAAAAAAAATCAAAACTCTGGGGTCTTACAAAAGACCGAAAGGAGTACTGACCAACTTAACGTTAACATTCTTCTCTGTGTACACTAAACCAAAAGGCAGAGGAGCATCTCATGTGCTTTAGAAACACTTCCCTCGGAAAAATAGTAAAATAAACCTTGTGCTAGGACACTTAAAACCATCAGCCACAGTCATCTAGAAAATTCACTTCCATGGACAGGGCTTTCCCCACCTGTGCCCCACCAACAAGATACCCCTGGGCTTGGCTGAGAGTTCCACAGATCCTGGGACCACAAGGGCCTCCCCACAAGAACCCCGCTGGTCCTCTGCCCCCCCCCTGCCCCCACAGGCCTGTGGTGTGGAGGCACGCACTGCTCTGCAGGGAGGGCCATTGAGAGCACCCTCGGCGCCATGGCCAACTTGGCTGAGGCTCTGCTCCTTGGACGCACCGAGGCTGCTTCGTATTCCCCCACTACTGCCTCCGCTCTGAGTTGGGGCTAGGAAGAGAGGAGGAAATCCCTTTGTCCCAAGTCCCATCTGCCCCTTGAGATGATAGGCATAGCTTCCCCCTCCCAGAAGTCTGGAGAAAGGGACCCCTCTCTCCAGCACGGGGGTCCTGTTCCTCTGCGCCCTGTGAGGCAGGACAGAGGGCAACCAGTGAGGCAGCGTGTCTTGCCCGCGGCCAAGGCACCAAAAGTGGCAGAGCCTTTTTCAGACATGGGTCTCCCTGACTCCGAGTCCAGTGCTCCTTCCACTAGCCTGGAAGACTCGATGTCCAGCTTCCTTTCACACTCTTCGGAAAACCACGGGTTCCAACTAAGACACAGAAAATGAAAGAATGTGCTTTTTTGTGGCTCAGGTCCACACCCCCCTAGAATCCCACCCAGGGCTGGGTTTGGCCATCTGATTCTGTCCTCCTTTTTGGGAGTTTTGTGTTTTCAAAGCACAAACAACGAAATAAAATGCCCCAGGAAATAAGGGACCCCAAAGTCAACTCCAATGACTGGCCAGGGCTTTGAGTCTATACTCGAGTGTTTACCTCCCAAATGCATGAAGGAAAGAAACGTTGGGTACAAAGACCTCCGTTCACATTGTCCAGGCTTCCAAGTGTAGCCGTGTCTGTCTGTGTGTGCCGTGTGGTTCCTGACCCCTCACCGTGGCATGCTCCCCGCCCCTGAATGTCGTCAGTCTGCCGGCTCCTCCGTGCTTTCTGGCCGCCTCAGCTCTGCACCCCGGAAAGCCCTGAGTTGGCTTTGGTTTGCCTTGCTGCCTTCGGTTTGATGTTCCTGTTCTCTGACCCTCGTGTGTCTTCTCTCATCCCGGCTCATCCAACTGTCTCTCCTTTCCGTTCCTTTTCTGTTTGTGACACGTTATCTGTTCCATGTTGTATGGTTTCTTAACTGCGTGTGGTTTTCTTAAGATTAATGTTCTAAAACTAGCTTCTCCTCCTTCCTCCTTTATTCCCACCTGGTCCCACTCCCCTTCTGCATGGTTGAACTTGTGCTTTAAAGTTAACAAGGCTCAGTCTCTCACTAGGTCTGGGTGCCCGCCGGAGTGGACTATGCTTCCTCTAACCACTGTTTCCCACCATCTCTGTGATGGGGCTTGATTCCTCCTGTCCTAATACTGTAGTTCCGACCAAAACCAAAGCAGTTTTTAAAACCTCATGGATGCATATAACCTGAGCCCCCTCTTCCATTCTTCCCCTCCTGCCCATGCTCATAACACCCAGCGACTGTGGATTCCAGCCGCCCGCTGTGCCCTAACCCCTCCCCCCACCCCTCCTCCGAGCCCCCCCCCAAGCTTGGCTGCCGCCCGCCCCCCCAGGGCAGTGCTTCTCACCCCTGTGCTTCCCTTGCAGATTCGCGTCGTGAAGGCGTTCCGTAGCTCTCTCTATGAAGGTCTAGAAAAGCCTGAGTCTCGAACCTCCATCCATAATTTCATGGCTCACCCCGAATTCCGGATCGAAGATTCACAGCCCCACATCCCCCTCATTGACGACACCGACCTGGAAGAAGATGCCGCGCTCAAGCAGAACTCGAGCCCTCCGTCATCGCTCAACAAGAACAACAGCGCCATCGACAGCGGGATCAACCTAACGACCGACACAAGCAAATCAGCTACCTCTTCAAGTCCAGGGAGCCCCATCCACAGCCTGGAGACGTCGCTTTAGCTGAGGACCCGGCCGCCACCCACCCACCCACCCCCGGGCGCCCCCCCCCACCCCATCCAGGCACCCAGCTCACCCAAGCAGCAAGGAGCAACAACAGGAAACCAAAAACTGGCGAGAAAACCAACATTTCCACCCAACAGACCCTTTTTCTGGCTGCGATGCTGTTTGAACTCTTTTACACTTTGAGGCAAGGGGCGGGATCTCCTGCGGGGGCTTACGGGAGTGAGCGATTTTCCCAGAACAAGCCCTTCCTGGCTCCCACCCAAACACGGACCAGCCATGCACCCGCCAGGCCACCACGTCCCCTGCATGAATGTACTGTACACTTCCAGTCCTCCCCTGGTTTGGTTTGAGGGGGGGTCAGGGAGGGTTTTTTGTTTGTTTTCTTAGGCGGGAACTGCAAACAGACTCTTTTCTGAGACTACATCCAATCCACTGGTCTGTGAGTTTTTGAAATGCTTGCACAGCATGGTCTCAGTTGTATAGGTTAATTTAACAACTTTTTCAAACTGCAGAGCTTAACTCACCTAGTAAATTTGCACCAACGGAACCGAAGAACTTCACAGACACTCACGAGGTTATATCCATTTCTTTGTATCTATATCAACGTATACTTTTCCAAGACTGTATACGTCCATATAGATAGGCATATATATATGTGTATATATATATATACATATATATATACACACATACACACACACACACACACACACACACACGGATATATAAAGTTTTTTTTGCCGGCATGTTGCCTTGTTTCCGCTTAAATTGCTCTATTTTAACTTATTTATGTCCTAAAACAAGAATGTAATTTGTTTACAAACCTGTAGATAACGTCTTTGGCTATTTGTACGGTTGAAGAACACTGGCGGCTGAGATGTTATATAAACAGCTCAGCCCAGCAGACACTTCCCTGGATTGCATCCTGATGTTTTACAATAGCCATGCTCTGATTTTTGCCTGCTGTTTCCACTCAATTATGTCACTACCGCGGGAGGCTCAGGCAGAAGCCAAACGCTACCGAGGAGGAGTAGCCATCCGGAGGGCTTAACACCGTGCTCCGTAGACACAGGGAGAGGAAGAGAGAAGGCTTCCTAGGTTCACAGCACTAACGGCGGGCCTGGCCCGAGGATGACGGGGTCCGCCCAGCTTTGGTCGAAGACTTTTCTCTCGATGAAACTCGCTTGAGTTTACTAAGAGCATTTCAAAAAGAGGTTCTCTTTGGCACTGTCTGGACAGAGGTTGAGGTAGTGTTGCAATATTATAAATGCTACTGTGTTGATTTTTTTTTTTTTTAGTAATTTAGAGGTTTATTTACTTATAAATTGCAGCGTATGAGCTGTTGGCATACTGGATGAGGATCATTATGGCTTGCTGCTTTTATTTTTATTTTTGAAGAAGAATAGCCTTTTTCTCTGCACTATTTAGATCCGAACGAACCTTATGATGTGTATATTGAGATGTATTCAGTGTGATTTTTAAATCAAATTGTCTTCCTGTAGTCGCAATATATACTGTAGCCTTTTGACAGCAAGTCTTGCTTTCCCAGACAGAAAGCCATTCTGAAACCCTACAGTATCACAGGTGAGAAAAGGTGGTTATTTTCCCCCCAAGACAATAACAGCACTAGTAATCCCACTTAATGAGAGCTTATTTAATTGTACGTCAGCCTCTTAACTGCTAAGCACTTTGTGGGTATCAGCTTTTTTCATAAAAGAACTTTTGTATTTAATACAAAGTTTGCTTTGAGACTTTTCAGCATACGATCTTTTTCCATAAACTTGTACAGTGCAAAAGACATTTTGAATACCATGATCGATGACGTCCCATGCTTCGAGGAAAACCAAACACTTTCCACCTCGCTTGCAAAATTCATCCCTCATACTGACCCCTTCCCACGGTTGCTCTGTGTCATCTCAGCCCTTCCCTTCTCCAGGCCCAGAGAATTCTTCCACAAACAAGATGAGAGCCACTCGGGAAAAGAGCCATAGTCAGCTGGGAGGGCCTATGGCTGGGTGGCTGTGAAGGAACCTGAGGCTTTGGGATCCCAAGTCAGCCCATCCCACCTGGCAAAACCTTCCTAGAAGGAGGACCTTCTGTGTGCGAGAGCATCACCTGAATGTCGTGAAGGAATCTCTCTGAATGTACCCAGCAGAGGAAACTGCATCCCCAAAGGGGTGGCCAGCCCTCAGATGTGCTTATTGGATTCCGATACAAACGCCGCCAAAAGCCAGCCCGTTGTTCTCCTGCCGAGAAAGTAAAGACCTGCACATGTGAAAAAACCTGGAGCAACTTTGGAACATGGTGTTTTTTGTAGTTTCCTTTCTCAAGGTTTTCCATCTCCCCACCTTCTTGGTTCCAATCCTGTGTCCATGACCTCATTCCCCGACAGCAGGAAAGCTGCGCTTGCCCACCACGCTCCCTGTTCGTTCGGAGCCGGGACACAGGGAAGACAGGAGGGCCTTCTCTGAGCGGAACCTAGCTTGGGGAACAGGGAGCAGTGGAAGTGACCGAGGACACCCAACCTCAGTGTTGGTCTTTTCTTGTCAGGAATGATGGATGCTTACACACACACACACACAAACACACACACACACACACACACACACACAGAGGAAATGATTGGTTTGTCAAAACTCACTGTAGTACATAAAGCTTGCACTCTGCGTCCTATATCTAGCAGCATGGGGTACGTTTGGCAGTTCACCCCATTAGGGGGTCAATAATTTATGACCATTCATCTGTTTTTATGAATTTTTTTATCTAGACAATAATTGTAAATAAAGAACTCACCGTCTCTGTTCATTTAATACTATGCAATGGTTATGCTTTCAATTGCTGACTCTTCTTATTCCCGCAGCGTGGTTCTGAAATGTCTGTGGTTTAAAAAAAAAAAAAGGCAAAAAACCAACATCAAACAGAACACAGCAAATATATACTCTGTAATGTATATATAATTTTTTCCAGTTTGGGACTGCACCATCCACTTAGCTTCTTCTCTGTCCTCTGGACAAGGGCTCCAGGAGAAGATAGCAGATTCATTCTGAGGTCTAAGCTCAGCTACTTATCTCCCCTCAACAGATGAGAGAAGAGCAGGGGGCCCATTCAGTGACCCCTGGGGCTGGAGAATTGCCCACCTTTGGAGGTGGGCAGGGAGGAATATTTCCTCCCTGCGACTCAGGCAGTGCTTTCCCTAACTCTGAAGCAGCCTCCATTGCTCCCGCCGACCCCTCACCATGGCCCCCTCGCCCCCCTGTCCCAATCAGAACACAGAGTAGACAAGAGGGAGGGTGCCCTGCTTTTGAGACCAGACCACTGAAAATGGCGGTACTGGGCCAAGGACTCTGGACCCGTCTCATCCTGGGTAGCCTACTTATTGAATAGCTGCTCTTTTCCCAACCATGCTGAAATGCCACCTGTACCACATACTGATAGCTTATATAGATTTGGGTCTATTTCTGGAATTTCTCTTCTGTTCCCATATCTGGGTGTCTCATCTGGCACCAGCCATACAGTTCTAATTACTGTTGCTTTATATAATGTTTTATCATGTGGAGGAGGGTGAAGTCCCTCCTTTTCTTTTTTTAACAAAATGTCCTGGTTATTGTCTCACAGCTATTCTTTTAAGTAAACTTTAAAATGTTGCCACGTCTTCCACCCCTACCCTTCCCCCACCCAAGGGCCCTGTCATTCTATATGCAAAGGGCTTCCTTTCTGCCATTGTAAGTACTGTTCACTCAGGGTCACTAGATAGAGTGTCCCGTAAGAAGAAACAAAAAGAGCATCCTAAATTTGGGCGGAAGCCAGAAGTTCCTCCCACCATCTCACCTGTACCCTAAGCAAGGGTGTCACCAGGAGAGGCCACCAAGCTCCCCACCCCAATCTCAGTTTGGGACCCAAAGTCACCCACCTTGGTTATGCTGGGGTGGATCCTCCATCTGCCCCAGTCCAGAAGAGGAATAGGGCTCTCTCCCACACCCGGAGCTACCAGATTTGCGTGGCCCAGTTGTTTTTATTTCTAGTTCTCCTCATGAAGAAATCTTTATTCCTGTCTCCCTTTCCGGAACTGCCTTTTTTTTTTTTTTTTTTTTTGGCAGGGGTGGAAGGGGTCACTTCTTGTTCTTTATTCAAAGTTTTTTCAGCGGTTGTGTGATAGGCCCTTTGGGATGCAGCAATTTCTTTCCTGGACCTTCACACCACCCTAACCCCCCCTACCCATTCGTGCTCTACTTATGGGAGGCTGTCAGCTGGGTGTACTGTGACATGCCTCCCACCCTAAACTCCCTCCATAGTGTCTGAGATCCCATTAGAAGATGGGAGGGGTGCGTTTCTTGAAGGCTCTGGGTGTTCCAGAGCCAAGGCCTATCAAACAACAGCAGAAAATCCCCAGCCAGGTCTTTTCCAAGTTCTAAAGCAAGCTCTCCTGTTGTGATGTAGAGATCCTACTCAACCAAGTAGAGGGAAGGGGATCCCAGGCCCTGGGCATCAGCCATCACCCCCTCCACCAAAAACAAGACCTTTGAGGCTGCTCTGGGACCTTCTCAGCCCCCTAAGTCTGTTTTGTAATGCCTGTGGTGCTCTCCCTCCGGACCTTTCCTCTTGGGGGTCGCCACACTTTGCTAACTCTTGTGTGCACATATTTTATAACAGAGTAGCGAGGAAATGGTGCCGCTCCAGCTTCCACAAGCTGCCCGGGCTCTGGGGGGGGCTCTGGGACAATCGGGGCTGGGAAGTGACTGTGCTCTTATTGTACACTCTTTATTTCTCTGTATCTCTGGCTTGTGCTCTTTGTAATTAATGGGATTTGTCTGCCTTTTCAACACTATCCTGAGCAATAACAATAAATGCACACGTGGAAATGCAGACACGGTACACATCACAAGGCCTTTTTCCGCAGGACAGCTGGGTCCCCACCCTCCGTGGATTTGAACTCGGGAAAACGGAGTCCCTGGGAGGGAAAGGCACTTCGTCCAAGGGTGCACAGCTCAGTGGGCGGTCTCTCTCCTTCCACCACATCACATCTTTCAAACTTCCACCACTGAAGGGAGCAAGTTTAACCTGCCATAAGTCATTAACCTTCCATGAGGAACAGTGGACAGTCCCAAAGAGCAAGACTTTGGGAGAAGAGGCCTCAGGAGGAAGAGGAAGAGATTTGGAGACAGTGGGTCGGGGAGGTAGGGGCACATATTGGGGAAAGCTAAGAATGGCGTGATTTGGGGTCTAGGATCAACTGGAGGGAGGAAATAGGACAAAAGATGTAGGTGGCATCCCTAACTGGCGAGGGGAGGGAAGCAGAGGGGAGCCTGGCGTCCTAAGAATCTGAACTTTGCAAACCTCTGCTGAGCATCAGCAGAAAACAAGAATGTGCCCAAACCAAAAAACAATCTCAATATTGGCTCAAAGTTTGAGGGTTGTGCATGTGCATCTTCACACACACACACACACACGCACACACACACACACACACACTAAAGGCCAACCCTTGTCAGGGAGAACTGAGCTTCAGATTAAGCACCATACAGGTCCATCCAAGTTCTAAATGCTTTCACCTCCCAGAGTCCATTTACTCCCAACATCAACGTTGCTTCAGCGTAGGTATTCTAATTCCCACTTAACAGAAGAGGAGACCGCAGCTCAGAGAGATGAAGGGTACACCCAGCCAGAAAGGAGAAGATACAGTAGCGCTCCCAGCAGTCTTGATGCCAGAATTGGCACTTGAAACCTCTATATTATGGTGCCTTTCAGTCCCACCAGCAAATATCTTAATGAATAAGATACAGTTGCTTTGCTTATCCCAAATCCCCAGTCTCTCCAACTTCAATGCCTATACCAGGGAATTCCTTGAATAACAACTATGCCCCATGCCTTATATTTGTATTATATCAAAAATGTCACCGTCCCTGTTTCCTACTTTCGAAAAGCAAGGCTCAGAGAGAAGTGATGCACCAGAGAATCAATGGTACAGCTACAGATGGAAGGCCAGGGCTTGTCCCGTGAAGAACAGCAGACCCAAGAGCTCCACCCACTTTGTCCCCTGCTCCACTTTAAGTGCCGCCCCCCAACATCCTTGCACTATTTCTCCATTAGCGGGGAATAATCTTGAAAGCTGGGGCAGGGGTGGAAGGGTGAGCTGCTGTCTGGAGGCCCAGCCCTTAACTCTGTAAGACCCCACACCCTTGGCCCCCTCTCCCAAGCTCCTTGATGGTCTAGGTCTATCACACTCTCTGAACCTTAACATCATCCCTCCAGCAGTGACCGTCCCCAGCTAGGGATCTTCCATCCAGTGTCGGAGAGAAACTGAGGGACTGTGACTTACTCAAGGGGAGCCTAGGCTCCACCCTAGGTCCCTGGACTCCTTAACACCAGGAGGGGTCCAGATCTGCCAGACCATGCATGTGTGGCTGAGGGGAGCTCCCAGGCCCCGTCCAGCAATACAGCATTCTCCGTGTGCTTGTGGAAAGCCCGGGACTTAGGGGCTGGGGCCACTGGGGTTTGGGTCCTCGGTTCTAGCTGCCGGAGCCTAGCTAAGATCCCACCCTGCCTGGGGTTTCTACCTCACACGATCCCAGGACTGTGGGGAAGGGGCAGTTTGCAGGCATTGGGTCCCACGGCTTGGAGAGGGCAGAGTGAGAGGGCTCAGCCTCTGGTAGCTGGCATTCCCTGGCCTTCTCTGCCCCTGGTCCCAGCTTCGGGTCCTGAGGAGGCACTAACAACGAGGAAGCACTAGGACCGGTCGGTCTACCCACTACCCAAAAAATTACTCATCCTACAATGTTCATCCTAAGGCCGGTCGCACCCAGAACCGCAGGGAGGCGGGTGAAGCTGTAGCTATGAATCCTTCCTTTCGTGTATAGATCTCAGCAAAAGGAGAGAAATGGGCTAGAGCTTCCGATTTCAAAAGCCGCGGGATCAGTCTGGCCACGGAAACGGGAGCCCCACCCCTTTGGTCTCCTGCATTCGGCACACAGAAGCTGGGGGGGGCCTCGGGAGGGCGGGGCGCCGCCCGGGGTGCCGCCCCGGCCGCCCCGGAAAGGCTCGGAACGTTCGTGCGAGCGGACCGCGTTGCCACCCGGCTGTTCCAGCGCCACCGCCGGACCGCCCGCCGGCCCGGCGCCGGAAGTGAGCTGTTCGGGGGCGCCGCCAGGAGCTGCCACGTCCGAGGCTAGGAGCTGCTGCTGTTGCAGCCATGGTGAGTGTTGGGCCCGAGGACGCGGCCCTCTCCCGGGTTCCTTGACCGTGCCAAGGTTCAAGTCCCGGGCTGGGGCCGTTCAGCTCTCCAACGCCGCTGCGGGGTTTGCGGGGTTCTGGCTCTGCCCCTCGGAACCTTTCGTAGTGGGAGGTCAGAGGGAGGCCGCGGAACCTCTTGGAACAATGCGGGCCGCGCGGCTGCCGCGTCTCTCGCTCCTATTTCTTCCTCTTCCCCCAACAATTGAAAACAAAACCCAGAACGCCGTAGAAGCTACTGTATCCTGAGCCCTCAGTAAGTTCCAGGCGTTGTTCATAATGTCAGTCTGCTAACAGCCCCGCAAAATAGGTGCTGCTATTATCGACACTTTACAAATGAGGAAGCTTGAGGTTTGGAGAGGTGAAGCCTCTTACACTACTAGTTAAGTGGCAGGACAGATTCGAACCCTCTTAACCACTCCCTTCTACCACCTACCACTTCTCCCAGGAGAGATGTAATGTGGACATAGACGTAGGGCCCCGAAGTATGATGGGCAATTCAAGAAACTGATGTAAGGATGAGCTAAGTTACTCTCTGAAGGTAGGGACTCGAGTTTTTAAATCTCTGTGGTATCCAGTGTACAGTCATTCCATATTTACTCATTGAGTGAATGACTGAATGGTAACTAATGAATAAAAGTGCGCAAAATGAAAAAAGCCCAGAGTAGGGGTTCAGGTAACCAGTGCTCTCAGGAAAATGGGTGTGCCTGGGGTTTTGAGGGAACCTGGATGAACCAGAAGTCAGGTCACTGAGTTTAGTTCTTGCCCTGCGGGATTTGAAATTACTCATCTCTTTAGGCCCCTGATTCTTCAGCTGCTGAGTAGATAGAATCTCTTATGCTCTGATACTCAGTTCTCTAAATGAAATTTTAACTCTTCAATTCTGAAGAGCTGAATTGTTTTAAGGGCTGACTCTTACTACTTAACAAGGACCAGGGGCACCTGGGTGGCTCAGTCGTTAAGCATCTGCCTTCGGGTCAGGTCATGGTCCCCTCGTCTTGGGATCGAGCCCTACATCGGGCTCCCTGCTCCACGGGAAGTCTTCTCCCTCTCCCACTGCCCCTGCTTGTGTTCCCTCTCTCGCTATCTCTCTCTGTCAAATAAATAAAATCTTTAAAAAAAAAAAAAAAAACAAGGACCAGACAACATGAGGTACTGGGGGGGGCGGGGGAGGACTTTTTTGAAAAACAAAACAGAAACACTTGTTCAGAAGTATGGTTCACCATCCAAGCTGGTGCATGAGAGTGGTTAAAAATACATGCTAGTTATCCTTAAGGCCCTTTGGTGACCTGGAATGAAACTACCAGGAAACTTTTCTTCCTGACTCTGCTTAGCCCTTGGCCATTTGATTTAGGGAATTCAGTGTAACAGCTACTTTATGTTCTCGATAGGCAGCCTAGTGGAGTGGAAAGCTTTGTGAGCTGGGAATTAACAGGTGGGGCTCTTTTTCCGGCTCCTCCTTTAACCGGGTCTGTCCCTTTGGCAAGCGCTCCCTCTTCTCTGGACTCCTTCAGTTCCTTAGTTATCAGACCGCTCCAGTTAATTCTGCCCTTTGTCCTTCCCGGTGCACATGTGAAAGCACTTTGGGTAACCTAGACAGCTTGGCAAGAGTAGGAGATGCTTCTCTTTATCTTTCTTACTTGCCTCTGCAGACCTTGGAGGTCCAGTTATTAGGAAGTCTCGAAATTGATGAGAGAACCTGTGCTTACTTGATAAGTACCTCTTGAACTGCTTTGCCCCGGTGCTCTTCCAATGCCCACCTTTTGGAAAAGTCACGTCAGACTTTATACCGGCAGGGCTTATGCTGGAAAAAGATGAAATGGGGGAAGTGGTAAGAAATATCAGTTCCAAACTGAAACCTCCCTTTCAACCCTTTTCTATCCCCAGAATTTAAAGAGAATAGTGGTTGAGCAAAGTAAAACTTTTTGTTCATTTATTTATTCATTCAGCAAGCAGTCACTTGAGTTCCTTTTGGTTGCAAAGCACTGTGCAGGGTGATTTGAAAAGATCAGAACTGTGGATGACACAGACCCTGGTCCAAGGAGCTCACTTTCTGGTTGAGAGAAGAAAGGGTGTAAAGTGTTGTAGACATTCAGTGCTTCAGATATTCAGAGGAGTCCAGCTGGTTGGAGAATCTGGGAATCTTCCAAGAAGAGGGGGCATACGGTGATGGGTATTAAGGAGGACACTTACTGCATGGAGCACTGTTATATGCAAACAGTGAATCATGGAACACTACATCAAAAACTAATGATGTAAGGTATGGTGACTAACATAAAATAAAATTTTAAAAAGGGGAGCATAATTTGAGCTGGACCTCATAGAGTGAGTGGGGGGTGATGACCATGGCATCTGTGTTCCAGCCCCATAAGCTGCTCAGCCCTGGATCCCAGGAGGTGACAGCCTAGGATCTGTCATAGGTGGTGGACCGGGGAGCAGTCCACCTTGAATCAGTTCTCCAGGTCTTAGGTATTACTCTGATATGCCCAAAACTGCCTGTAAGATCAGAGGCGCTGTCATCCAGGAAGGGAACAACAGCCATAGATCCCCCAGCATCCCTCTTCACCCTCAAAGTGGTGAAGACTGGTTGCCATTCTCCCCTCTTTGGTCATGTTATTCCCTCTGCTTGGATTATACTTTTTTCCCCCTGTGCCACCTGGCAAATTCCTCATCATCTAAGCCCCAGTTCATGTCTACTACCACCACCAGCTCTTCAGGCCGCTATAGTACATGTAAACTTCTGTTAAAGTACTCATCCTTCCATTTTACGGTTACTTCTGTACAAGATTTTCAGGGGCAAGAATACTTAATTTATGTCTATATCTCCAGTCCCTGGCATGGTGCTTAGCAAAAAGGAGGTACTTAAAGTAAATGTTTAATGAGTGAGCGAACAGATGCAGTCAAGAACCTTGGTAATGACCGGTAGTTTTAATAAGATGATTGCATTCTAACTGCCATCTGTTCATTTACCAACTGTATCTTTGGTTCTAGGTGTCAGTAATTAACACTGTGGACACTTCCCATGAGGACATGATTGTAAGTATTCCTTTAGCCTTCCCTTACGGGCTATAGCTGTGGGCATTTCAGTGCAGGGGAAGCATTTCTGTTGCTCATTCATGAATCCAGTGTAGCTTTGCACCCTTGAGTCAGGCTGTAGCCTCAGCATATGGTTAGTCTCCCAGCAATGCCTGCCATGTTGTCAGGGCTGTGGCATTCTGGTCGCTCTCTGGTAGGAGGAACCTAGGAATGGTTTATAGCTCAGGGCCCTCAGTCTCCAGGCCAACAAAGTAACCTGTTCTGGGATGTAGGCTAAGTCAGTGTGAAACTTTGGACAATAGTCTCTTCCCACCTGCCTTCCCCATGCTGCCACTGCTTAGCCCCTTTGGAAAGGGGGCTGAAAGAAGAGAGAATGGGAAGGTAACTTAGTACAAGGGCAGAGAGCAGGCACAGCGAAAGCCCAGAGCAGAGCCAGGTAGGACCACCACAGACAGTGGGCCAGGCAAAGCCCTTTGAACCAGAAGTCATTAACTCAGGGCGTTTCCTGAGAGACATACACGGGGCTCAGTATCAGAGGACAGGGCAGTGGGAGAAGGTCCAGAGGTTAAAGTCTCTAGCAGCAAAGATGCAGACTCTGCTTTATGCAGAGCCAAACAGTCCAGGCAGCCTCTGAGCAAAACTCTGGTCAGCCAGTTTACAGCATTTCATCTCAGGGCTCCTGCCCACCAGTGGTTGCTTTTTATCTTCTGAGAGGTTGCCTGGTCTCAAGTTGTATATGTTTCCTGAATACAGTCATTTAACCACACCCTCTTGGAGACAGTGTGGTACCTTGGGTAAGAAAATCCAATCTGAGACTCCCTAGCCAATTTCTTAGCTCTTCTGAGCCGGCCTTGATTTCGTCATAGCTAAAATGGGAAAAATAATGGATATGCTACCTACTTGTGTAGTTTGGGTTTGAGAAACAGATGAAGCAAAATAGCAATGGCTGATGTCTGCATGTTCACTAAGTGTCAGACCCCGTGCCATATACTTTCATTCAGTGTCTCATTGAACCTTCATAACAACCCTTAAAGCAGATGCCACCATTAGCCCCATTTAAAAAGGAGGAAACTGAGGTTCAAGGAAATTATGTCATTTTTTCCAGACAGCAGGTAAGGTAAGGAGTTGGATTTAAATCTTTTAGGTACTATGCCTTACTTCCTCCCAAAGTGTGTGACAGCACTCTGCAGGAGAAGTACCTAAGAAATCTAAACACTTGCATTGTCTCTTTTCCAAGAAGCCAAGACCAAGAATAGTGGAGGGGGTTGACTTCCAAAGAAGAGTCAGGTTGTTTTTCTCAGGGAGGTGAGGAAGGAATGTTGAAGCAAACAGAATGACTGCTTCTGTTGAAAGGATATTAATTGTTCCTGAATACCAAAAGAGTGACAGCTGATAGTTCCTAACAGCCCCAAGGTGAGACAGCTGAGGAAGGTGCCACCTGTTGGAATAGGGAACAAAGAGGAAGGACCAGGATGTGCAGTGGGACAGCAGACCTTGTGGCTCAGAGGAACAAGATAGACAAGAGCTGTAGGCAGAGACCGGCCCTAGGTCTGCGTGGCCAGTCAGCATCAAGAAGGTTGGTTCATCAGTGGTGGGACTAGTGACATTTAAGGTATGGGTGGATAGTCTGGGGTACTGGACATACTACTAGGAAAAAGGTCTAGTAAAAATCCAGGAACAAAGGTCCACAAAGGATCTAGGGCCATGGGTGGAGGAAGGAGCCCAAACGTCTGAATAGACCCTTGTGTCCAGGCCACATGGGCATTATGGAGGACTTCACTGGGCCCTCAGAGGCTGCTCCTTTGCGTCAGCATTAGCCCTGGGGTCTGGGGCTGAGCTGAACCTGCAGCTCACAGTAACCCACAGAGCCTCAGAACATGGTGGGGCCTGAGGAAGGAAGAAGAAAAAGGAGGCTAGCTAGGCACTGTTTCGTCTCCCATACCCACCCTACAGAATAGGATTGGAAACGGCTTCCCCTCTGTATGTAAAGGGTCTGAAAGCAGCTAGGTATGGTGGTGGTTTTTTTTTTTTTTTTGTCCCTTTCAGTACAACATTTCCTGTCTGAGAAATGGCATGTCGAGATGCTAGCTTGTTGCCTGGTAGTGATGCTGCTTTGAGGTTAGATTAATTTCAGGTGAGCTCTGGTCCAAACTAGATTCTGTCCTGGTGACTCCCCACCCCCACCCACCCAGCCTGCAGGCTTCCCAAGCTGTCCTCCCTTTGCAGCATGATGCCCAGATGGACTACTATGGCACCCGCCTAGCAACCTGCTCATCAGACAGGTCTGTCAAAATCTTCGATGTGCGAAATGGAGGACAGATCCTCATTGCCGACCTCAGGGGGTGAGTGCAGCCAAGTCTGGGTGAGGTCTCAGAATGGTTGGGTTTCTCAGGCATGGCAGGTAAAGCTGAGAACCCAGATCAGAGGAGCCCCACAGTGCATTTAGCAGAGAGGACACCCCAGTCCCAGCCAGGCAGCTGTCCTCAGCAGGATGAATCCCAACTTTGCTTCCCAAAAACCCACCAGAAGACCTTGGGTAAGAGTCAGTCTACCTCTCGAAGACTTCATCTGCTCACCCTCAAAATGGGGTGTTGCTGCCTCTTCCCGGGTAGAGCCTATTCACAGCATGCCTTCAGTAGCTACTGCTGCTTTTAAAAGTGGGAAAGAACTTTTTCTTTGGTTTTTGGTGTTTTTTTTTTTTTTTAAGTTTAGCCAACATGATCTAAAGTGTCACTCAAAGGCAATAATGTAAGAATAATGTTAATGTAATAAAAAAAAATAATGTTAGTGTAAGAATGCATTAGTAATTACATAAGTCCTATAATTTTGCCTATTCGCGTGCCCACGGCAGATACTCAGTGAATATTTACAAATGTTTGCTTTTCCCTCTCCCTACAAGATTCTTGAGATCCTGGCTCATTTTTATGGCTACACCTCTACTGCTTTCCCCCAGCCCACTGCCTTTCAAATAAATAGGAGTTCTTAACCTGGGTTCCACAGATCTCTGAGGGTTCTGTGGATAGAATTCAGGGGCTGGTGAACTGGGGCTGAGAAAAAAAATCACATCTTTATTGTCAGTGACTCAGCTAGTTAGCATTTCCTTCAATGATGGATGTAGGCCAGAAACCACAGTAGTATTCAGAGCACCTGGAACTTTGTTACCAGTAGAAGACACAGATATCTTCATATCACATTCCAGTTATAGCTGTCTCAAAATAGCACTTAGGCTTATCACTACTTTGAAATGAGAGTGGTTATTAGGCCTGCCACTAGAGCTTGTTAGTTAACGTGCTAACAGAGAAGCACATGTATCACTATATTATAGATCCCTCTTTAACATTTTACTGAGTGTATTTCATTATGATTGGCTTTCCTTTATAATCATAGCTCCGTGTGTTGTAGCCATTATTCTGAGAAAGGACCAAAGCCTTCAGCAGACTGCACAGGAGAAATTAAGATCCCTGACAAGTAGGAGCTCAGTACACGTTTGTTAACTAAATTAAGGCATAACTAAGTAGCCATTTGGGGAGAGGGGTGTAGAAGTTCCCCTCTTCCTGAGTGTCAGAAATGAAGTGACTGAGGGATCCGATGCTACTCGCCCTGTGCAACCTGCTGCCGGCACTGGCAGAGGAGGTCACACCTGCCCTGTTTTTCTTACACTGAAAAGATGTGCACTATCAGAGGGATCAAAAATTCACACCCCCTTCTTTTTTTGCCTCAGTTTAAACTATGCTAGTTGTAGGACATTTTCGTCTCCTGAGAGTTTCCCTGGCGGCTCCTTTGTGAGGCCCGGGTGTTGTCCCAGCCGGAGGGAGGAGGACACTTTTGAGTGTCTGCAGCCCGGGGTTGGACGAGTGAACAGGGAGCAGCAATACCAGCTGATAGGCATGAATAATTTTTTCTTTTCTTGTGCCCAGCACTGTTCCAGGCTTTTTGTGTGAGTTATCACCTATATTTCCCCTCATGAGCACACTGTGAAAGGAGTCTTGCTGATATCTCCATTAGGAGACTAAGCCACTGAAAGGACGTGGCCCGTGCCTAGGGTCAAACAGCTAGAGAATGGGAGTGGGGGTGAAAGAGCCGGGACCATCACCTGTCTGCCGTGTCACTTCTTGTGTGCTGGGTGGTGCCCACCCTTGCCTGGGCCTGAGAGACGGCCCCAATACAGAGCCCAGCACCGGGTATGTGCTCAGAGAGTACTCACCAGGTGAATGCATAAAGATCAGAAGAGCGGAAGAGAGACATGCCCTTAAACAAATTAAGAGAATAGTGGCAAACATGAAACAGTGCCTGCTCAAAAAGTTAACCATTTGGAAGGATGAGTAGCGATTCACTCTACAAAGCACTTGTGGGTGCAAACCCTGGATTGATCGGTGCACAAATGAATAGGCTGAGAGGCTTCTCCTGAGGATGGCAGATGTAGGTGGTGCTGGCTGCAGTGCAGGTCAAGAGAGGGAGGATTCTGTCAGGTTGGGACAGAGAGGCTGACTTAGAGTCCTGATTTGTTTTCAAAGCCTCTGTAACGTCTGGGCCTCAGGATCTTCAGTGCCCAACAAAGGTCTCTTTTGGCAGTGACTTCATATAGCTCTCCCTTAGGAAATTCTTAGGCAGCTCTGTCCTGAGATGCTGTATCTGCCTACCAAGAACGCCATTCAGTTCCGTCCAAAGTAGTGGCTGGCAGAGCATTGCAGGTTCCTGTGACCCATCTGAGCAGCCTCTGACCCTGTCCCCTTGTAGTCATGAGGGTCCTGTGTGGCAAGTGGCCTGGGCCCACCCCATGTATGGCAACATCCTGGCATCCTGCTCCTATGACCGGAAAGTCATTATCTGGAAGGAGGAGAATGGCACCTGGGAGAAGACGCACGAACACACGGGACACGACTCCTCAGGTACAGCGAGTGTGGTAGGAGCAGCTGGGCGGGGCTTGTTGCCTGGCTACCACTCCCATACCCTTCCCCTCGATGCTCCTCGTTTGTCCCTTGGCTTTGGTTGGCTTTTCTGTCGTCTGTCCACAGCAGAGGTAAGGCCCTAAGACCTAAAGCCAGTCTAAAGCAAAATAAGAAAAGGAAAAAACAACACAGTGAGGTGTTTGTTTTTAATTTTATTCGTTTTAAGTACTGGCCTTTATTCTCAGATTATTGTCTACTTTTTTCCCTAGTTTTATTAATTTATTTTTATTAACATATGGTGGTATATTGGTTTCGGGTATATATTATGATTCATATTTCTGTCCATTACTCCATGCTCATTACAGTAAGCGAACTCCTAATGCCCTTTATCTGTTTCATCTCATCCTACTTTCTGTTAAGGTAGACTGTAGGTTTTGAAATTATGATATTCACAGGTGATGGGTTTTTAAAATCTCGTTATCTTTCTCCTGGTGATCCCTGCAATTTTTTACTTTAAAAATTTAGTAAAATGGTAAACCTGGGAAATCGAAGTCGGCTAACTATGCCTCCCTCCTTCCTGCAGTAAACTCTGTGTGCTGGGCCCCCCATGACTATGGCCTAATACTGGCCTGTGGGAGCTCAGATGGGGCCATCTCCCTGCTGACATACACCGGAGAGGGCCAGTGGGAAGTGAAGAAGATCAACAATGCTCACACTGTAAGTCCACACCTTGCTGTGTGTGGAGGGTAGCTCTGCGGCCTTGCCATGTGTCTCCTGGAGACTCCCTAGAGAGGTGGCAGGAGTAGCGTCACTGCTGTGTGGGGGACTGGGGAGGGACTGATGCTCAGACATGCTTGGTGGGTCAGTTTTGAGCCTCTTTAGCCTGAAGCCAGACAGACGCTGCATCCAGGGAGGCCAGGCTGTACCAGCCTCATTCAGCCCAGGGCAGGGGGTTGGCACGGGTTCCTCCTTGCAGGCTCCCAGATCGGGGAGGGTCAGGGCGTTGGCAAGGTGGCGGCAGCAGCGTGTCTCCCTGCTGCCTTTGCTGTGGACACTTCAAGTTGACATGCTTGCAGTGGTCATTGAGACCCCCTAGAACTGAGTGGTGTTATAAAGAGACCATCATGGGAATTCAGTTCCTTGCACTTCCAGTCATTAGATGTTGAAATAGTCAAGAAAGCACTATGGACAGGGAATATCTCACAGTACTCGAGCCCCCACTGTGTGTCAGTCATGTAATCCTCACAAATGTCTGTAAATGAAAGAAGAAACTACCAAATGTACAGACTTGCAAGGTAAGCAGTCCTGTTCCCATTTTATGGTGAGACAGATGAGGTTCAGAAAAAGTAGATGACTTAGAGAAGGTCCTGTGCTAGCGTTAGGATCCAGAATCTGTGTGCCTTCTCACTAGACAACAGTTCCAGCTTTGGTGGCCCTAGATACTTCTGAAATCTGCCCAGATGGAAACTTAGTAGCTCCCCAGCTTGACACTGTACTTGTGTACTTCTCAAATTCAGGGGATCCACAGCCTGTCCAGCCCCCAAGACCCCAGGAACCTATCTCAGAGTCTTTACTTGAGGTGCTCAGATTCCCATCTACTGACTGACTTGCCAACATGAATAGGCTGAGGGGCTTCTGGGAAGATGTTGGGGAGGGGCATCACAGCCTTTCAGTCTTTCCTCATCTCTCCATAAAAACCCACAGAGCAGCTAGATAGCACAGCCGAAACCTCATGAACATTTTGAGCAAAACTAAGTAACAAGATATTTCCACAAACTCCAAAATAGAAGCAGAGAGGAATAAACCAGCAACAACCACAAGACTGCATGGTATTGGTATCTGAGCAGGAGGAAGCAGTGGGGTGCCTTCTAACAGATCTGTGAAGGGAAGTACTGCCAAAATAGCGAGCAAGGATTCACTGGAAAGCATAGCTGGCCAGTTTTTTGTTTTTTGGGGGTTTTCTTTAAAGATTTTATTTATTTATTTGTCAGAGAAAGAGAGAGGCAGGCAGAGGGAGAAGCAGGCTCCCCGCTGAGCAAGAGTCCGATGCAGGACTCGATCCCAGGACCCTGGGATCATGACCTGAGCCGAAGGCAGCCGCTTAAACGACTGAGCCACCCAGGTGCCCCATAGCTAGCCAGTTTAAGAACAGCAGCTGAAACTAGGAGAAGTTTGGGGGTTTCTTTTGTTTTTAACCTTTTTTTTTAATTGATATACAATTGACATCATAAAATTCACCCTTTTTAAAGTATACGATTCTGTAGGCTTTCGTATATTCACAAAGTTGTGCAGCTATCCCTGTTCATTTTCAGAACTGTTTCATCACCCCAAAAAGAATCCTCATTAGCACTCCCTCTCCACTCTGCCCCCTACCTAGGCAGCCACTAATTTACTTTCTGTGTGGATTTGCCTATTCAGGACATTTCCTCTGAGTGGGATCCTACAACACAGGCATACCTCGGAGCTGTTGTGGGTTGGTTCCAGACCAACGCAAAAAAGGGAATCAGGAATTTTTTGGTTTCCCAGTGCATAGAAAAGTTACATTTACACTGTCTTATAGTCTTTTAGGTGCAATAGCAGCATTGGCTCTAAAAAACCGTATACATACCTTAATTAAAATTTACTTTATTGCTGAAAAATGCTAAGAATTATCTGAGTGGTCATCGAGTTGTAATACTTTTTTGCTGGTGGAGGGTCTTGCCTCAGTGTTTGGCTGCTGACCATGGTGTTTGAAGGCTGGGGTGGCGGTGGTAATTTCTTAAAATAAGACAGCACTGAAGTTTCACGCATCAGTTGACTCTTCCTTTCACAGACGATTTCTCTATAACATGCAATGCTGTTTGATAGCATTTTACCCACACTAGAACTTTTAAAATTGGAGTCAGTCCTTTCAGACCCTGCTGCTGCTTTGTCAACTAAATGTATGTAATATTCTAAATCTTTTGTTGTCATTTCAACAGTCTTCACAGCATCTTCAGCAGGAGTAGATTCCATCTCAAGAAACCACTTTCTTTGCTCATATATAAGCAGTTCCTCATCTTGTCAAAGTTTGATCATGAGATCACAGCAATTCAGTCACGTCTTCAGGCTCCACTTCTAATTCGAGTTCCCTTTGCACCACATCCGTAGTCACTTCCTCCCCTGAAGTCTTGAACCCCTCATAGTCATCCATGAGGGTGGGAATCAACTTCTGTTTGTGTTGATATTTTGGCCTCTTCCCGTGAATCACAAATGTTCTTAATGGCATCTAAAATGGTGAATCCTTTCCAGAAGGTTTTCACTTTACTTTGCCCAGATCCATCAGAGGAATCACTATGGCGGTTATAACCATATTATAATAATAATTAAATAATAAGACTTCAGAGTAGAAATTACTCCTTAATCCATGGAAATTGCTGAACGGATGTTGTGTTAGCTGGCATGAAATTGACATTAATCTCGTACATCTCCATCAGAGCTCTTGGGTGACCAGGTACGTTGTCGGTGAGCAGTAACATTTTAAAGGAATCTTTGAGTAGTAGGTCTCAAGAGTGGGCTTAAAATATTCAGTAAACTGCATTGTAAACAGATATGCTGTCATCCAGGGTTTGTTCCATTTATAGATCACAGGCAGAGTAGATTTAGCATAATTTTTAAGGACCCCACCATTTTCTGGATGGTAAATGAGCACTGGCTTCAACTTCAAGTCACCAGCTGCCTTAGTCCCTAACAAGAGAGTCAGTCTGTCCTTTAAACCTTTAAAGCCAGGCAAGTCCTAGATAGCATCTTCCAATAGAAGGCCATTGCTACGTTGAAAATTTGTTGTTTAGTGTAACCACCTTCATTAATGATCTCAACTAGATCTCTTGTATAACTTGCCGCTGCTTCTATATTAGCACTTACTGCTTCACCTCTGCTCTTTTATGGAGAGGGCTTCTTTCCTTAAGCCTCATGAACCACCTCTGCTAGCTTCACACTTCCCTTCTGCAGCTTCCTCACCTCTCAGCCTTCACAGAATTACAGAGTGTTAGGGCCTTGCTCTCCATTAGGCTCTGGCTAAGGGAATGTTGTGGCTGGTGTTATCTTCTCTCTAGACCACTACAACCTTCTCCATATCAGCAATAAGGTTGTTTCACTTTCTTATCATTTGTGTGTTCACTGGAGTAGCACTTTTTATTTCCTTCAAGGGCTTTTCCTTTGGGGGTGCCTGGGTGGCTCAGTCGGTTAAGCGTCTGCCTTCGGCTCAGGTCATAATCTCAGGGTCCTGGGATCGAGCCCCACATCGGGCTCCCTGCTTGGCGGGAGGCCTGCTTCTCCCTCTCCCACTCCCCCTGCTTGTGTTCCCTCTCTCTCTGTCTCTGTCTCTCTGTCAAATAAATAAATCTTTTAAAAATAATTAATTTAATTAAATTTTTAAAAGAACTTTGCATTCACAACTTAGCTGTTCAGTACAAGAGGCCTAGCTTTTTTGGTCTATCTCAGCTTTTGACATACCTTCCTCACTAAGCTGAATCATTTCTAGCTTTTGATTTAAAGTGAGAGACATGGTCCTCTTACTTGAACACTTAGAGGCCATCGTAGGGTTATTAATTGGCCTAATCTTAATATTGTGTTTCAGGGAATAGGAGACCCAAGTAGAGGGCGAGAGAAGGGAGGAACAGCCAGTAAGTGGAGCAGTCAGAACACACAAAACATTTATCAAATAAGCTTGCCATTTTATATGGATATAATTCATGGTGCCCCAAAATAGTTGCAATAGTAACATCAAAGATTGCTGATCACCATAAAAGTATATAATCATGAAAAAATTTGAAATATGAGAATTAACAAAATGTGACACGGAGACACAAAGTGAGCAAATACTATTGGAAAAATGGCACCAATAGACTTCCTTGACAAAGGGTTGCCACACACCTTCAATTTGTAAAAGAATAACTGTGAATCTCAATAACGTGAAGCACAGTTGAAAGAAGTATGCCTATATGTGACCTTTTGTGACTGGCTTCTTTCACTTAACATGTTTTCAGGGTTCATATCATAGTATGTATTAGTGCTTTATATCTCTGGCTGTATGATATTCAAGCATATGAATTTACATATATTCTTGAGCCATTTCTCAGCTAATGGACATCTTCAGCCATTATGAATAATGCTGCTATGAACATTCCTGTATTTTTGTGAGCATATGTTTTTAATTTTCTTGGGTATATACTTAGGAGTAGAATTACTAAGTCAGGGATGCCTGGTGGCTCAGTCGGTTAAGCATCCGCCTTGGACTCAGGTCATGATTTCAAGGCCCTGGGATTGAGCCCATCAGGCTCCCTGCTCAGTGGGGGGTCTGCTTCTCCCTCTCTCTCTGCCTCTCCCCCCCCCGCTTGTGTCCTGTCTCTCTCTTTCAAATAAATTAAATCTTTTTTAAAAGATTTTTTTTTAAATCTATTAAGTCAGAAAGTCCCTCTTTAACTTTTTTTATGTTATGTTAATCACTATACCTTACATCATTAGTCTTTGATGTAGTGTTCCATGATTCATTGTTTGAGTATAACACCCAGTGCTCCATTCAGTACGTGCCCTCTTTAATACCCATCACCAGGCTAACCCATCCCCCCACCCCCTCCCCTCTAGAACCCTCAGTTTGTTTCTCAGAGTCCATCGTCTCTCATGGTTCGTCTCCCCCTCTGATTTCCACCCCCTTCATTTTTCCCTTCTTTTTTTTTTTTAAACATATAATGCATTATTCGTTTCAGAAGTACAGGTCTGTGATTCATCAGTCTTACACAATTCACAGCGCTCACCATAGCACATACCCTCCCCAATGTCTGTCACCCACTTACCCCATCCCTCCCACCCCCCACCACTCCAGCAACCCTCAGTTCGTTTCCTGAGATTAAGAATTCCTCATATCAGTGAGATCATATGATACATGTCTTTCTCTGATTGACTTATTTCGCTTGGCATAATATCCTCTAGTTCCAATCCACGTCATTGCAAATGGCAGGATTTCGAGGTTTTTGGGTTTTTTTTTTAAGATTGTATTTATTTGACACAGAGAGACACAGTGAGAGAAGGAACACAAGCAGGGGGAGTGGGAGAGGGAGAAGCAGGCTTCCTGCGGAGCAGGGAGCCCGATGCAGGGCTCGATCCTAGGACCCTGGGATCATGACCTGAGCCAAAGGCAGACATCTTAACACTGAGCCACTCAGGTGCCCCATCATGTTTTGTTTTGTTTTGTTTTTTGATACCTGCATAATATTCCATTGTATATATATATATATATATATATATACACACACCACATCTTCTTTATCCATTCATCTGTCGATGGACATCTTGGCTCTTTCCAGAGTTTGGCTATTGTGGACATTGCTGCTATAAACATCGGGGTGCACATACCCCTTCGGATCACTACATTTGTATCTTTGGGGTAAATACCCAGTAGTGCAATTCCTGGGTCGTATGGTAGCTCTGTTTTCAACTTTTTGAGGAACCTCCATACTGTTTTCCAGAGTGGCTCCACTGGCTTGCCTTCCCACAAACAGTGTAGGAGGGTTCCCTTTCTCCACATCCTCATCAACATCTGCCATTTCCTGACTTGTTAATTTTAGCCATTCTGACTGGTGTGAAGTGCTATCTCATTGAGGTTTTGATTTGGATTTCCCTGATGCCGAGCGATGTTGAGCACTTTTTCATGTGCCTGTTGGCTATTTGGATGTCTTCTTTGGAAAAATGTCTGTTCATGTCTTCTGCCCATTTCTTGATTGGATTATTTGTTCTTTGGGTGTTGAGTTTGATAAGTTCCTTACAGATTTTGGATACTAGCCCTTTATCTGATACATCATTTGCAAATATCTTCTCCCATTCTGTTGGTTGTGTTTTGGTTTTGTTGACTGTTTCCTTTGCTGTGCAAAAGGTTTTTATCCTGATGACGTCCCAATAGTTCATTTTTGCCCTCGCTACCCTGCCTTTGGCTGTGTTTCTAGGAAGAAGTTGCTGCGGCTGAGGTCAAAGAGGTTGCTGCCTGTGTTCTCCTTTAGGATTTTGATGGACTCCTGTCTCACGTTTAGGTCTTTCAACCATTTGGAGTCTATTTTTGTGTGTGGTGTAAGGAAATGGTCCAGTTTCATTCTTCTGCATGTGGCTGTCCAATTTTCCCAACACCATTTGTTGAAGAGACTGTCTTTTTTCCATTGGACATTCTTTCCTGCTTTATCGAAGATTAGTTGACCATAGAGTTGAGGGTCCATTTCTGGGCTCTCTATTCTGTTCCACTGATCTGTGTGTCTGTTCGTGTGCCAGTACCATACTGTCTTGATGATTACAGCTTTGTAATAGAGCTTGAAGTCCGGAATTGTGATGCTACCAGCTTTGCTTTATTTTTCAGCATTCCTCTGGCTATTCAGGGCTGGTTCCATACAAATTTTAGGATTATTTGTTGCATTTCTTTGAAAAAAGTGGATAGTATTTTGATAGGAATTGCATTAAATGTGTAGATTGCTCTGGGTAGCATTGACGTCTTCACAATATTTGTTCTTCCAATCCATGAGCATGGAACGTTTTTCCATTTCTTTCCATTTCTTTGTCTTCTTCAGTTTGTTTCATGAGTATTTTATAGTTTCCTGAGTACAGATTCTTTGCCTCTTTGGTTAGATTTATTCCTAGGTATCTTATAGTTTGGGGTGCAATTGTAAATGGGATCGACTCCTTAATTTCTCTTTCTTCTGTCTTGTTGTTGGTGTATAGAAATGCCACTAATTTCTGTGCCTTGATTTTATATCCTGCCACTTTACTGAATTCCTATATGAGTTCTAGCACTTTTGGGGTGGAATCTTTTGGATTTTCCACATAAAGTATCATGTCATCTGCAAAGAGTGAGAGTTTGACTTCTTCTTTGCCGATTCAGGTGCCTTTGATTTCTTTTTGTTGTCTGATTGCTGTGGCTAGGACTTCTAGTACTATGTTGAATAGCAGTGGTGAGAGTGGACATCCCTGCCGCGTTCCTGACCTTAGGGGAAAAGCTCTCAGTTTTTCCCCATTGAGAATGATATTCGCTCTGGGTTTTTCATAGATGGCTTTTATGTATGTACCCTCTATCCCTACACTCTGAAGAGTTTTGATCAAGAAAGGATGCTGTACTCTGTCAAATGCTTTTTCTGCATCTATTGAGAGGATCATATGGTTCTTGTTTTTTCTTTTATTAATGTATTGTATCACATTGATTGATTTGCGGATGTTGAACCAACCTTGCAGCCCAGGGATAAATCCCACTTGGTCGTGGTGAATAATCCTTTTAATGTACTGTTGGATCCTATTGGCTAGTATTTTGTTGAGAATTTTTGCATCCTTTGTTCATCAGGGATATTGGTCTGTAATTCTCCTTTTTGATGTCTTTGATTTTGGGATCAAGGCAATGCTGGCCTTATAAAATGAGTTTAGAAGTTTTCCTTCCATTTCTATTTTTTGGAACACTTTCAGAAGAATAGGTATTAATTCTTCTTTAAATGTTTGGTAGAATTCCCCTGGGAAGCCATCTGGCCCTGGGCTCTTGTTTGTTGGGAGATTTTTGATGACTGCTTCAATTTCCTTAGTGGTTATAGGTCTGTTTAGGTTTTCTATTTCTTCCTGGTTCAGTTTTGGTAGTTTACACATCTCTAGGAATGTATCCATTTCTTCCAGATTATCTAATTTGCTGGCATATCGTGGCTCATAATATGTTCTTATAATTGTTTGTATTTCTTTGGTGTTGGTTGTGATTTCTCCTCTTTCATTCATGATTTTATTTGGGTCATTTTTCTTTTCTTTTTGATAAGTCTGGCCAGGGGTTTATCAGTCTTGTTAATTCTTTCAAAGAACCAACTCCTAGTTTCGTTGGTCTGTTCTGCTGTTCTTTTGGTTTCTATTTCATTGATTTCTGCTCTGATCTTTATTATTTCTCTTCTCCTGCTGGGTTTAGGCTTTATTTGCTGTTTTTTCTCCAGCTCCTTTAGGTGTAGGGTTAGGTTGTGTATTTGAGACCTTTCTTGTTTCTTGAGAAAGCCTTGTATTGCTATATACTTTCCTCTTAGGACCGCCTTTGCTGCATCCCAAAGATTTTGAACAGTTATATTTTCATTTTCGTTTGTTTCCGTGAATTTTTTTAATTCTTCTTTAATTTCCTGGTTGACCCATTGATTCTTTAGCAGGATGCTCTTTAGCCTCCATGTATTTGAGTTCTTTCCGACTTTCCTCTTGTGATTGAGTTCTAGTTTCAAAGCATTGTGGTCCGAAAATACGGAGGGAGTGATCCCAATCTTTTGGTACCGGTTGAGACCTGATTTGTGACCTAGGATGTGATCTGTTCTGGAGAATGTTCCATGGACACTAGAGAAGAATGTGTATTCCGTTGCTTTGGGATGAAATGTTCTGAATATGTCTGTGAAGTCCATTTGGTGTGTCATTTAAAGTTTTTATTTCCTTGTTGATCTTTTGCTTAGATGATCTGTCCATTTCAGTGAGGGGGGTGTTAAAGTCCCCCGCTATTATTGTATTGTTGTCAATGTGTTTCTTTGCTTTTGTTATTAATTGCCTTATATAATTGGCTGCTCCCATGTTAGGGGCCTAGATATTTACAATTGTTAGATCTTCTTGTTGGATAGACCCTTTAAGTAGGATATAGTGTCCTTCCTCATCTCTTATCATAGTCTTTGGTTTAAAATCTAATTTATCTGATAAAAGGATTGCCACCCCAGCTTTCTTTTGGTGTGCATTAGCATGGTAAATGGTTTTCCACCCCCTCACTTTCAATCTGGAGGTGTCTTTGGGTCTAAAATGAGTCTCTTGCAGACAGCATATCAATGGGTCTTTTTTTTTTTTTATCCAATACCTTTTGTCTTTTGATTGGGGCATTTAACCCATTTACATTCAGGGTAACTATTGAAAGATAGGAATTTAGTGCCATTGTATTGCCTGTAAGGTGACTGTTACTGTATGTTGTCTCTGTTCCTTTCTGGTCTCTGTTACTTTTAGGCTCTCTCTTTGCTTAGAGGACCCCTTTCAATATCTCTTGTACAGCTGATTTCATGTTTGCAAATTCTTTTAGTTTTTGTTTGTCCTGGAAGTTTTTTACCTCTCCTTCTATTTTCAGTGACAGCCTAGCTGGATATAGTATTCTTGGCTGCATAGTTTTCTCATTTAGTGCTCTGAATATATCATGCTAGTCCTTTCTGGCCTTCCAGGTCTCTGTGGATAGGTCTGTTCCCAATCTAATGTTTCTACTATTGTAGGTTACAGACCTCTTGCCCCGAGCTGCTTTCAGGATTTTCTCTTTGTCTCTGAGACTCGTAAGTTTTACTATTAGATGTCGGGGTGTTGACCTATTTTTATTGATTTTGAGAGAGGTTCTCTGTGCCTCCTGGATTTTGATGCCTGTTTCCTTCTCCACATTAGGGATGTTCTCTGCTATAATTTGCTCCAATATACCTTCTGCCCCCCTCTCTCTCTTTCTTCTTCTTCCAGGATCCCAATTATTCTAATACTGTTTCGTCTTAGGGTATCACATATTTCTCGAATTCTGCCCTCCTGATCCAGTAGTTGTTTTTCTTTTTCTCAGCTGCTTTATTCTCCATCATTTGGTCCTCTATATCACTAATTCTCTCTTCTGCCTCGTTTATCCTAGCAGTTAGAGCCTCCATTTTTTATTGCACCTCATTAATAGCCTTTTTGATTTCGACTTGGTTAGATTTTAGTTCTTTTATTTCTCCAGAAAAGATTTCTCTAGTATCTTCCATGCTTTTTTCAAGCCCAGCTAGTATCTTTATAATCGTCATTCTGAATTCTAGTTCCAACATCTTACTAACGTCCATATCGATTAGGTCCCTGGCAGTCGATACTGCCTCTTGTTATTTTTTTTTTTTGAGGTGAGTTTTTCTGTCTTTTCATTTTGTCTAGAGGAAAACAGATGAATGAGAGAACAACATGCTAACAGGGTAACAATGACCCCAGAAAAATATACACTAAAGAAATTATAAGAGACCTGAAACCAGGGGGAAAGAAAGGGAAAGAAAGAAAAAAGAATAAAAAAGAATATGATCAGATATGATCAGGCTGGTGAATAGATCAGTGCCACACACTAGATTTTGGGCATATTTTGGTCTGTTAGAAGAAAGTGCCTCCCAAAATTTTAAAGAAAGAAAAGATTATATATGTACAAAAATAAAGGTAAAAACGATGAAGGGATAGAATATGACTCTAAAGATGAATATTATAAAAGAGATTTTACAAAAGGAATTGACAAGTTGGTTGAAAAAAGAAAAGAGAAATTAAAAAAAAAGGGAGAGAATGTGATCAGGCAGGAGACTAGAACAAAGCCATACACTAGAGATTTAGGGTATATTTTGGTCTGTTAGAAGAAACTGTATCCCAAAATTTTAAAGAGAGAACAACTTATATGTATACAAAAAATAAGGTTAACTACAACGAAGGGATAGAATATGACTCTAAATAGAAAAATAAAAAAGATTTTTTAAAAAGGGATTGGTAAGATGTTGGTTGAAAAAGGAAAAAAGAAAAATTCGAAAAAGAAAATTTATAAAAAATTAACTTTGAAAGACTAAAGAATTATGGTAAAAAAAAACATGAATTCTATGTGCAGTATTCCCCTAGCGCTGGAGTTCTGCCGTTCTCATTGATCGCTAAACTTGGTCTTGGCTGGCTGTTCTTGCTGATCTTCTGAAGGAGGGGCCTATTGCCATGGTTCCCAAACGTCTTTGCCGGAGGTGGAATTGCCCTGCCCTTGTCTGTCCGGGCTAAGCAATCTGCTCGGGTTTGCTCTCGGGAGCTTTTGTTCCCTGCAAGCTTTCCGTACAGCATTCAAGGACGAGAGTGAAGATGGCAGCCTCCCAATCTCCACCCCAGAGGAGCCGAGAACTCGGGGCCCCGCTCCTCAGTGCGCCCCCAGAGAAAAGCAGTCAGCCACTCCCGTGTCCCCGGTCTCCGGCCACACTCCGTGCTCACCCGGCCTGTGACCGAGCGTTACTATCCCTGGCACCCGACCCCGTGTGGAGTCTCCAAACCCAGCAGATCCCTGCGGTGCGTTCCCGCGCTGCTCCCCCCGGGGGAGGAAGGGGAGTCTCCCCGGCTCTGCCACTTGTTGGGTCCCTGCTGGAGGAGCAGTGGCCCGACTGGGCCGCGGATCACAGTTTATGGCAACCCCGAGCTGAGAGCCCACGCCTCGGCTCCGTCTCTGCAGCCGGCTTCCCCGCTCCAATACATGGGAGCTCTGCCGCACTCAGGCACCCCCGGTCTTTCTGTGACCCCGAGGGTCCTGAGATCACACTGTCCCACGAGGATTCCACCCCCCGCTTGGCCACTGGAGCGACGTCCCTCAGCAGAGCCGACTTCTAAAAGGTCCGATTTTGTGCTCCGTGGCTCTATCATTTGCCAGAAGCGGCCGACGGAGGCCCCCTCCCCTACCGTCTATCCTCCCGAATATCGCGTCGGATTCACTTCTCCGCACGTCCTACCTTCCAGAAGGTGGTCGCTTTTCTGTTAAGAGAGTTGCTGCTATTCTTTTCTTTGATCTCCTGTTGAGTTCGTAGGTGTTCAGAATGGTTTGATCCCTATCCAGCTGAATTCCTGGGACCAGACGAAATCCAGGTAGGAGACCTGGATTTTGCCATCTTGCTCCTGAACCTCTGTTTAACTTTTTTTGAGATACTGCTAAACTGTTTTCCAAGTTAACTGTACCATTTTACCTGGCTTCCAGCACTGTATAAGGGTTTCAATTTCTCCACATCTTTGTCAACTCTTGTCCTCTTTTTTTGGGGGGGGTTATAGCCATCCAGTTGGGTGTGAAGTGGTACCTCATTGTGGCTTCAGTTTACATTTCTCTAACGACTAATATTAGACACATTTTCACATGCTTACTGGACATCTCTTTTATCTTTGGAGAACTCACTAGGAGGGGTTTTGTACTATATTATACCAGGTAAGTGCAAGCCTCCCACCCTAAGAAAGATTAAAGGGGCTTGTAGAAATCTGACCTTTCTTGCTTCCATGATAGGGTCTCTTGTGAGGAGAAACAGGGAGTGAAATCAAAATTGAGCGGGAGCAAGACACAGAAAAAGGAAAGAGAATATAGACCAAAGTCGGGGGAACAGAGCCAAGAAATCCTGAAAGCAGGTTGTCACAACTGTCAACACATACATCAACTAAACAGACTTCTTGGTTGAAAGGCTTTCCTGAACCTCACTTTGTCAGGAAAACTAGTTTCAAATAAAAATAACAGAAAAGTATTTGAGGTGAAATCACATAACGTTTGACTCAGAAAAAAGGAAGAGAATATAGACACCGGTTTGGAGGCTGGTGGGGGCAGCATGTTACTTCAGAAGTTTCTAATTTAAGAGGGGATGAGGTAAGCGGGCTATAAGGGGTTTTGACTAATTTACACTCTTCTGAATGTATATAATGTATGTGAGGAATTTTTAGGAGCTTTAACTTTGATCAAATTCCTGAGCGTTCTGAATGTTTCGAAGATGTTTCTTAGGGAAAAAAAATTTTTCCAGGAAGGGGATGGGGGATGGGTGAAATAGAGAGTGGGGATTAAGAAGTGCACTTGCCATGATGAGCACCGTCACCCACTATTGAAATGAAGCTAAGAAACCTTTTTCAAATATTAAAGATGTGAAAAAATACCATAAGTCAAAATTAGAAATACTCCAAAATGAGGTGACAGAATTTAGGAAAAATTAGAAATAAAAAATCATTTCAGTAATAGAGACTAAATTAGAAGGAATACAAGAGCAAATAAGTACAACGGATAATGCCTTTAGTGAAATAAATTGTGAAAAGAGAAATTTTTTTTAAAGATTTTATTTATTTATTTGACAGAGAGCGAGAGCAGGAACACAAGCACTCTGCCCCTCTCCCCTGCTCGAGTGTGCTTGTTCTCTCTCTTACTCTCTATTACTCTCAAGTAAATAAATAAAATCTTTAAAACAAAAAGGTCCATCCATGTTTTTGCAGATGGCACAATTTCATTTTTTATGGTTGAATAATATTCCGTGGTACATATATATATACCCCATTTTCTTTTTTTATTCTTCCATCAGTGGACACTTAGCTTGCTTCCATGTCTTAGCTGTTTAAATAATGTGCAGGGAACTATTTCAGAAAGGAAGTAAGTAAAACAGACAAACAACAGAAAAGATCACTGAAAGAGCTGTTTCAATTAGTGTTTTTGTTTTCTTTGGCTAAATACCCAACAGTGGAATTGCTGGATCATATGGTATTTCTCTTCTTAATTTTTGGAGGAGCCTGTTTTCCATAATGGCTACACCAATTTACGCTCCCACCAACAGTTCATGAGGATTCCCTTTTTTCCCACATACTCAGCAAGGCTTATTATTTCTTGTCTTTTTGATACTATCATTCTGACTGGTGTGAGGTAATACCTCATTGTGATTTTGATTTGCATTTGATTAGTGATGCTGGGCATCTTTTCATGTGTCTATTCATCATCAGTATGTCTTTGGGAAAATGTGTATTCAGGTCCTTTGCCTTTTTTTTTTTTTTTTTTAAGATTTTATTTGTCAGGGGGAGAGAGCACAAGCAGGGGGAGCAGCAGGTAGAGGGAGAAGCAGGCTCCCCTCTGAGCAAGGAGCCGTGGGATCATGACCTGAGCCAAAGGCAGACACTTAACCAACTGAGCCACCCAGGCGTCCCTCTCTGCACATTTTTAATCAGATTATTTATTTGGAGGTTGAGTTGCAGGAGTTCTTCAGGGTACTCTTGTCCCCACAGAATGAATTTGGAAGAATTCATTCCTTTTTTATTTTTGGAATAGTTTGAGAAGACTCATTCTTTAAATGTTTGGTAGAGAGTCACCTAACTGACTCAGTGGAGCACACAACTCTTTATCTCAGGATTATGAGTTTGAACCCCACATGGGGTGAAGACATTACTTAAAATCTTTTAAAAAAAAAAAAAAAGAAGAAGATAGCAGAAGGGGAAGAATGAAGGGGAGTAAGTCAGAGGGGGAGACGAACCATTAGAGATGATGGACTCTGAAAAACAAACTGAGGGTTCTAGAGGGGAGGAGGGTAGGGGGATGGGTTAGCCTGGTGATGGGTATTAAAGAGGGCACATTCTGCATGGAGCACTGGGTGTTATGCACAAACAATGAATCATGGAACACTACATCAAAAACTAATGATGTAATGTATGGTGATCAACATAACAATAAAAATTATTTTAAAAAATAAAATACAAAAAAAATCTCTTTTAAAATAAATAAAAAATAAATGTTTGGTAGAATTCACCTGTGAAGCCATCTAGTCCTGGACTTTTGTTGTAAGTTTTTTGATTACCAATTCAATTTCATTACTAGTAATAAGTCTGTTCAGATTTTGTTTCTTCTTCATTCAGTCTTGGAATATTGTATATTTCTAGGAATTTATTCATTTCTTCTAGGTGGTTCAATTTGTTGGCATATAACTTTTCATAGTAGTCTGATAATCCTGTGTATTTCTGTAGTATAGGTTGTAATTTTTCCTTTTTCATTTCTGATTTTGAGTCCTGTCTTGATGAGTCTGGCCAAAGATTTATCAATTTTTTTTTTATCTTTTGGAAGAAACAGCTCTTTCAGTGATCTTTTCTGTTGTTTGTCTCTGTTTTACTTATTTCCTTTCTGATCGTTATTTCCTTCCTTCTACTACCTTTGGGCTTTGTTCTTTTTCTAGTTCCTTTAGGTGTAAGGTTAGATTGAGATTTTTCTTGTTTCTCGAGGTAGACCTGTATCACAATTGATTCTCCTCTTAGAATTCCTTTTGCTGGGGCGCCTGGGTGGCTCAGTCATTAAGCGTCTACCTTTGGCTCAGGTCATGATCCCAGGGTCCTGGGATTGAGCCCCACATCAGGCTCTCTGCTCAGCAGGAAGCCTGCTTCTCCCTTTCCCACTCTCCCTGCTTGTGTTCCCTCTCTGGCTGTGTCTCTGTCAAATAAATAAAGAAAATCTTTGGAAAAAAAAAAAAAGAATTCCTTTTGCTGCATCCCAAAGATTGTGAACCATTGTGTTTCCATTTTCATTTTTCTCCAGGTATCTTTTTTATTTTTTCTGATTTCCTCACTGACCCATTGGTTGTTTAGTAGCATGTTGTTTAGTCTCTATTTATATTTTTTCAACTTTTTAAAATTAATCCCTTTGTCATGATGTAATACCCTTCGTCTCTTGTTACAGTCTTTGTTTTAAAGTCTGTTCTCAGGGTGCCTGCGTGGCTCAGTCGGTTAAGCATCCAACTCTTGATCAGCTCAGGTCTTGATCTCAGGATCATGAGTTCAAGCCCCACGTTGGGCTCCACACTGGGCATGGAGCTTTTAAAAAAAAAGTCTACTCGGGGCGCCTGGGTGGCTCAGTCGTTAAGCGTCTGCCTTCAGCTCAAGTCATGATCCCAGGGTCCTGGGATCGAGCCCCGCATCGGGCTCTCTGCTCAGTGGGAAGCCTGCTTCTCCCTCTCCCACTCACCCTCCTTGTGTTCCCTCTCTTGCTGTGTGTCTCTGTCAAATAAATAAATAAAAATTTAAAAATAAAAAAGTCTACTCTGACCTAAGCACTGCTACCCCAGCTTTTTTTTTTAATTTTTTCCCTCCATTTGCATGGAATATCTTATTCCAGTTCCTTCAGTTTGTCTTTGTGTCTTTAGGTGTGAAGTGAATCTCTTCCAGGCAGCATATAGATGAATCTTGTTTTTTCATCCAGTCATCCTTTGTCTTTTGATTGGAGCATTTAGACCATTTACATTTAAAATAATTATTGATAGGTATGTACTTACTGCCATTGTTCTCTGGCTGCTTTGTAGTTCCTTTCTGTTCCTTTCTCACTCTTTTTGTGGTTTGATGACTTTCTTTAGTAGTATGCTTAGATTCCTTTCTCATCTTTTGTGTATCTACTGCAGGCTTTTGCTTTATGGTGACCATGAGGCTTACATTTATTTATAACATATTTATAACAGTCTATATGAAGTTGATAAGAACTTTTGCATGAATGCATTTTTACTCCACCCACATTTTATGTTTCTGAGGTCAAATTTTGCAATGTGTATCTCTTAACTAATTATTGTAGTTGTAGTTGTTGTTTTTACCACTTTTGTCTTTTAACCTTCATACTAGCTTTACATGTGATTAATCCAATACGTTTACTGTATATTTACCTTAACTGGTGAGTTTTCTACTTCCATATGTTTTCTCGTTACTAATAAACACCCTTTCTTTTAACTTAAAGACAACCCTTTAATTTTTCTTATAAGGCGAGCTTAGTGGTCATGAGTTCCATTTGCGTTTGGAAAGCTCTCTCTCCTTCAATTCTGAATAACTTCCTGAGTAGAGTACTTTTTGTTGGAAGTTTTTTTCTTTTAGCACTTTGAGACATGTTTGTTATCGTGATTGCAGTGGTAGTAGCGGGAAGCCTGCTTCTCTCTCTCCCACTCCCCCTGCTTACGTTCCCTCTCTCGCACTCTCTGTCTGTCAAATAAATAAATCTTTTAAAAAAAATAATAAAAAAATAAAATGTTTTTGCTTACTATATTGACAGTGACTGAGACCATTGAGGTGAAATAACTATGTGGCAGTGGGCATCCCTAGCACCAGATTATAGTCTTGAAATACAATTTCTCACTAAAAGAAACCCTAATTCTTGAGGAAGTGGCTGATCTTAGGTCTAAGGCAGGATACATACAAGATGGGCCTAGAACATTTTGTTATACCCAACAGAAATGATCAAAAACATACTTCGACATACCAGGGTTATCAAAGGAGCCAATTTGAACACATACTGCAATTTAGGTGTCAGAAAAATGAAAATAATTGCCATGAACTGAAATCCAACAAATATGCTTAAATCCATGAGTTCATAATGATATATAAAAGAGAATCAGGGGCGCCTGGGTGGCTCAGTCGGTTAAGCATCTGCCTTTGGCTCAGGTCATGATCTCAGGGTCCTGGGATCAAGTCCCACATCGGGCTCCCTGCTCAGTGGGGAGCCTGCTCCTCCCTTTTCCCTTGCCCTTGCCCCAGCTTGTGCTCTCTCTCACTTACTCTCTCTCTCAAATAAATACAATCTTTTAAAAAATAAAAAAATAAGAGAATCAGTCATCCTTAAAGAATGGCAGGGAGCCGGTTCATGAAGTGTGAAGCATTTCTCCTGCCTTTCCTATCTGACCTGAACCTGTGGGCAGCCAAATATTAATGAAGGGAATTGCTCCTGTCTAGATTATTCTATATAATACATAAAGAAATGAATACAGAATCACCATTTTGTAATGTCCAGTGAAGTAAAAGAGGCATAAGAACATAAAAAGACAACCTGACATCATTTGCCTCCCAATGAAAGAATATTTTACTGCCTGTAGTCTTAATGAAGGGGTCAGATTTGAGTCTGATCCAGTCTGGGATCCAGCTGACAATTTTCAGGAATTCAGAAGAATTCAGAGGTCTGAGTGTGAAATAGCAAATCAGCCTGAGAGTCTATAGGTCAGATGACTGGTCTGTCTTCAACAAAAAAATTGCAAGGGAAAAAACGATCAGAAAGGAAATCTATAAATAAGGAGATCTAGAAAAGATTTAAAAAAAAACGTTTAAATGGCAAGACTAACCTATAGTATCTAGGGATGCATATTTGGGTGACAAAACTAAAGAGAAAAAAAAGGAAGAAATCAGAAGTCAGGAAGATATTACTGAGGAGCAAGGGCTATGATTCAAGTGAGACATAATGACAGGGCTTCTTGGGTAAATGGCAATTTGGTATCTTGAACTGGTAGTGGTTACAAGAGTGCTTTAGAGTAACTCGTTAAACTTTGCTTGTTTTTCTGAATCTGTGCCTCTCTTCATATTTTTTAAAATGTTCTTAAAATTCCTGGGAGTCCCTAACTCCTACTTTAAATATATATTGCGGAAAAATACATGCACTGTTAGGACTCCTGGAAGGAGCATTATGGGGTCTAATCCCTAATTCATCAAAACAGCTGTCCTACATAATCCCGTCCTGAGAATTGGAGGGGAAATACACTGCAGCTTTGGGTCTGCAGAAGCAGTGCTCTGTTGCAAGGGAAAAGGGCAGTCATGCCAATCCCCCTCTTCACAGATTGGCTGCAATGCCGTCAGTTGGGCCCCTGCTGTTGTACCTGGAAGCCTCATAGACCAGCCATCGGGGCAGAAGCCCAACTACATCAAGAAGTTTGCATCGGGTGGCTGTGACAACCTCATCAAACTGTGGAAGTAAGTGGGTTTGGTGGACTGACTTACCCTCAACGGGACACTTGTTACTTTTCTACCCTCCTACCTACTGTGACTCAGCCACAGTTCCCAAGAAACAGGATCACCTTCTTTTGCCCTCCTTCCCATAGAATACTGTTTTCAATCTGTCAGAGGACATCCTTTAAAAAGAACTTGGCGTTGCTCAAGCATTTTAATTCTTTACCTAATTCCCAACTGCCAGAGCCGTGGGCTGTGGGGGAACAACATTTCTTGGAGGATTCCTTTATAGACGGTGAACTGAGTAAAAATCTACAAGGTCAACAAATGAAATCAGAAAGATGGAATAGCTTCTTGGCCCCTGCAGAGCCCACAGGGTGGGGGTACAATGGAGGCGTGGGAAACACACCTGGGCTGCTACCTGCTGCTGCATTCTCCCTTTCATCTCCCCTGTTAGGGAGGAGGAGGATGGCCAGTGGAAGGAGGAACAGAAGCTAGAAGCGCACAGTGACTGGGTTCGAGATGTGGCCTGGGCCCCCTCCATTGGCCTGCCCACCAGCACCATCGCCAGTTGCTCCCAGGTCAGCTCAGATCCATGAGAGCCTCCTGTGTTTTTTAATCTCTGAGTAAGTCCCATCAAACCTTACGGTCCCCCTAAGGTAAAGTCTAAAAAGGTAAGGGCAGGGCAACAGGCACCTTTGGACCAGTGCAAGTGGGAGAGTGCTTGGAGCCAGGTCAGCCTGTGGCAAAGGCTTGATCAGAAGGCACATCCACCGAACCATGAGCTAGGCCAAACTCAGGACCAGTTTCCCTTCCTCAGCATTGTGCAGCTGGGAATTAGAGCTGCCCATTCCCAAGCAGGGACCAGGGGCAGTCCGAAGTTCTAGGATCTTGGACTCACCTACCTATCAGTCTTCACAGATTACAAAGGAAAGACTAAGGACGACCCTTTAATTATATGCTAACTCCACCAACCATAGACAAAGGTTAGCCAGGCTTCATGTGAGCCTGTTATGCTTGGTCCTGAATTTGAGAAGAACTTTTTCAACTTGTCCCTTCTCACTCTCTCGCTTGGTTTACAGACAGCCATACCCATTCGGTTGAGAAAATTAGACCCAGAGGGAGCCAAGACAAGGAAGTAACTTGGCAGACATGAGGAATATCCAGAGAAAATTTTAGAGTTAGCGATGTAAAGTCCATACCTGAAACCAATATGAGCACGAGAACCTGGGAGACTGAACCAATGTGAAATGTGTTCGCGGGGTAAAGGAATAATGCTGGCTTGGAAATCGGCCGTCCCAGCTATCCACACATAGGAAGGCCTCGGCTCTGCGTTGTGCTGAATCCCCCACCCCATTCCTGCAAAAGTCCAGTATGCCTGTAGATCAAGAGGATATCCGCAGTTCAAGATCCCTGCCTTTCCCTGATTCTAGCCTGTCTTTTCCCAGGACGGTCGTGTGTTCATCTGGACTTGTGATGACACCTCAGGCAATACGTGGTCACCCAAACTATTGCACAAGTTCAATGACGTTGTGTGGCATGTGAGCTGGTCCATCACAGCCAACATCCTGGCTGTCTCAGGTGGAGACAATAAGGTACACTCCATTTCCATATCACGGTGGACAGGGTCCTGTTTGTCTTTAATGTGCCCACTAGAAAGTACAGTTGGATTCTCCATGTAATGACAGGCTTGGAAGGAGCCTTAATGAGGACTGTGTTTTGAGCACATCTCTTAATTACATCATTAAATCTTACAATCCCCCACCCCCCGCCCCGAGGTTGGTTTCCCCCCCTTTACAAACATGAAAGAAGCCGACAGTGGTAGTTAGGCTTGCATAGGGTCACAAAGCTCTTAGGTGGCAGAGTCAGTAATCAGGCTTGAGTTGAATCCAAAGACACTGACTGCCCTGGTAGTCTGTTGCCTTAACCATTTGACCACCTTGTCTTCATGGTGACATTCAGTTAGCACTGCTTAAAATGTTAATAGATTAAAAAAAAAAACCTCACACAAAAGCAAAAAGATTGGAAGGTTTTTGTCAGACACCTAAGAGGCATATTTCTAAAAATCAGTATAATTCATGAGTGTTATTATTCACCCACTATACCTCTTCCTACTGTGCTATGAGCCATACAAAGGAAGGGACACGGAGACAGAGTAGCTCAGAACAATATAGCAACAAAGCGAACGCACTTGAAAAATCCTGACTACTGCGTTGAAACCTACCATATAAAGTTATGGAGCCTCTGCCTGAGAGGAGAGGTCAGCTAGGGAGATGGCAGTGGCTTGTTACTTCTTCCTTTCTGGAGGCAGCTTTCTTAATCATGACGAAGTACATAGTTCATCCATCTTAACCATTTTTAAGTGTACAGTTCAGTAGTTTTGAGTACATTCACATTATTATGCAACCGTCACCACCATGCACCTCTAGAACTGTTTTCATCTTTCCCAGATGAAACTCCTTCCTCACTGAACACTGACTCCTACTCACCCCACCCCCCCAGCCCTAAGCACTGTCCTACTTCCCGTCTTTGTGAATTTGACTGCTCTAGGGACTTAGTGTAAGTGGAATCCTCTAGTGTCTTCGTCTGTGTTGTACCATGTGTCCCATTTCTTGCCTTTTTAAGACTGAGTAATACTCTGTTCTACCACATTTTATTTATCCACACATACACTGATGGACACTGGGGTGCTTCCACCTTTGGGTGTTGTCATGTGCCATGCTGTGCACATGGGTTTATAAATAATACCTCTTTGAGACCCTCGGCAGTTTTTATCCAGCCAGGGGTCCCTTTCACATGTAGTAGTCCCAGAAAGATCTAGTAGGCCCCATCTCAAAGCCATAGAATTTCAGAGCTGGAATGACCCTCAAAGAAAACTAATCCTCTTTATTTCTAGTAAGTGCCAGAGACAGGACTAGACCCCAGGTTTGGTGGTACCCAGGACAGGCCAACAGACCCTGACTTGACTGAGGAGCCCTACCATAGTGTTTACAAGGCAGTAGGCAAGTGCCTGGTTGGACATTCCACTTTTGTAGTCTGCTGTCATTATTCTTTTATGCTTCTTATTCTTCTTTATCATCTTCTTTATCAGCCTGTTTCCTACAAAGAGCACAACTTTCTTGCTGTCTGCATAGTATTCCTTCACTACAGGACTTAGTGTGTTCTCAGTCTAGAGCATTCTGCACAGTGCATGTGTAGTAGATAGTCTGTCTCTAAAGCAGGAATTCTTAAAACCATTTTTTTTTTAATCAAAAACATGTACATAGCTTGAGGCAGTTTTTATTAGGTTATGATTTTTTAATGCCTTCTCCTAATTTTCATTCTCCAGGAACAAACCTTTTCAATGCTTAGCTGTTTCTTCTGCTGTTTACTTCAGTGTAGAAATAACATACTTACTCATCTGTCATCTTCCTCTAGCACACTTCTCAGACTTTAGTGTAGTAAAATTGTTAAGACATGTATTGCCAGGCCCACCCCCAGAGCTTCTGAGTCAGTGGGTCTGGGCGAGGACCCAAGAATTTGCAGTTTTCACAGGCGGAGGTCGCTGCAGATGCCCGGGTCTAGAGACCATGCTTTAAGAACCACTGTTCTCTGCCCCTGTGTCCCCTCACAGCTTGGTTAAAACAACATCCATTGTTTTTATCTATTATTATTATTATTATTACAACTATTACTATTATTTCATGTTACAGCATTATTATTCACAGCATTGCCCCCCCTCTGTTTTTCTTATTTTTTGAGGTGTTCTTTTTCCAGTTTTATTGAAATATAATAGACCTACATCAAAAGTTTAAAGTGTATAGCATAATGGTTTGACTTATATGTACTGTGAAATGATCAGCACAGTAAGTGTAGCATCCATCATTTTATATAGATACAATAAAGAAAAAGGGAAAAAGAAAAGCTTTTCCTTGTGCTGAGAACACTTGGGATTTAGTCTCTTAACAGTTTGCACATAGACCACAGTTTTCACATAGACCATTTAGTCTCTCACAGTTTTCACAGAGACAACGTGAGCTATGGTCATCATTACATCCCTAGTACTTCTATGTCTTACAACTGCAAATGTATACTTTTTGACCCTCAACTCCCAACTCTGGTAACCACAAATCTGAACTCTTCTGTGACTGGTTTTGGGTCTTTTATGGGTGTTTTTAGTTTTATTATTAGATTCCACATATAAGTGAGATCATACAGTGTTAGTCTTTCTTTCACTTATCATAGTGCCCTCAAAGTCCACCCACGTTGTCACAAATGACAGAATTTCCTTACTTTTTTATGGCTGAATAATATTCCATTGTATATATGTACCATAACTTCTTTATCCATTAGGTTGGTTTCCATGTCTTGGCTATTGTAAATAATGCTACAGTGAATTGGAGTGCAGATGCTTTTCAAGATAGTGTTTTCGTTTTCTTCAAATACCCAGAAGTCAAATTGCTGGATCATATAGTTCTATTTTTAATTTTGTTGAGGATCCTCCACACTGTCTTCCATAGCAGTTGTACCAGTTTACAATCCCACCAAGCGTGAGCAAGGGTTCTCTTTTCCCCACATACTTTCCAGTACTTATGTTTTTGTCTTTTTGATGATGGCCATTCTAACATGTGTGAGGTGATACCTTACTGTGAATTCGATTTGCATTTCCCCGGTGATGAGGTATGTTGAGCACCTTTTCATGTACCTACTGGCCTTTGTAGATCTTTTTTGGAGAAATGTTCTATTCAGGTCTTTTGCCCATTTTCTAATTTGATTATTTGGCTTTCTGGTATTGAGTTTTAGGAATTCTTTGGCTATTTGGATATTAACTCCTTATCTGATGTATGACTTGCAAATACTTATTCCCAGTCTGTAGGTTGTCTTTTCACATTGTTGATTGTTTTGCTGTGCAGAAACTTTTAGTTTAATGCTGTCCCACTTGTTCATACTTTGTTGCTTATGCTTTAGGTGTCACATCCAAAAAATCATTGCCAAGACCCATGCCAGAGAGCTTGTTTCTTATATTTTCTCCTAGGAGTTTCATGGTTTCAGGTCTTACATTTAAGTTTTAATCTATTTCAAGTTAATTTTTGTGAGTGGTATAAGGGTCTAGTTTTATTCTTTTACATGCAAATATCCAGTTTATCCACCACCATTTATTAAAGAGACTGTCCTTTCTCCATTGAGTATTCTTGGCTCCCTTGCCAGTTATTAGTTAATTATATATGCTTGGGCTTACTTCTGAGCTTTTGATTCTGTTCCATTTATCTGTTCTCACACCAGTACCATACTGTTTTGAATACTATAGCTTTGTAGCTTAAAATCAAAAAGTATGATGCCTCCCACTTTGTTCTTTCTCAGGGTTGCTTTGGACATTTGGGGTCTTTCGTGGTTCCGTATAAATGTTAGGATTTTTTTCTACTTTTGTAAAAAATGTCATTGGAATCTTGATAGGAATTGCATTGAATCTATAGATGGCTTTTCGTAGTATTGACATTTTAACAATGTTTGTTCTTCTAATCTATGAACAAGATACCTTTCCATTTATTTGTGCCTTCAGTTTCTTTCATCCCTGTCTTGTAGTTTTCAGAGTAGAGATCTTTCACCTCCTTGGTTAAGTTCATTCATAAGTATTTTACCGTTTTTGATGCTATTGTAAGGATCATTTTCTTTTTTAGATAACTTGTTCTTAGTGTATAGAAACACTACTGATTTTTGTATGTTAATTTTGTGTCCTGCAACTTTAATGAATTCATTGTTTAGATCTAAGTTTTTTGATGAAATCTTTAGGAGTTTCTGTATATAAAATCTTGACATATAAAATAGAGACATTTTAGTTTCTCCTTACCAGTTCTGATGTCTTTTTTTTTTTTTTTTCCTTGCCTGACTACTCTGGCAAGGACTTCCAGTACTGTGTTGAAAAGTTATTATATTAGCTGTGGGCTTAGCATATATGCCTTTAGGAGTTATGAACAGATGTTGAATGTTGTCAAATGCTTTCTCTGTATCTACTGAGTGATAGGACTCTTCTTTCATTCTGTTGGGAAGTATCACATTGACTGATTTGCATATATTGAATTATCCTTGCATTCCAGGTATGAATCCTGATTGATCATGGCAAATGATCCTTTAAATATACTGTCAAATTCAGTCTGCATCTATATTCATCAGGGTTATTTGTCCACAGCCTCATATAATGAGTGTGTGTGTTTCTTTTTGATTTTTTTGGAAGATTTTGAGGCTTGATATTAATTCCTTAAATGTTTGGTTAAATTCACCAGTGAAGCCATCTGGTCCTGGGCTTTTTTACACTAGGAGATTTTTGATTATTGGTTCATTCTATTTCAGAAAATTTTTTAATTTTTATAAAAGTAAAATTTGTTATTCAGATTTTGTTTCTTCCTGATTCAGTACTTGGTGATTGATGTTCTAGGTTTCTGAAAATTTGTTCATTTTTTTCTCGGTCCAGTTTGTTGACACAGTTATTTCGTGGTAACATCTTACTTTATTGCTGTGATTATCATTTGGAATGTCTCCTTTTTCATTTATAATTTTGTTTTGGGTACTCTTTTTTCTTTGGTTAATTTAGCTAAAGTTGTGTCAGTTTTATCTTGTCAAAAGAACCAACTCTTTTAGTTAATCTTTTCCATTTTCCTGTTCTCTGTTTCATTTATTTCTGCTGTGATATTTATTTCCTTCCTTCTGCTAGCTTTAGGTGAAGTTTGTTCTTTTTCTAATTAATTCCTTAAGGCATAGGGTTAGGTTATTTATTTGGGATAGGTCTTGCTTCTTAATGTAGGCATTTACTGCTATAAACTTCCCTTTAAGAACTGCTTTTGCTGCATCCTGTAAGTTTTGGTATATTGGTTTCTATTTTTGCTTCAAAATAATTTATTTCATTTGTTCTTTGATCCATTGGTTGTTCGAGAGAGTATTTAATTTGCATGTATTTGTGAATTTCTTAGTTTCCTCTTCCTATTGATTTCTAGTTTCATACCATTATGGTTAGAGAATATACTTGGTTTGATTTCAGTGTTTAATTTGCTAAGACTTGTTTTGGGTGTAACATAGAAAATGTTTCATATGCACCTAATGTATATTCTGCTATCAGAAAGTTCTGCACATGTTAGGCCCATTTGTCTATAGTGTTCAAATCCACTGTTTCCTTATTACCTGTCTGATCTGTCCATTGCTGAGAGTATTAAAGTCCCCAACTATTTTTGTATTACATTTCCCTGTATAGTTATTAGTTTATTTTTAGTTAGAACTGTTACATCTTCTTGATGTGTTGATGCCTTTCTCTCTTTTTTTTTTAAGATTTTATTTATTTTTGAGGGAGAGAGAGCACAAGTAGGGTGAAGGGCAGAGGGAGAAGCAGACTCCCTGCTGAGCAGGGAGCCCGATGCGGGACTCGATCCCGGGACTCTGGGATCACGACCTGAGCTGAAGGCAGTGGCTTAACCAACTGAGCCTCCCAGGTGTCTGGCCCCTTTTGTGTCTTTTTACTATTTTTAAAGTCTATTTTGTGTGAAATAAGTATAGCTACCCCTGCTTTCCTTGTGATTACCATTTGCTTGAAATATCTTTTTCCATCCTTTCTTAGTCTCTGTTTGTCTTGAAGGCTAAATGAATCTCTTGTGTGAAGCATACTGTTGGATCTTGGTTTTTGTATTCATTCAGCCATTTGTTGTCTTGATTAGAGACTTTAATCCATTTACATTTGAAGTAATTATTAAGGCCTTACACAATTGCTATTTTATCATTGCTTTCTGTTTTGTTGATCCATTGTTTCTTATTCTTTTTTTGTGTTTTGATTTCTAATAGTATCAGTATGCTTTGACTTGTCATGTTCTTTTGTCTAATACTACAGGCTTTTCCCTTGTGGCTATAAGACTTACATAAAACCTCTTAACTTCAGTAGAATTCCTAATTTTTACACTTTTACTTTTCCTCACCCTTACATTTTAGGTTAGTGATGTTATAATTTACATATTTTATAATGTATAACTAAGAACAGTAGGTATGGTTATTTTTTACATGTTCTAACTTATAAAGGAGTTATAAGTGAATTACACACCACTGTCATATTACAGAATCCAACTTTAACTATTTATCATTACCAGTGAGTTTTATGCTGCCTTATATAATATTAATGAGCATCCTTTTATTTCTACTCAAAGAACTCCCTTTAGCATTTCTTGTAAGGCAGGTGTAGCTGTGATGAGTTCCCTCAGCTTTTGTTTATTCAGGAAAGTCTGTCTCCTCTTCATTTCTGAAGGACACTTGCCTGCTGTAGTATTCTTGGTTAACAGGGTTTTTTTCTTTCAGTATTTTGAATGTGTCATCCCATTTTCTTCTGGCCTGCAAAGCTTCTGTGGAGAAATCTGCTCATAGTCTTATGGGGGTTCCCTTGTATCTTTTTTCTCTACCTGCTTTTAAAATTCTTTGACTTTTGACAATTACAGCATCTTTATAGCCTCGTTTGGGTTTAGCCTGTTTCGAGTCTCCTGGATCTAGAGGTCTATTTCTCTCCCCAGGTTTGGGAAGTTTTCAGGCATCATTGCTTGAAATATACTCTATGTCCCTTTCTCATCTTCTGGAATTCCCCTAATGCACATACTGCTGGTTTTCATTATGTCCTATTGCAGTCTTTACTATTTTTGTTTTGTTCCTCTGGGTAATTTCCAATGTCCTGTCCTCCAGGTTGCTGATTAGTTCTTCTACATGGTCAACTCTGCTTTTGAAGCTCTGCTACATTTTTCAGTTAGTTTCTGGTGGTTTTTTGGTTTTTTAATGGTGTCTATTTTAATTGAACTTAATTTCATTTAGTTGTCTATATGTGCTTGTAGTTCACTAAACTGAAGAGGCTTATTCTGAAGTCTTTGTCCCACAGTTCATAGATCTTCATTTAGTCAGAGCTTTATTAATTTCCTTTGGTGTTATCATATTTACCTGGTTTTCTGTGATCCTCATGTGAGCCTAGAGGATGGACTTCACTGTTGCCTGGATTCTCTGGTTAGGCTTTCTATACAGTCAGGACTGGCCTCTCTGTGAGGCTTCCCAGACTGTTGTTTGGAGATGCAAATTAGGCAAGAGTGAAGACTGACTGTCCTAGTTAGATGAGGCACTAGTTTTGCTCTGCAGACGGGAAGCTAAGCACTGTGTGCTCTATTCTAGTGCCACCATAAGCAGGGCTGTTGGATGGGCTCTACAGCTTCCCACATGCTCTGCTTAGGTAAAAGTAGTTTTCCTGCCCTTGGCACAATGGGAAAAGCAACTGAAAAAGCCGGTCATACTTTTTTTGTGGTCTTGACTCAAGCCAACCTGTCCCTAAGTTTCCTGGTGAAATAAGGCCATTGGCTTTTGCTGTGGTGGACCTCCAGCTTTGTCGACCCCCCTCTCTGCTAGAGTTGCAGGGTCATGCAACTTCCAGGTGTTGTAGCGAGCCCTTGCTGTCTGATGGGCCTGGGGGCCATGCTCTTCAGCTGTTTGGACTAGGACTCAACTCTGCTACCCGGGCAGCCCAAATTCAGGGACCTCCCAGATTTTTCTGAACAAGCTTTCTGGATGTGAGGCACCAAGGGCCAGGAACTGCAGCAAGGGGGGGGGGCGGTGGCTATGCCTCAGCTTTTCTGTCTGGTCTGCTAATATTCCAGTGCCAGTTCCTGGAAACCCTCCCCACTTAGTCACAATCATTCCCAGTAATTGAGCCCCACAAAGCGACAACTTACAATGCTGGATAACTGGATGTCACCCTGTGCTCTTTTCCTTCTTGGAGGAAACATAGGTTGCACATGGTGCTATGCCAACCTGGGTAGGGGGCCATGCAGTCAGCACGTAGCCTTCCCACTTAGCCTTCTGGTACAGTATCTTGGTCTCGGTGGAGGGAGGTGCTTCAGCCTCACTGTTGTCTTCTAGGATTCCCTCAGTGGTTTCTTGTTCATGAATAGTTGTTCTTCCTGTGGGGGGAGCCAAGTCAGGAACACCCTTTGTCACCGTCTTGGTGAGGTCACTGTCCCTACCCCTTCTTTCTTAATCTGTGGGGATTTTTGTTGACTCACAAGCTGAGTCATGGCCTGATGGGGGACCTGGGAAGGTGAGGGGTGCAGACCTGTAACAGGCTCCGTGTGCTGGCTTGCAGGTGACCCTGTGGAAGGAGTCCGTTGATGGGCAGTGGGTGTGCATCAGTGATGTCAACAAGGGCCAGGGTTCCGTGTCTGCTTCCGTCACAGAGGGCCAGCAGAACGAGCAGTGACAAGAGAGGCAAGGCCCAGCTCCCCACCTGCTGACTCCAGGACTGCCCTTTCTTGGACCAACCGACCAAATAGCTGGGAGGAACAGCTCCAACACGATTACTTTCCCAGGAGTAGTACAAATGCAACCAGATTGATCATCTGCCTTAACATGATTTGATATGGTCTGTAATTTACTGTCCTGCTGAAAGCATTCATGAGGAAAAAAGCTACAAATGATCTTCAGATCTATTATTTTAAAATATTTTTGGCCATTTTTATGTACCTTTTGGGTTCAGGCATTATTTGGGGGATTTTGTTTCCAAAAAAATAAATTCATATTGCTTATAATTCTTCCTGCATTACCCTAACCCCTCCCTTAAAAGCTTATTTTCATTCTCATTGCAAAATCAGTGTACTAGAACAATGTTCGCCAAGACCCAGGTCCCTTAGCACTCCCCTCCCCCCGACACACAAAAATTTGGTCTGTGCCTGTAACATGCCCATGATTCCAGTTATACTGAAGGGGCCAGAGGGATGAGAAAGGGATGCCACATGTGGACTTTGGTGACAGGGCTTGTATCCTCTGAGCACACATCCTCTTCTGCAGAACGGGAATAAAAGTCTGCTTTACAGAGAAGACTCAGATGAACTGCACGTGAGTGACCCATAAAATGCCATGCCAATGGAAGGCAGTATTAACCAAATAGCAAGAGACTGGCCCAGAAAGTGGGCATGCTTCATTCATGTTACGGACCCTGTCAGTGAGGGCGGGGCCTGTGCCGGAGACCATGGTTCTGGTCCTGCTCAAGCCTGAACCAAGTATCACTGCTTAGCAGAGGCCCTTGGGACCCTCACCTGAATCAGCAGCTGCCAGTTACTGAGGCCTATTGCAAGCCGGCACTACGCTGGAGACCCTGCACATTTGGCAACACAAAAGACTGGTGAGGTGTGTGTCCCCAATTTACCAGTAAGAAGATAGAAGACCTGCCCAGGGTTGTCCACTGCCAAGCAGTAAAGCCACTATTTGAGTCCTGATCTGGCTCAACTCCAGAGTGGGTGCTGTCAAAGGCAGAACTCAGAAGGGGGTGTGTGGAGGCTCCTCAACTATAATCTGGGATGGTGCTCACAGCAGACCTTTATGTGAGTGCACTTAGCTTTGCGAAAGGTCAGGCCACTCACCTCAGGAGGCTCTGTGCACAGGAAATGTGGACCCCAGTTCTACCTGCTCCTCATCCTTCATTTTTCAGCAGTAAAACCCGTTTTGAAATAAATATTAGATCATAATGCATAAAATGGGAAAAGGTGGAACAACTATCCTTGAAATAAGGATAGAGAGGCCAGAGCCCTGCCCCTTGGCCTCCCACATTGTTCTGCACAATCCGGGCCTTTGGAGAACAGTATGGGAACTGTGCTTCTGTCCATTTATTTGGATGAGAAAACACCCACAAAGGCACCTTTGCATACACTTCTCAGTGGACAAAAACTACCTTTAGTTCTAGTTAGCTCTTGACATGTCTGCCTTCCCTAACAAGCTCTGTGCTCCCCCAAGAACAGGCCTGGTCTTCCTTATGGTGCCTGCTACCCTCAACAAATAATAATGAGAAGCAACTAATCCTGTGTCACACAGTGGGTTGGTGACAGGTTAGTGGGCTCCTGGCCATATGCTGTTGGTAGCTCACACCACCAAGATCAGTTAGGGTAATCTGGAGGTAAATGAATATTAAGGTAAACCCTTAATAGTTTATGCTTAGAGTGGTAACATGTTAGCCATTCCTGGAGTAAGTGAGATTCCTCAAATTTGTTACCACTAAATAGGCTAATCAAGTGGAAATATCATGTGTCAATCTTCAAGGGCATTTGACAAGCCCAAGTGATACAAGTGTAAAGGTAATTTAAAAGGTATAGAGAGGGTAAGAGGGCAGTAGCGACCACAATGTTTTTTAATCCTTTCACAAAAACAAGGCAACTGGGATAGGAAATGCAACCCCTAGACATTAAGGTAGTCCCTCAAACCTTAGAACGTGGAGGATTAGGGTCAAACCATTCATATCTGTAATACCCGTGTAGGAGCAGCATAGGCAAGAAAGGGGAGCTTTTATGGTCCTCTGGGCCAGGTAACCCAAGAATGACCAAGTATTCAGAACAAAAAACTCAGCAAGCCAGTGTGAGAACTGGCAAAACTAGAAGATTCACAGGCTCTCACAAGTGATTTCTAAAAGATTTCCACTGCCATGCATGAAGGAGTAGTAGCTATAAGAGTTTCCCTTACACCACAAACAACTAGAAAAACAATATACATGAAACAAATGCTTATGGGCATAGGACAACAGACAGTGTTTGGGTAAGGGAAACAAGTGAGGGGAGTGCCAGTTGCCCCAGCTTATTGCTTAGGAGCAGCTTCCAGGCCAAAGGGCAGGGAGACAATCCAGAGTCTAGTGGTCAAGTTGAAGAGACAGAAGTCAGAGTCCAGAAAGCTAAACTAGAACCTATTGGACAGAGTCCTGGAGAAAAGGGAGCTACTCAGAGCAAGCTCCTTAGATCTGTGGAAGCATCTCCTACAGTCTGACCTAACCTGCATACATGAAAGGCAAAACTCTTCATGACCAGAAACCAACAGACCACACAATTCTTGAACTCACAGAGAGGGAATAGTTCATGTGCCCAAGATCCAGAGTGCAACAACTTCAGAATACACAGAGCATTGGGTAGAGTCCTAATAAAGATCATGTCTTAATAATACATTTTAAATTAGGTCTAGATTAGAGGCTCCTCTGGACCATAAAACCAAGCCTTAAGGTCCGAAATTTCATTTTGTGTCAGGTCAGAGCCCAACACTCTATTAAAGGAAAAATAAAATTAAGCACCTGAAAACAAAAGTCATAACGTCCAGCTTCGAATCCAAAATTACCAGTTGTGCGAAGAAGAAAATAGAACCATAACCAGAAAAGGAAAAAAAAAGATACAGAAGTGAGACCATGAGATTAGCAGATAGACCTTAAAAACAGCTATTATATATTCAAGAATGTAAAGGAACAGGAACACAAGAAAAATGATACCAAAAGTTGCAAATGGAATTTCTAGAAATGAAAAATTCAATATCTAAAGTGAAAAAATATGGGAGTAAGAGCAAGTAGACACTGCAGCAGGACAGATCAGTAAGTCTGAAGACAACAGCAATAAAAACTATACAAACTGAAGCACATAGAGTAAAAGAAACTAAAACAACAAACCGATCAACAGACCTGTGGGACACTATCGAGTAGTCTAAAATATGTGTAAGTTGGAGTCCCAAGGAGGAAAAATAAAATTTAAGGGGAGAAGGGACAGAAAAAAATATCTGAGGATAAAAACCGCTAAAATTTTTCCAAGCTGGATTAAAATTATAACCCTACAGATTCAAGAAAATCAGAGAACCCCAAGCAGAACAATATACATACAGACCCCATAATAAAATTGCTGAAATAAATAAAAATTATAAAATCAGCCAGAGAAAAAGAGACATACTACATACAGAGAAACAAATATAAGAATGGCAACCAGCTTCTCATCAGAAATTTTGCAAGCCATAAAAAAATAAACGTCTTTGAAGTGGTGAAAGGGAAAAAAAAAAAAACCATCAGCCTACAATTCTAGAGGTAGTGAAAACATCTTTCAAAATTCAAAGTGAAATAAGGAATTTTTTAAATTAAAGCCAAAAAAATAGTCACCAGGAGAACTGCATTACAAGAAATGTCAAAGGAAGTTCTTCAGGCAAAATAGTATCAGAAAAAAATTTAGATCTAAACCAAGGAATAAGGAGCACCAGGAATAGAAAAAAAAAAAAAAAATCTGGGTAACTATTACACTTCTTTTCCATTTCTTTTATCTCTCAAAAAATATTTTAAGTGCATTTGTGGGGCTTACAACTTACGTAGAAATAAAATCAGTAATAACAATAGCACAAAGAATGGAAATGGGGAAATTGGAAGTTTTCTGTTGTAAGGGTCTTATAGTATCTATGAAGTGTTATATTTGTTGAAGGTATACTGTATTATGTTGAAATTGTATTTTTAAATCCTAGGTCAACCACCTAAAGAATAAAGCAAGAGAGGGTGCCTGGGGGGCTCAGTCGTTAAGCGCCTGCCTTCGGCTCAGGTCATGATCCCAGGGTCCTGGGATCTTTAAAAAAAAAAAAAAAGGAATAAAGCAGAGAATATAGCTGACAAGCCAATAGTGAAGATAGCAGGAAATCCTAAAATATACTTATTCCAAAAGTGGTTATGAAAAGAAAAAGGAAGAAAGAATAGATGGGAAAAAAAGAAAGAACAAATAGGACAAATTGAAGGCAAACAGCCAGCTGACAGATTTAAACCAAACTTCGTAGGTCATTGCAATAAATATTAAAGGACTAAACACTCCAAATAAAAGGCCCCTGATAAGAGATTATCAAAATGGACTTTAAAAAAAACAAGACTCAACTATATGCTGTTTATATGAAACCCATTTAAATATAAACACAAAAACAAAGGACGTTATATGAAAAGAAAGTTATACTATGTAAACAGTAATCAAAAGAAAGCTCAATTTGTATATTAACATCAGATAAAGTAGACTTCAGAACAAGAAATATATTAAGGATAAAGAGGGACAGAATAATAAACGGGTCAACTCATCAAGAAGACTTAGCAATCCTAAATATATATGCACCTAAAATAGAGCTTCAAAATAGGTGAAACAAAATGAACAGAACTGAACAGAAGTAATCTACAATTACAGTTGGAGATCTCAACATTCCTCTCTCAATAACAGAACAAGTAGACCCAAAAAAATCAGTCAAGTTATATAAAACATTAACCAGCCAAATACTCAATTTGACCTAAGGGGGATTCTACCCAACAACATTTAAACTCATTCTGAAGTACTTTGGGAACAATCATCAAGATGAGACCAATTTCTGAACCATAAAACAAAATTAAATCTAGAAGAACTGAAATCATACAGAACACATTCTGTGACTATAAAGAAAGTAAATTAGAAATGAGTGCTAAAGGTATCTGGAAAATCCTCAAATGTTTAGAATTTTAAGCAATCCACATCTAAATAACTAATGGGCCAAAAAAAAAAAAATCACAATAAAAATAGCTATCTATGGAGGAAAAGAAGAAACAGAGTGGACAGGACAAGGATGGAAGATGTGGTCTCTGCATGTACTTTGTTTTATACCATTACTGACTTTGGAGCCATGTAATATTTAATAATTAACTCCAAAAATATGAAGTCATAAAAGAAAAAAATCCCTAAAAGTTGGGGAAAAAAACATAATTTTAGTTATTTACAAAGGCCATGCCATAACCACACAGAGAAAATAAATATTCAAGTGACTTTAAAAGTGTTTTGAATGTATACCCATAATAGGCTGCATTTAGTAGTTTTATGGTTGGTAACTGTAGTACTCTTGTTTTGATAGTATTATGTTGATATTGTAAGATGAAGTAAAATAATGGTAATTTTATTAAGATAATTAGAAAACGATTATTGGGATAAAGAAAAGAAATTTAAATATAAAGCCTAGGAAATGAAAACACTGACCTTAAATTTTATTTGCAAATAACAGTATGAACTCAGGACTTATTTTTCTCTTTCTAAAAAGTATGTATTTCTAATCTTATGTACAAGATGAGCCCAGGATCTCTTATTGGGACAGAAAATAAGGAAGCAATTTAAAAACTATAGGGTCATGTCAAAAGCAGCACATGGGAACCAACACATCAAATATGGAAGTATCTAAAAGAATAATGACTATAACTGATTGAAACACATATAAAAAAATCCATCCAATAGGAAGAAAACTTTGGAGGTTGCTAAGATGCCAACCTTATTTTGAAAATGAGTAAACAGATTTTTTAAAACCCTGCATTTGGGCACCTGGATGGCTCAGTTGGTTAAGCGTCTGCCTTTGGTTCAGGTCATGATCCCAGGGTCCTGGGATCGAACCCTGCATCAGGCTCCCTGCTTGGCAGGGAGCCTGCTTCTCGCTCTCCTCCCTGCTGTGCTCTCTCTCGTTATCTCTGTCTCAAATAAAATCTTAAAAAATAAAAATAAAAAATAAAATCCTGCATTTATCCTGCCTTCTCTGTATGAACTTTATCAAGATTAACAAAATAATTGAAGGAAAAATGCTAATAAATGTAGAAAGCAATAGAATAGAAAATCACCATTTGTAATTTCTAGTTAAAAATGAGTGTAGACAACAATAATTAATGGTACATAAGTACACTAAGTGAAAAGTTCATAAGGTACTACGTGTTGAGGTGTAACTACTAGTTTAGAAAAGCAGGCAGGAGAATAATAAGTCAGACAACGCCACAAGGAAGTGGTCGGCTAAGTCCAGAATGTGGGAAACTGTGCAGGACAGTCTGTTGTGTGAAATGAATGATGGGATGGAAGGGAGGGGCAGGTAGAGGACTATTGTAGACTAAGAGACTTAAAGGACTGGACAACCAAATGTGGGCTCTGAATCTTCTGGAAAGAACAAGATAAGGCCACAGCCAGAGATCTAAGCAAAACAGATATAAGTAACATGCTTAAAGGAGAATTTAAAGCAACAACCATAAGGACACTCACTGGGCTTGAGAAAAGAATAGGAGACATCAGTAAGACCCTTACCACAGAGATAAGAGTTAAGAAAGGAATCAGGGTGCGTGTAAGCCCCTCAGGATGGCCCACACTATGGAACCAGTGGCAAAGAAGATCTTTAAAGGAGTTTTAGTAGTTGAACTCTTGGGCATTTTTGGAGCATATTTTTTGTTTAGTAAGATGAATACAAGCCAAGATTGCAGGCAAACAATGAGCAAGAAATTTCCCTTCATCTTGGAACTTTATTACAAATCTGATTCCGTACAACTCCGAATGTACGGATTCAGACAGCAAGATCAAGAAAAATGGTTGAATAGCAAAAATTAGGACCAGTCATCGCGTTCAGCCTCCCATCTAAGCTGTTTGAGACCTTTGTGGGGGAGAAGAAAGATAAGCACACCACATTGCAGACTCCTGGCCCCACAGAACAAAACAGGAACTTCTGCTCTGCCATGGCTCACAGTCATTTCCCATCCCCTATGCAAATCCCCTGCTTTTGTTTGTTGCTTTCCTTTGGCATTTATTATTAAAGACTACCGCTTAAAAAATAAAAGACTAGGAGAAGAAAGAAAAAAAAAAGAAAGAAAGAAAGGAATCAGAGATGAAAAGTGTAGTAAATGAGATTAGAAACACACTTGAAGCAATAAACAGCAGGCTGGAAGAAGCAGAGAAACAAATTAATGACCTAGAAGACAAAATAATGGAAAGCAGTGATGCTGAACAAAAGAGAGAGAAAAATGAGAATAGACTTAGGGAACTCAGTGACACCATCAAATTAGTAACATTCATATTACAGGAGTCCCAGAAGAAGAGAAAGGGGGGGCAGAAAAGTTATTTGAAGAAATAATAGCTGGAAAATCTTCCCTAATCAGGGCAAGGGAATCAGACCTCCAGATCCAGGAGGCACAGAGAACTCCCATCAAAATCAATAAATGCAGGCCCATGCCAGGACATATTATAATTAAATTTGTAAACTATAGTGATAAAAAACATCTTAAAAGCATCAAGACAAGTCATTAACTTACAAGGGAAAATGCATAAGGGCTAGCTGGAGAAACCTGGCAAACCAGAAGAGAGTGGCATGATATATTCAAAGTGCTGAATGGGAAAAGGCTGCATCCAAGGATACTCTATCCGGCAAGGCTTATCATTCAGAATAGGAGAGGTAAAAGAGTTTCCCAGATAGACAAAAACTAAAGGAGTTCATGACCACTAAACGAGCCCTTCAAGAAATATTAAAGGGGACTCTTGAGTGAAAGGAGAGACCAAAAGTGGCAGTACAAAGGCAGGAAACACAAAAGCAGTAAAAATGAGTATTTCTCTAAAAATCAATCAAGGACTCACATACACACACACAAAAGGATATAAAATAAAATATAGGGGAGTCTGGGTGGCTCAGTCTTAGTTAAGCATCTGCCTTTGGCTCAGATCATGATCCCAGGGTCCTGGGATTGAGCCCCGCATTGGGCTCCCTGCTCAGCAGGAAGCCTGCTTCTCCCTCTCCCACTCCCCTTGCTTGTGTTCCCTCTCTCGCTGTATCTCTGTCAAATAAATAAAATCTTTAAAAATAAATAAGTAAACTATAAAAATATATACCAAAAACATGGGGAGGAGAAAAGAATGGGTTCAAACTTGAACAACCATCAACTTAACACAGACTGCTATTTGCAAAAGGGGTTATATACAAACCTAATGGTAACTATATATCAAAAACCACTAATAAACATGCAAAGAACAAAACAAAATCCAAATATATCACTAAAGAAAATTCAGCAAAACATGAAAGAGATAAAGACAAAGGATCAGAGAAAATCTCCAGAAACAAGCAATTAAGTGGCAATAAATACATATCAATAACCACTGTGAATGCAAATGGCCTAAATGCTCCAATCAAAAGGCACAGGGTGTCAGAATGAATTAAAAAACAAGACCCATCTATATGCTGCCTACAAGAGACTCATTTAAGACCTAAAGCACCTGCAGATTGAAAGTGAGGGAATGGAGAAACATTTATCTTGCAAATGGATGTCAAAAGAAAGATGAAGTAGCAATACTTATATCAGACAACCCAGACTTTAAAACAAAGACTCTAACAACAGACGAAGGGCACTGCATACTAATAAAGAGGACAATCCAACAAGAATATATAACAATTGTAAATATTCACGCACCAAACATGGGAACACCCAAATATATAAAACAAGTATAAATGAACTAATTGATAATACAATAGGAGACTTTAATACCCCATTTACCAATGGACAAATCACCTAAACAGAAAATAAACAAGGAAACAATGGAAGACACATTAGACCAGATGGACTTAGCAGATATATTCAGAACATTCCATCCTAAAACAGCAGAATACACATTCTTTTCAAGGGCACATGGAACATTCTCCAGACTAGATCACATCTTAAGTCACAAAACAGACCTTAACAAATAAAAAAAGACTGAAGTCATACCATGCACCTTTTCTGACCACAACACTATGAAACTAGAAGTCAACCACAAGAAAAAGTCTGGAAAGACCACAAATACTTGGAGGTTAAATAATATGCTACTAAACAAATGAATGTGTCAACCAGGAAATCAAAGAAGACATTAACTACATGGAAGCAAATGAAAATGAAAACACAGTGGTCCAAAACCTTTGGGATACAGCAAAAGCAGTCCTAAGAGGGAAGACAGCAGTACAGGCTTACATCAAGAAGCAAGAAAAATCTCAAACAACCTAACCTTACACCTAAAGGAGCTAGAAAAAGAACAAATGATGCCTAAAACCAGCAGAAGGAAGGAAATAACAAAGATTAGAGCAGAAATAATATAGAAACAAAAAAACAAAACAAAACAAAAAATAACAGATCAATGAAACCAGGAAGTAGTTCTTTGAAAAAAAAAAATAAAACTGATAAAACTCTAGCCAGAATTATCAAATAAAAGGACCCAAAAAATAAAATAAAATCACAAATGAGAGAGGAGAAATAACAACCAACACCAGAGAAATAAAAAAAATTGTAAGAGAATATTATGAAAAACTATATGCCAACAAATTGGACAAGAAATGGAAAAATTCCTAAGTTCCTACCAAAACTGAAACAGGAAGAAATAGAAACTTGAATAGACTGATAACCAGCAAAGAACTTGAATCAGTAATCCAATAACTCCCAACAAACAAAAGTCCAGGACCAGAGGGTTTCACAGGTGAATTCTACCACACATTTAAAGAAGAGTTAGTACCTATTCTTCTCAAACTATTCCAAAATATAGAAAAGGAAGGAAAATGTCCAAATTCATTCTATGAGACCAGCATTATCCTGATACTTCTGATACCAAAACGAGACAGACACCACAAAAAAAAAAAAAAAAAGGACTAGGCTAGTCTCCCTAATAAACCTAGATGCAAAACTCCTCAATAAAATACTAGCAAACCAAATCCAACAATACATTAAAAAAGTCATTCACCACAATCAAGTGGGATTTATTCCTGGGCTGCAAGGATGGTTCAATATTCACAATCAATGTGATACATCACATTAATAAAAGAAAGGATAAGAATCATATGATTTCAATAGATGCAGAAAAAGCATATGACAAAGTACAATACCCATTCATGATAAAAGCCATCAACAAAGTATGTTTAGAGGGAACATACCTTAACATAATAAAGGCCATATATGACAAAAACTACAGCTAATATCATCATCCTAAAAGGGGAAAACCTGAGAGCTTTTCCTCTACAGTCAGGAACAAGACTGGGATGTACACTCTCACCACCTTTATTCAACATACTAATGGAGTCCTCACCACAACAGGAGAAAAGGCATTGAAATAAGCAAGGAAGAAGTCAAACTTTATCTATTTGCAGATGACATGATACTCTATGTAGAAAGCCCAAAGGGCACCTGGGTGGCTCAGTCGTTAAGCGTCTGCCTTCGGCTCAGGCCATGGTCCCAGGGTCCTGGGATCAAGTCCCACACCCTGCTCCCCGGGAAGTCTGCTTCTCCCTCACCCACTCCCTGCTACTTGTGTTCCCTCTCTCGCTGTGTCTCTCTCTGTCAAATAAATAATAAATAAAATCTTAAAAAAAAAAAAAAACACCAAAGACTCCACCAAAATTAACTGCTAAAACTGATAAATAAATTCAGTAAAGTCGCAGGATACAAAATCAATGGACAGAAACCTGATGCATTTCTATAGACCAATAATGAAACAGCGGAAAGAGAAGCTAAGGAATCAATCCGATTTACAGTTGCACCAAAAACAGTAAGATACTTACAAATAAACCTTACCAAAGAAGTGAAAGACCTGTACGTTGAAAACTATACCACATTGATGAAAGAAATTTAAGATGACAAAGAAATGGAAAGACATTCCATACTCATGGATTGAAAGAACATTGTTAAAATGTCTGTACTACCAAAAGCAATCTACACATTCAATTGCAATCCCTATCAAAATACCAACAACACTTGTCACAGAGCTAGAACAACCAACTCTAAAATTTGTATTAGAACCACAAAAGACACCGGATAGCCAAACCAATGTTGAAAAAGAAAAAGCTGGAGGCATCACAATTCCGTACTTCAACTTATATTACAAAGCTATAGTGATCAAAATGGTATGATCCTGGCACAAAAAATAGACATATAGATCAAAGAAACAGAACAGAAAACCCAGAAATGAACCCATAATTGTATGGTCAATTAATCTTCAACAAAGCAGGAAAGAATATCCAGAGAAAAGGAATGTCTCTTCCACAAATGGTGTTGGGAAAACTGGACAGCAACATGCAAAATAATGAACCTGGACCACTTTCTTACACCATACACAAAAATAAATTCAAAATGGGTTAAATGTGAGACCTGAAAGCATAAACATTCTAGAGGAAAACACAGGCAGTAATTTCTCTGACATTGGCCATAGCAACTTCTCTCTAGATATGTCTCCTGAGGTAAGGGAAACAAAATAAAAAACTATTGGTACTACATCAAAATAAAAAGTTTCTGCACAGTGAAGGAACTAAAAGACAACTACAGAATGGGAGAAGATATCTGCAAATGACATATCTGATAAACAATCAGTATCCAAAATATAGTAACTTATTTTTAAGACTGATTTATCTAGAGAGAAAAAGCAAGCGCGGGGGCGTGGGGGCGGGTGCAGAGGGAGAGAGAATCCTGAAGCAGACTCCATGCTGAGCATGGAGCCCAATGCAGGGCTCAATCCCAGGACCCAGAGACCTGAGCTGAAATCAAGGGTTGACCCCTTAACCAGCCACCACCCAGGCACCCTGTATAAAGAACTTATAAACTCAACACCCAAAAAAACAAATAAAAATGGGCAGAAGACATGAACAGACATTTTTCCAAGATAAACAGAGGGTCAACAGATACCTAAGATGTTCATCATCACCATCAGGGAAATGTAAATCAAAACTACAATGAGCTATCAACTCACACCAGTCAGAATGGCTAAAATCAACAACACAAGAAACAAAAGGTGTTGGCAAGGATGTGGATAAAGGGGAACCCTCCTGCACTGTTGGTGGGAATGCAAACTGGTGTGGCCACGTGGAAAACAGTATGGAGGTTCCTCGAAAAGTTAAAAATAGGGGAAGCAAGATGGCGGAGGAGTAGGAGACCTGGATTTCATCTGGTCCCAGGAATTCAGCTGGATAGGGATCAAACCATTCTGAACACCTACGAACTCAACAGGAGATCGAAGAAAAGAATAGCAACAACTCTCTGAACAGAAAAGCGACCACTTTCTGGAAGGTAGGACATGCGGAGAAGTGAATCCGAGGCAATATTCGGGAGGATAGACGCCGGGGGAGGGGGCCTCTGTTGGCCGCTTCTGGCAAGTGATAGAGCCGCGGAGCACAAAATCAGAACTTTTAGAAGTCGGCTCCGCTGAGGGATGTCGCTCCAGTGGCTAAGCGGGGGGTGGAACCCTCGCGGGACAGTGTGGCCTCAGGACCCTCGGGGTCACAGAAAGACCGGGGGTGCCTGAGTGCAGCAGAGCTCCCGGGTATCGGAGCGGGGAAGCCGGATGCAGAGACGGAGCTGAGGCATGGGCTCTCAGCTCGGGGTTGCCATAAACTGTGATTGGTGACACAGTCGGGCCACTGCTCCTCCAGCAGGGACCCAACAAGCGGCAGAGCCGGGGAGACTCCCCTTCCTCCCCTGGGGAGGAGCGGCGCGGGAGCGTACCGCAGGGATCTGCTGGGTTTGGAGACTCCACACGGGGTCGGGTGCCAAAGATAGAAACGCTCGGTCACAGACCGGGTGAGCACAGAGTACGGCCGGAGACCGGGGACACGGGAGTGACTGACTGCTTTTCTCTGGGGGCGCACTGAGGAGCAGGGCCCCGAGTTCTCGGCTCCTCCGGGGCGGAGATTGGGAGGCCTCCATTTTCACTCTCATCCTCCAGAGCTGTAAGGAAGCTTGCAGGGAACAAAAGATCCCGAGAGCAAACCCGAGTAGATTGCTTAGCCCGGACTGACAAGGGCGGGGCAATTCCACCTCCGGCAAAGACATTTGAGAACAATGGCAACAGGCCCCTCCCCCAGAAGATCAGCAAGAACAGCCAGCCAAGACCAAGTTTCCCGATCATTGAGAATGGCAGAACGCCAGCGCTAGGGAAATACTGAACATACAATTCATGGCTTTTTTTACCATGATTCAAAGTTAATTTTTTTTAACTTTTCTTTTAATTTTTCTTTTTCCCTTTTTCAACCAACATCTTATCAATCCTTTTTAAAAAAAATTTTTTTATTTTTCATTTTTAGAGTCATATTCTATCCCTTCATAGTAGTTACCTTTATTTTTGGCATATATATATAAGTTCTTCTCTCTTTAAAATTTTGAGATACAGTTTCTTCTAACAGATCAAAATATACCCTAAATCTCTAGTGTATGGCTTTGTTCTAGTCTCCTGCCTGATCACATTCTTTCCCTTTTTTTTCCTTTTCTTTTTTTTTTTAAATCCTCTTCTTTTTTCAAACAACTTATCAATTCCTTTTATAAAATTTTTTATAATTTTCATCTTTACAATCATATTCCATCCCTTCATATCAACCCTTATTTGTACATATGTCTTTCTTTCTTTAAAATTTTGGGAGGCACTTTCTTCTAACAGACCAAAATACACCCAAAATCTAGTGTGTGGCACTGATCTATGCACCAGCCTGATCATATTTGATCATACTGTTTTTTGTTTTATTCTGTTTTGGTTTGTTTTTATCTTTTTCTTTTTCTTTTTTTTTTTCCTCTTTCTTTTTTCGTTCTTTCCCTTTCTTTTCCCCTGGTTTCAGGTCTTTTCTGATTTGTTTAGGGTATATTTTCTGGAGACATTGTTACCCTGTTAGCATTTTGTTCTCTCGTTCATCTATTCTCCTCTGGACAAAATGACAAGACAGAAATAATCACTACAACAAAAAGAACAAGAGGTAGTACCGTCTGCCAGGGACCTACTCAATACGGACATTAGTATGATGTCAGACCTAGAGTTCAGAATCATGACTTTAAAGATACTAGCTGGACTTGAAAAAAGCGTGGAAGTTATTAGAGAAACCCTTTCTGGAGAAATAAAAGAACTAAAATCTAACCAAGTCGAAATCAAAAAAGCTATTAATGAGGTGCAATCAAAAATGAAGGCACTAATTGCTAGGATAAATAAGGCCGAAGAGAGAATCAGCGATATGGAAGACCAAATAATGGAAAATAAAGAAGCTGAGAAACAGAGAGAGAAACAACTACTGGATCACGAGGGCAGAATTCGAGAGATAAGCGATACGATAAGACGAAACAACATTAGAATAATTGGGATCCAAGAAGAAGAAGAAAGAGAGAGAGGGGCAGAAGGTATATTGGAGCAAATTATAACAGAGAACTTCCCTAATGTGGGGAAGGAAACAGGAATCAAAATCCAGGAGGCACAGAGAACCCCTCTCAAAATCCATAAAAATAGGTCAACACCCCATCTAATAGTAAAACTTACAAGTCTCAGAGACAAAGAGAAAATCCTGAAAGCAGCTCGGGAGAAGAGATATGTAACCTATAATGGCAGAAACATTAGATTGGCAACAGAGACCTGGCAGGCCAGAAAGGACTGGCATGATATATTCAGAGCACTAAACGAGAAAACTATGCAGCCAAGAATACTATATCCAGCTTGGCTGTCATTGAAAATAGAAGGAGAGATAAAAAGCTTCCAGGACAAAAAAAACTAAAGGAATTTGCAAACACGAAACCAGCCCTACAAGAAATATTGAGGGGCGCCTGGGTGGCTCAGTCGGTTAAGCGATTGCCTTCGGCTCAGGTCATGATCCTGGAGACCCGGGGTCGAGTCCCGCATCGAGCTCCCTGCTCGGCGGGGAGTCTGCTTCTCCCTCTGACCTTCTTCCCTCTCATGCTCTCTCTCTACCATTCTCTCTCTCTCTCTCTCAATAAATAAATAAAAATCTTTAAAAAAAAAAAAAAAGAAAGAAATATTGAAAGGGGTCCTCTAAGCAAAGAGAGAGCCTAAAAGCAGCATAGACCAGAAAGAAACACAGACAATATACAGTAACAGTCACCTTACAGGCAATACAATGGCACTAAATTCCTATCTTTCAATAGTTACCCTGAATGTAAATGGGTTAAATGCCCCAATCAAAAGACACAGGGTATCAGATTGGATTAAAAAACAAGACCCATCGATATGCTGTCTGCAAGAGACTCATTTTATACCCAAAGACACCCCCAGACTGAACATGAGGGGGTGGAAAACCATTTACCATGCTAATGGACACCAAAAGAAAGCTGGGGTGGCAATCCTTATATCAGACGAATTCGATTTTAAAACAAAGACTGTAATAAGAGATGAAGAAGGACACTATATCCTACTTAAAGGGTCTATCCAACAAGAAGATCTAACAATTGTAAATATCTAGGACCCTAACATGGGAGCAACCAATTATATAAGGCAATTAATAACAAAAGCAAAGAAACACATTGACAACAATACAATAATAGTGGGGGACTTTAACATCCCCCTAACTGAAATGGACAGATCATCTAAGCAAAAGATCAACAAGGAAATAAAGACTTTAAATGACACACTGGCCCAAATGGACTTCACAGACATATTCAGAACATTCCATCCCAAAGCAACGGAATACACATTCTTCTCTAGTGTCCATGGAACATTCTCCAGAACAGATCACATCCTAGGTCACAAATCAGGTCTCAACCGGTACCAAAAGATTGGGATCACTCCCTCCGTATTTTCGGACCACAATGCTTTGAAACTAGAACTCAATCACAAGAGGAAAGTCGGAAAGAACTCAAATACATGGAGGCTAAAGAGCATCCTACTAAAGAATCAATGGGTCAACCAGGAAATTAAAGAAGAATTTAAAAAATTCACGGAAACAAACGAAAATGAAAATATAACTCTTCAAAATCTTTGGGATGCAGCAAAGGCGGTCCTAAGAGGAAAGTATATAGCAATACAAGGCTTTCTCAAGAAACAAGAAAGGTCTCAAATACACAACCTAACCCTACACCTAAAGGAGCTGGAGAAAAAACAGCAAATAAAGCCTAAACCCAGCAGGAGAAGAGAAATAATAAAGATCAGAGCAGAAATCAATGAAATAGAAACCAAAAGAACAGTAGAACAGACCAACGAAACTAGGAGCTGCTTCTCTGAAAGAATTAACAAGATGGATAAACCCCTGGCCAGACTTACCAAAAAGAAAAGAGAAATGACCCAAATCCACAAAATCATGAATGAAAGAGGAGAAATCACAACCAACACCAAAGAAATACAAACAATTATAAGAACATACTATGAGCAACTCTATGCCAGCAAATTAGATAATCTGGAAGAAATGGATGCATTCCTAGAGATGTATCAACTACCAAAACTGAACCAGGAAGAAACAGAAAACCTGAACAGACCTATAACCACTAAGGAAATTGAAGGAGTCATCAAAAATCTCCCAACAAACAAGAGCCCAGGGCCAGATGGCTTCCCAGGGGAATTCTACCAAACATTTAAAGAAGAATTAATACCTATTCTTCTGAAACTGTTCCAAAAAACAGGAATGGAAGGAAAACTTCCAAACTCATTTTTATGAGGCCAGCATTACCTTGATCCCCAAAGCAAAGACCCCATCAAAAGAATTACAGACCAATATCCTTGATGAACACAGATGCAAAACTTCTCACCAAAATACCAGCCAGTAGGATCCAACAGTACATTAAAAGGATTATTCACCACGACCAAGTGGGATTTATCCCTGGGCTGCAAGGTTGGTTCAACGTCCGCAAATCAATCAAAGTCATACAATACATTAACAAAAGAAAGAACAAGAATCATATGATCCTCTCAATAGATGCAGAAAAAGCATTTGACAGAGTACAGCATCCTTTCTTGATCAAAACTCTTCACAGTATAGGGATAGAGGGTACATACCTCAATATCATAAAAGCCACCTATGAAAAACCCAGAGCGAATATCATTCTCCATGGGGAAAAACTGAGAGCTTTCCCCCTAAGGTCAGGAACGCGGCAGGGATGTCCACTCTCACCACTGCTATTCAACATAGTATTAGAAGTCCTAGCCACAGCAATCAGACAACAAAAAGAAATCAAAGGCATCCAAATTGGCAAAGAAGAAGTCAAACTCTCACTGTTTGCAAATGATATGATACTGTATGTGGAAAACCCAAAAGACTCCACCCCAAAACTGCCAGAATTCATACAGGAATTCAGTAAAGTGGCAGGATATAAAATCAATGCACAGAAATCAGTGGCATTCCTATACACCAACAACAAGACAGAAGAAAGAGAAGTTAAGGAGTCGATCCCATTTACAGCTGCACCCAAAACCATAAGATACCTAGGAATAAATCTAACCAAAGAGGCAAAGGATCTGTACTCAGAAAACTATAAAATACTCATAAAACAAATTGAGGAAGACACAAAGAAATGGAAAAATGTTCCATGCTCATGGATTGAAAGAACAAATATTGTGAAGACGTCAATGCTACCTAGAGCAATCTACACATTCAATGCAATCCCCATCAAAATACCATCCACTTTTTTCAAAGAAATGCAATAAATAATCCTAAAATTTGTATGGAACCAGAAAAGACCCCAAACAGCCAGAGGAATGTTGAAAAAGAAAAGCAAAGCTGGTGGCATCACAATTCCGGACTTCAAGCTCTATTACAAAGCTGTCATCATCAAGACAGTATAGTACTGGCACACAAACAGCCACATAGATAAATGGAACAGAATCGAGAGCCCAGAAATGGACCCTCAACTCTATGGTCAACTAATCTTTGGCAAAGCAGGAAAGACTGTCCAATGGAAAAAAGACAGTCTCTTCAACAAATGGTGTTGGGAAAATTGGACAGCCACATGCAGAAGAATGAAACTGGACCATTTCCTTACACCACACACAAAAATAGACCCCAAATGGTTGAAAGACCTAAACGTGAGACAGGAGTCCATCAAAATCCTAAAGGAGAACACAGGCAGCAACCTCTTCGCCCTCAGCCACAGCAACTTCTTCCTAGAAACATCCCCAAAGGCAAGGGAAGCAAGAGCAAAAATGAACTATTGGGATTGCATCAAGATAAAAAGCTTTTGCACAGCAAAAGAAACAGTCCACAAAACCAAAAGACAACCGACAGAATGGGAGAAGATATTTACAAATGACATATCAGATAAAGGGCTAGTATCCAAAATCTATAAAGATCTTATCAAACTCAACACCCAAAGAACAAATAATCCAATCAAGAAATGGGCAGAAGACATGAACAGACATTTTTCCAAAGAAGACATCCAAATAGCCAACAGGCACATGAAAAAGTGCTCAACATCGCTCGGCATCAGGGAAATCCAAATCAAAACCTCCATGAGATACCACCTCACACCAGTCAGAATGGCTAAAATTAACAAGTCAGGAAATGACAGATGTTGGAGGGGATGCGGAGAAAGGGGAACCCTCCTACACTGTTGGTGGGAAGGCAAGCTGGTGCAACCACTCTGGAAAACAGTATGGAGGTTCCTCAAAAAATTGAAAATAGAGCTACCATACGATCCTGCTATTGCACTACTGGGTATTTACCCCAATGATACAAATGTAGGGATCTGAAGGGGTATGTGCAGCCCGATATTTACAGCAGCAATGTCCACAATAGCCAAACTGTGGAAAGAGCCAAGATGTCCATCGACAGATGAATGGATAAAGAAGATGTGGTATATATAGACAATGGAATATTACACAGCCATCAAAAGGAATGAGATCTTGCCATTTGCAATGACGTGGATGGAAGTGGAGGGTGTTATGCTGAGTGAAATAAGTCAATCAGAGAAAGACATGTATCATATGACCTCACTGATATGAGGAATTCTTAATCTCAGGAAACAAACTGAGGGTTGCTGGAGTGGGGGTGGGGTGGGAGGGATGGGGTGGCTGGGTGATAGACGTTGGGGAGAGTATGTGCTATGGTGAGCGCTGTGAATTGTGCAAGACTGTTGAATCACAGATCTGTACCTCTGAAACAAATAATGCAGTATATGTTAAGAGAAAAAAAAAAAGAAGATAGCAGGAGGGAAAGAATGAAGGGGGGTAAATCGGAGGGGGAGATGAACCATGAGAGACGATGGACTCTGAAGAATAAACTGAGGGTTCTAGAGGAGAGGGGGGTGGGGAGATGGGTTAGCCTGGTGATGGGTATTAAAGAGGGCACGTTCTGCGTGGAGCACTGGGTGTTATGCACAAACAATGAATCATGGAACACTACATCACAAACTAATGATGTAATGTATGGTGATTAACATAAAAAAAATTTAAAGGAAAAAAAAGTTAAAAATAGAACTACTCTATGATCCAGTAATTGCACTACTTTGGGTATTTACCCAAAGAACACAAAAATACTAATTAAAAGAGATATGTGCACCCTGATGTTTATAGCAGCATTATCTACAATAAATTTATGCAATAAATGTATACAATAAAATTATGCAAACAGCCCAAGTATCCACTGACTAATGAATGGATAAAGAAGATGTGGGTGTGTGTGTGTGTGATGGAGTATTACTCAGCCATAAAAAAAGAATAAAATCTTGCCGTTTGCCACGACATGGATGGAGCTCAAGTGTATAATGTTAAGTGAAATAAGTCAGTCAGAGAAAGACAAATACCATATGATTTCACTCATATGTGGAATTTAAGAAACAAAACAAATGAGCAAAGGGGAAAAAGTGAAAGTGATAAAGCAAGAAACAGATTTTTAACTATAGAGAACAAACTGATGGTTAGCAGAGGGGAAGTAGGAGGGGATGGGTAAAATAGATGATGGGGATTAAGGAGGGCACTCGATGAGCACCAGGTGATATATGGAAGTGTTGAATCACTATATTGTACACCTGAAACAAATATTACTCTGTGTGTTAACTAAGTGGAATTTAAATTAAAACTTTTTTAAAAAATTCAGATTCTGGGGCCCCACTCCAGACCTATCAGATCAGAATTAGAGGCATTAAAAAAAAAAAAACACCCAGCATTCTTAGAAGCTTTCCCACAAATTCAGTGCAGCCCAGCACAGGCCTCCACCCACCAGTTGACATCAGAAGGTTTTAAAGTACTCACCCTGTGATCCCCTGGCTCTCAGTGGTCCCTGCCTAAAGCTACACTGGCCGCAACACGGGGAGAACAACTTAAGCACAGAGGAGGTGGGAGTCTACTCGGGCTGTGAGGGGCCAGTGCACACTAAGGAAGAGGACATAAGGAAAGGGAAAGAAGTTCGGCCAGGATTACGTAGGGTGAGGGGAAGGGGGATCAGTACCAAACAGGACTTTCCAGGATTAGAGAGCAAGGCATATTCTTAGGCTGAGAGCAGAAGCTGTTGGGAAGAAAGACTGAAGACAGGGAAAAGAAACTCCATGATGGCAGGAGAACGGGAAGCCTTGGTGGGAGACCCGGCTTGAATAGCAGGAGGCATGAAAGAGAGTGTGGCTCAGGTTGTACAAGCTCCAAAAATGACACTCGTGATTATCTAATCTAGAACTGCACCATCCAGGGCAGTAGCCATGAGCCACATGCAGCTACTAAGCACGTGTGTGGTTTCCAGCACACCAGAGCTGTGCTGGAAAATGTAAGGTGCCCTGAATTTTGAAGACTCAGTAAAAAGAAAACCAGTGCCAGGGCACCTGGGTGGCTCAGTTGGTTAACCGACTGCCTTCGGCTCAGGTCATGGTCCTGGAGTCCCGGGATCGAGTCCCGCATCGGGCTCCCTGCTCAGCGGGGAGTCTGCTTCTCCCTCTGACCCTCTTCCCTCTTGTGCTATCTCTCATTCTCTCTCTCTCAAATAAATAAAAATCTTTAAAAAAAAGTGTCTAATATCTCATTAATCATTTTGGTATTGATTACACGTCAAACTGATATTTTGGATATATTAAATAAAGTATATTAAAATTGATTTCACCTGATTTTACATTTTTTAATATGACTCCTAGGAAATTTAAAATTACTTATGAGGCTCCTTGAGGCTGGCGTGATTATTTCTGTTGAACAATGCTGATCCAAAAGTTATGGAAGCCAGAACAAAAAAGAAACCCCACCAAAAAAAAAAAAAAACCCACCAAAAAATACCCTATCTGCAACCCTATCACCAAAAAACAAAAACCTCTTTCTACAACCCCAAAATCTGCCTCATTCAGACAGAGGGTTGGCCAATTGATGAAAACAGTGCTACCCAAGCCAATTAATTCAGTAGAAGTGATAGAAGTGTATAAAGATAAATTTGTTCTCAGACACCATTTACATATAGCAATTAATTCAGAGATGGTGAGTGTTTCTCATCCATTCTTAAGGCAGGCCCTCAAGGCCCTACCATGGGAAGGAAATCACCAACCAGCAAGCAACCCAGAGGAAGCATATGCACCAAGCACCCGCTAAGCTCTGAGAAAGACACAGGATGGGGGGCGGGGGGGGGGATGCCAAACCAGCCTTGGTATTACCCACATGTGAAAGGGATGAGGAGGAAAATAAGCCTGGGGAAAGTTAGTTCCCCCCCCCCCACCTCCTGGAGTCACACGATCTTCCTCCAAGCTCCCCTTGATTCCAATGTCCGTGCGTTCCCCACCCCACGCTTGCCCCTGCTCCCACAACTGTGAGTGGGCAGTGAAGAAAGTTCTGGGTGCCACTTGGCTCCTTCCTCAACGGTTCTGGCATCCATCAGATGTTCCTTCCTCCACCAACCAGCCTCGACTCGGTGGTATGTGGTTAGGGTCATTTCCAACACACCGGCCACCTCTCTGTTCCCCAAAGATAACAGAGCGAGCAGGGGTGTTTGCTGGCTGGTGGCCTTATCTAAGATCAACACTGGCAGCTCCTGTGTTCAGATGACTCCAGGGTCAGGATTAAGTGAAGGCTTCATGGCTCAGCAGGTGCCTGGTCACCATAGTTGGCTTGGGGGAGAGGAGGTTTTTGTTTTGTTTTGCTTTAGGAGGAGGGGCTCTGAAAAAGCTGCAAGTTTCTCCCAGAACTCCCTCTCTCTCCACACCCTTGAGCCAAGTGGTCTAAGCTCAGCTCAGGTGGCCAACAAGGGTAAAGGTCTCCTGGTGACACCCTTGCATTCTGCTGGGGCTAAAGGAGAAATTCCAGCCCCCTGGGAAACTGGCGAGCTGCTTTCCAGCAGGAGGTACTTACTCCCCCACCTACTAAGGGGCTTAGTCCAGCCCCTCCACTGTCCCTTGAGTCTCTACAAGGGTCCAGTGCCCCCTCTAAGTCAGGTGGCCAGTCATTTGATGGTCCGCTGTCTACTGCCTCGATATCCTAATGGGCTCCCCTGCCCCAATCCCACCCCACTCAGAGCAGACTGATTTTCCTGGAATAGCATGTCTGCTGTGGAATCGGGATGGTCTACCAGGGAAGGCACCGACCTGGCAGCCAGGAAGCTGGGAAGCCAGCACTGCCACGGAAGGCTGTGTGGCTCTGAGCAGAGTGGGGCCTTTTTGGTGTTCAGGGCTCCTTCCAGTGAAATCAAAGGTCAGCCTCCCAGCTCTTCAAGGTCTTTGCAACTCTTGTATTCTACTACAGTTCTGTCACTCCTCTGTCCAAGAACCTTCAGGAGCCTCCCTCCCACAGATAAAGCCCCAACTCCTTGGGCTAGCAGTCTTCAAGGCTGTGCATAGCCTGACCCTGAACCGCCTTCTGGACCCTTCCTGATGACCTCCCCCATTGACACCCTCACCCAAGGCAGCCAGCTTTCGTATCGTTGCCCCAAGTGCTCTACACCCATGCCTTCTGTTCACCCTCGCTCCCACCACTCTGCTTGCAGGGGCGCCCTCCCTCCCATCTCCACCATCTGCCTCTTGCATGGAGCTTCCCATGCTCCCATCTCCCAGCCCCCAGCCCCAGCCCCAGCTTGAGGTGAGTTCCTCCTCGGGAATGCTAGAGTCTCTGGGCAGACAATTCATTCAGTCCTTGGGAGTCACTGCCTGGGCATCCAATTAGATGAGGCTCTGCAGACTGGGAAGGAATCCCCCAGGAGGTTAATGAACTCTCCCTCCAAGAACACGTGACCGTGGCATATGCTTGCAAGCCCTGCGGGCCCAGAACACAAGGGGCTGTCCCGTGCAGGATACCTCAGAGGCTATAAAGGATTTTCACACCCATCACCTCAGGTCATCCGTAAAACCACTTTGCGGAGCCACCCTGGCGCAAGGGGGATTGCTGGTGACCTGCCCGGGGCCTGTCAACTTAGGAGTAGACACCGGCGCCAGTCCCGGGCCACCGGCCCTCTGCCGCCAGGTCCAGTCTGTCCCCTCTGGGAACCCAGCCGGGGAAAGGGGAGGCAAGCCAACGCGTGGGTTAGGAACACCAAGGAAGCTGACTCAGGGAGCACCACCCAGAAGAAATGACACGCACAGCCATGGCCAGAGACGATCCGCCCCCCTGCCCCTCAGAGGGGACAGGTCGGCAGCCTGAGCGGCCACCCCTCCCAGCACGGGACTGCCCTGCTGGGGGCAGCAGCAGAATGACAGGAGCCAGGCTCCCCACGAGCTGGAGGCATGCGGGAGCTGGCACATCAGTCACAGAGAAGAGCAGGTCCAGGCTGGAAAAGCTCTCACAAGTCTAACCACCATCTCCGGTCTATCCAGGAAGGTGGGCGGCTTCGGAAGGGGGCAAGCAGAGCAGTGGAGGGCAGCCAAGCCGGCCCAGCCCCCCGGCCTCTCCCCTCCCTCCCGCCCACACCTGGCGACAGCTGCAGCACGTGCAGCGGCCCAAGCAGCCCAGCAGTCTGGCCGGGCTTTTGACCTCCACTGTTGATTGCCACCCAGGGCACACGAGCATCTTCAGTTCCCGAGGAATGTAAAGCAGCCACGAGAAGTCAGGACCGAGTTGCCAGTTCAAAACAAACACAGGGCTCCCTACATAAGGCCCAGACAGCCCCCGGGCACCGCCTCCACCAGGAACCCCAGGTAGGCTCTCTCTCTCTCTCTCTACTCTCTGGATGTGGCTTTGTGGGTTTAACTTTGACTGCTGGCCATTCACAGGCCCATCTGAACAAAGGGGTGGGGGGGACTGCACAACATGGGGCAGCCCGGCTGCTCAGAGACAGCTGGAGCACCCCCCAAATCCCCATATATCCTGGGGACCCTGCTGGTTCAGCTTCAAGATCTTTCATGAAGAAACCTGGCACAAGCCCCTAGGGGCCCAGGACAAATATGGGGGGGGGTCCCACTGCCACACAGCCTAGGAATAGGATTCGCTACCTGGGGGAGGTAAGCAGGGGGAGCCCCTCTAGCAGGGGTGGGAAGAGCTTCTACTCAGCAGTGACATCCCAGGTCCAAGTCCCCTCACCCTGTCTGCTGGGCGAGGTCCAGGGCACAGGGAGAGACAGGAAGGCACAATGCCTGGAGACCCTCTCTCCTCCAGGCCCATCGGACACCATGCCCTCCCCGGGGACCCTGTGCAGCCTGCTGCTCTTCACTGTGCTCTGGATGGACTTGGCCATGGCGGGGTCCAGCTTCCTGAGCCCCGAACACCAGAAAGCCCAGGTAAAACGTCTCCGCACAAAGCCCCCCATTCAGGCTGGGGTATCTCGTTCCCGCCTTGCCATGTAGCAGCCACAGCTGTGTGACCTGGGCAGTGGCTCAAACTCTCTGGGCTTCAGCTTTCTCCGAGAGTGCACAGGACAACTCTGGGTCTGACGAGGGCTTCACACCTCGCTCTGCTTCTGCAAGTGTAAGGGGGCTTAGGGACCTAAGAGAATACCTCTTTCTAGCAGAGAAAGGAGTCCAAGAAGCCACCAGCCAAGCTGCAGCCCCGAGCTCTCGAAGGCTCACTCCGCCCAGAAGACACAGCTCAAGTGGAAGGGGCAGAGGATGAGCTGGAGATCCAGGTTGGTTCCACGGCAGTTCTATGCTTTTGTGGCGGGGCGGGGGGCGCAGGCTAGGAACAGGGACCCACTTACCGACTACTTAAGAAATGTAAAATAGTATGAAAAGAGTTGACTCCAAACTGGGCTCTACCAGGTCTTCGTCCATCAAGAGGCAAATGTCTAAGCGAAGTAACTTTGCTACAATAGAATGGGACAGGACCAGGAGCCAAGGAGAAAGAGGGGTGCTAGCCGACACCAGCTGATTTCAAAAGAGAGTCAGCAAACATGGTGCCAAGAGACAGACAGCCAAGGAATAATCAGCTGGTCACAGGCTGAGGATGTTTCCCCACAGAAAATGGTCTGGTTGACCCAGGGGCATCTCCGACCTCACCCGGGGCAGGAGTGTACCTGGACGGCACCCTGTCAGGCCAGACAGTGGTAGCCCGGCAGCCACTCACCATCCCCATCTGCAGACAAAGACAGGATCAACCGGGCTTGTGTGGGCTCCTACAAACCTTGCACGGGGCAAGGAGAATGTCTGGGAATAAAGGGGGAGATGAGGACAGAGCGGGGGTGAAGGGACTTCCTGGAAGGCGGGCTGTGGTTCAGGGAATGGCTCTGACGACAGACGTCTCCATGCGGTGACACCAGAATTCCCCCAGGGGAGTACTAACGGTGATCGCTGTATTGCTTGTGCCCTGGGCCGAGACTGCACTTACACACTGTCTCACCCTTATCGTACACCATTTAGTCTCTAGAACAAGCTGTGCAGTAAGTAGGTCTGACATTTTATAGATGAGGAACAGACGTTCAGACAGATGAACTCACGTGCCTGAGGTGCCACAGTGTGTGGCAGGGGTGGGGCCCGAGGTCAGGGCTGACTCCAGCTCCCGAGCCCCACCTTCCCCTCACTGGCCTCACTGGCCTGCACCAAGAGCACCCCCACTTGTCTCTTCTGGCCTGAGAAGCTGAAGTGCATCCTGCCTTGGCCTCGCTCCCTACCCACCAGCCTCTCCTATCAACCCACACTCTCTCTGACGCTCACCAGAACCTAGGGGTGTCCTTGGATGCATCCCCCACCATATGTGAGATCCCCGGCCCACCACATTCCCATTCGATTCCTGCAAATCCTCAAACTAAAACCAGGGAATTGCCTGGTGAGCTCCAGCCCCAGCCGGCCGGCACTCACCCCAGCCGGGATAGCTCTCAGTCTGCCCAGACAGGGAAGGGGTTTCGGGAGCTTGCTGACTCAAGGCGGGGCTGGGACAACCAGAAGTTTCCAGTTCCCAGGAAGGTCGGCCTCGGAGGACACGGCCCGCACCACCTCCACTAGAACCCGAAGCCTGAGCTGTCTGGGAGCCACGGGGGCTGCCAGAGGCAGGAAGGCCCACCCCCCTGGCTGCAGGGCTCTGGACACACTGCCTAAGCTCCTCCGGCGCTGGGGTTCCACCTCTCCCCCCTTGGGCCCTCCACCTTCCCCCAGACGTGGTCCTCCTGAAATCGACTTCCAGAGCTGGAAGACTTCTGAGACCAAGTCCTATCCCTTCCCCCCCGGCCCCATCCCCGACTGAACGGATGAGGCACTGGGGCCAAACGGGCCTTTTCAAGTCCCCAGAAGCAAACCTCCGCCCCAGGAGTTGCCAGGCTGCCTGTCCCCTGCCCCTGCCGCTCAGTTCCAGGGTGCTGGAGCAGCCAGCAGGACCCCAGATTGGGGCTCACGTGGTTCCCGATAAGTCTATGCAGGCCAGCCCCAGGTGAGAAAAAGGAGCCCTTGCTCCTTGGAAGGGAACCAAAGGGCCGGAGTTCCCTCAAAACCCAGCCAGGTCATTCCCCACTCCCTCCACCTTCCCCATGGAGACCAGGAAGAAGGTAAATGAAAGGGAACAAGGAGCTATTTGTTCTCTCCATAACCTCTCGGAGCACATTTGCTCACGTGTGAAATGGGAACGATAGTGGTACCGGCCGGGCTGAGGGGCCTGGGGGACTGTCCCCAGCATGGAGGCAAGGCCTCGGCCAGGCCTAGCGGATGGAGGGGCCCAAGACCAGAAGAGGTTCCCAGGCGGGCAGATGGAAGTCCTGCAGTCTAGTCCCTGGCCGCCACCCCCCTGCAGCCTTGGGCAAGTCCTCAACCTCTCCAGGCTTCCTGCCGGGAGGGCACGGGGGGCAGAAGGACCAATGACTGAAGGCCCCCTCCCAGCACCAAGATTCCTTCAGTGACTCATTCAGACATCGCAAGACCAGCATGCAGGTACCAGGTACCGAGGCAGCTACTGGAAGAACAGAGGGAAAGATACCGTCTGCCCTCCAGGGGTGAAAACCATGATGTGGCTGCAAAGAGAGCTCTTTCCCATTTTCCCAAAGCTCTAAGCTTCAATAAACCATCTCCGAGAGTGCTGAGAAAGCAGGGAAAATGGGGTGCTCTCCCTGTAGGAGGGAAGAGACAGAGGCACAGAAAGAAGAAAGCACTTGGCTCAGAGCATCTTTCCAGGGAAAGGTCAGCTTCTTAACTGACTTTCCATGGAACAAGGAAAGGCCTGTGCCCAGGACAAGAAGAACAGCTGTGAAAGGGGGTGGGGGCAGTGGAGGGGCAGAGACCACCCCCCAGGCTAGCACTATGACACTGGGGAGACCCACTGTCTCCCCCAGTGCCCTTCCTTACCGGACCCTGAAATTCTATCTTGGCGACTCTACCTTATGCCTTCCAAAATTACAAGGGGAAGTGGGAGCAACCTGGGGAGCCCCACAGCTTCTGTGAGCAACCTCACTAGAGGGAAGGAAAGAGTGCAAGCTAAGTCTCCTCAAGATGGCAGGGGCAGGAAGAACAGGCCTAAGAAGGCAGAGTAAGCTGGCTGAGCTGTCCCGCGAGGGTGCCTGCTGAGCCCCAGGCCCTGCGCCCTCCCGGCCCCGTGCTGAAACCCTGAGAGCCCAGGGCCTCCTTTGGGAGACAGGTGTGTTTGGGAGGGTGTGACCTCTGACACCTCCTGGGTCTTCCCTGCCCCTCCTCCTAGTTCGACGTCCCCTTTGATGTCGGAATCAAGCTGTTGGGGGCTCAGTACCACCAGCACAGCCAGGCACTGGGGAAGTTTCTTCAGGACATCCTCTGGGAAGAGGCCAATGGTAAGTCCCTGCCCCAGTCAGGCCACTTCAGCTTCCCTGGAGTCCCAAATGGGAGCCCAGCCTATGGGTGAAAAAAGAGAGGTTTTCTTCCCCTACTCCTGCCTCTCAAAAAGCTTTTTTTTTTTTTAAGATTTTATTTATTTATTTGACAGAGAGAGACACAGTGATTGAGGGAACACAAGCAGGGGGAGTGGGAGAGGGAGAAGCAGGCTTCCCGCGGAGCAGGGAGCCTGATGTGGGGCTCGATCCCAGGACCCTGGGATCATGACCTGAGCGGAAGGCAGACGCTTAACCATCTGAGCCACCCAGGCGCCCCATCTCAAAAAGCTTCTAATTCCTTTCCCAAATGTCTGCCGGAGAGTGGGCTTGAATGGCTCGGAAGAGGTGTGAGCACAGTCTTTGTATTCCAAGAATGCTCTATGTTCCAAGAACTAGCACATTAACTACCTCTGGGGCCCCAGGGAACCCCAATTTCCTAACCATAAAATGGAGCTAACGCCCACTGTGAGATACTTTTACTGGATAACTTTACTTCACAAACAAAAGGAATTAGTGCTACCATCAGAATTAAGCAAAGGTTTCTAGGTTTTGTTGTGACTCCCTTCTTGCCGTGTAAAAAGAAACCATCCAATCTGTTCCTGGGGCAAACGCCTGCCTTTGGAAGCACACGACCACCTACAAAGCACTTCCCTAACCAACATGGCCCCACCCTGCATCCCCACCCACCACGTGAGGTAGGCAGAAGCAGGGCACTCAAGCAGCAGCACAGATAAGGAACCCAACACTCAGCTTTCAGGTGATGAGCCCAAGTCACACAGTGCACACTCCCAAGGCCAATACCTGACCCTCCCCCAGCATTACAACACACCACCTCCAACACCACCACTGTGGAAGGAAAGCCATCTTCCACGGCCCTGGCAGGAGGGCGGACACTGAATTTTGATTTGATCTCTTGCTTTTCAGAGGCCCTGGCAGACGAGTGATCATCCACAAGACTGGCCCGCCTGTGGTCCTCCCAAGCTTAGAAGCACTCACCCACTTTTACACTGTTTCTGCAACCCCTCCAGTTCTGAGTGGTACTAGTTTAAGAGGTGAATAAACATTCAAACTGTATGCTGAATGTTTAAAGGAGAAATTTATTTCACCAAAGATGCAAACTTCACATTACACTGAAAAAAAAAAAAAATTTTTTTTTTTTTTTAACTACAGTCAATGGGAAGAGAAAAAAGGATATGTAGTAAGGCAGGTATGCATGCTTAGGAAACCAAGAAAGAAAGGGAGCAGGGCATGGGAGAGGAAGAAGACAGTTCTTGTAAATATCACAGCTTCCGGAGCACAGTGAAGTTACAATGGGAGCTTAGTAACCATCAGCAAGGACTTTGGACCAACAAACTTCAGGTGACATCATCAGAGCCAACATCCACTGAACTGATACGCACGATCACAACAGGATCCTGGGAATGCCAAAGCGTGAGTCTGAAGTTATACGTAAATATACCGGCCACAGCTAGACCAGGCTGAAATAACCACTTCTCCCTCCTCCTCGTCCACTACTGAAAAGACATGGCAAAGCAGATGCCACCTCATGTGGGCAAGGCTGGGCACTGCCTTGGTGACTTATCGATACCAGGTAGGTGTCCCTAAAGACTGCCAACTCCAGCGCACAACTGAATTGAGCCTTGATCCTTACGTCCACAACTTAGTTCCATTGAAGATACCAGCCCTCCTGGGAGGAAGGTCAGTTATGAGTGATTTACACTTGAGCACAAATGTGTGAACCGGTTGCCAAGAAACTGGTGATGACAGATGATGGGTGAATCACTAAGGAGAAAAAAGAAAACATCAAAGACTAAGGAGGCTCCAAATATAAGCACTGCCACTCCAGACACGTGAATACCTATTAGAAATATATAGGCCAGTCCTCAGCAGAGTTGGGGTTACACGCACACTCTGGAAAAGGCTCTGTCAGAGGGCTATAGGAGCCATGTCTCTTCTCGAGTAAAATTCTGGTCACCTGGCACTCGAGGCACACCCCCACTGGCACTAACCACTGATCACACTTGGCAGGCACACTGACAGCCAGCCGCCAGCCACCAGCCGCCAGCCCCCAGCAAAGAGCACCATGTGGACCGTGGAACTCACCAGCATTGGGGAATCTCTTAGAGATGCAGCATCTTGGGGCGCCTGGGTGGCTGAGTCGGTTAAGAGGCCAACTCTTGGTTTCGGCTCAGGTAGTGGTGTAGGGGTGGGGAGATCGAGCCCTGTGTAGCTCTGCACTCAGCGGGGCGTCTGCTTCAGGATTCTTGCTCCACCCCTGCCCCTCCCCCCACACCCACTCTCTCGGTCTCAAATAAATCTTAAAAAAAGAAAGAAAGAAAGAAATGCAGAATCTTGGGCCCCAGCCTGACCCTACTATAGCAGGATCTGCATTTTAACAAGATCCGCAGGCTAATAAATGGCTTATTTGAAGTGGCTGAGAGGCAACTGTATCCTACTCAATTCAGGCAGCACAGGGCAGAACTGGATTAGCTGCCTGGCATGGAACAGGTACCAATTCCCATAGGAAACAGAAAATTCAGACCTGGCCAGGTGACACCCTCAACAAAACTGAGAAAACATTCTCTCACTCACCTTCCCCCATTTTTCTAGCCCCAGCCTCGCTGTCAACCAGACTTCCATCCCTTGTGTCTGCCCCCCCACACGCACCTGCATCTCAGATGTCTATACACCGCCTGTATGACCACACTCGGACTTGACTCACCAAGCCCTTGCTTCTGAAAGCATCTACCTCTAAGCCTCAGCTGTAACACTGAAAGGTCTTATTAACCATTTAAAGAATGTAAGGTACTGGAGAACAGGTGAACTAAGTGGGGGAAGGGAGGGAAGAGGGAGAAAGGCAGAAGTGGAGGGAAAGGACCTTCCTCAGCCCCCAGATGGCCAGCACCCGGCACTGATGCAGAGACCAGCACGCCATCCTGGAGCTTAGCCACAGCCCAGCTCTATCGCTTGGTAGGGCTGCAACTCTGATCATCACTAACCAGGCCCACAGCCCACTTGTCAATAGCCAGAGGAGGATCCAAGGCCCACGTGTGGTCAAAGTGATTTAGGGAGCCAGCTCGAGACCCAGTGAAGTAGCAGGCACATACTGGGCTCCGGGCAGGATGGGTGACAGGTCCTGAGGGGAATGCTGGTCACCTGATGCTTCCCCCAGCAAAGACAAAGACTTATTCCTCTCTCTCAAAGGACTCACCAGCATTCTCTCCGACTTGCCTGGGTCATTCCTGTAAGAAATAGATGCTGAGCACCCACTCTCACCCAGGTACTCTCACCTGGGCCAGGGAGCATGATGGGATAGAAAGCTAGGAGCTTCAGACTCAGACCCAAATGTGAATTCCCTACCAAGACACTGAACTTCTCAGGCTCCTCACACGTAAAACACCTACCTCCCTGGGTTACTGTCAAGACTGAACATGGACACCAGGCACGTAGGAGGCATTCGATTATTCTAACCACCGCGTTCCTGATGTGCACCGGACACTATTCCACAACAGACATGTAATCTGTGTAGTTTCAGGTAACTTCCACAACAAGCCCACTGAAGAGGGAGGAAAGTGAAGTTCAGAGAAATTAAGTAACTTTCCAAAGTTACACAGCAAATATGTTGCGGACTCCTATCCAGAGCTACCATACTTGGGTCTGTGCCTCTGTCACTGCTTCCCTTGCCCTACGACCGAAGGGGCTTCTTTTCTCATATTCCTTCATAATACATTGGGTCAACCTGGAGTGGGGTGACTGAGAGAAATAAAATTTAGCAAAGGAAACACTTGAAAAAATGTAGCATTTCAACCATGGTCCCATGTCAGTTTTTTGTTTTTTTAAAGTAGGTTCCTTGCCCAGCACGGAGCCCAATATGGGATTGGAACTCAACCCTGAGATCAGCACCTGAGCGGAGATCAAAAGCCAGACACTTAACCGACTGAGCCACCCAGGCGCCCCCCCATGTCAGCTTTCTTAAACCCAGACCTCCATGCTTCATTTAATGATGCCACTAACTTAAGTTTCTCTGAAACAGGGTATATTTACCCCTGTGGGGAGTGAGATACTTGGAGAAAAAAATTCTAGTAAACTTCGGTGTTCCGTAATATACCTAGTACACAGTACAGCGCGTGTATTTAACTGATTACACACTTACAGGTGTGTGCTCAGAAATTCCTGTGACAGTGTGCGACCCTAAGAATGGAGACCCACGCCAAGCTAGCTGCTTAATCTGAATACACCCCGGCCATCACTGACCAATGAGTGCTCAGTGTGACTGGGGGGCCGGCCACTCACTGATGAACACCTGCACTGTCTCTGTCGGTGGGGGGGGCAGTCTGTTCCAGCGCCATGTACCTCAGGGGCCCTGTGCCCTGATTTTATACAACTCAGTGACACAAACATCAAAGTGCTCACGGTAAACAGTTAGTAACTGGTCCCAAGCTTAATACAGAGAGAAAGATGGAAGCACCAGAAAAGCCGAGAGCAGCAGATTTCTAGCTACAAATGAGACCATCACCGAGCGGATGCAGTCAACTGCGTGCTCACCTGGGAAGGAATGGAAGAGACAAAGTGATGGGATTTTGCTGAAAATATACCATCAATAATGGGGTCTTGATGACATATCAACACTGGTTTCGGATTTCTTTAGCATTCTTGGAACACAGCCTTCCTTTTCCCAGGTTTACTTCCAGCTTGTGCACCAGTATTCATTAATACCTTAGCACAAAATGAGAGGACCGACCTCAAGTAGTGACCCGGGGCTTCCCCCAAGTTTGCCCAGAGGTGTCAGAGGAGCTCACGGTCCAGAGCCCCCCCTCGAAGACAAGGGATTCAGTCAATACCACCCTTGTGTGCACATTTTTCCCACCGCAGTGCAGTGGGGGGCGGGGGGAGGGAGGAAGAGGAAAGAAAAGACCTATGTACTTACTCCCGAGTTCCCAGGCAATGAAATGGGTTAATGCTCAAGGGCGGCCGAACTTGTAAGAAGGTACCATGTATTATTACCACTTTAATTTTGCAGACACACATATGTACGCTCAAGAATTTCTCCAGACCTTTGGATTCTCAGGGTACAATGATTCTCAGGTTACAACTTGTTGTCACCACTCTGAGAAATGTGACCAAACACAGAGAGCACAGGAGCTGGCTGAAGACCAATCACTTTATTTTCAGAAAGAGATGGCCAAAAGGGGCAGGGGTGGGGGAGACACAGAGGCATTCTGGCAGCACAGCAAACACAATCACGTCAGCCAGCCAAAACTCAAATCAAAAACAATGCCCACCGGCTTTCGCACCCACACAAGTCATGTTTCACTGTGTGACACACAGAAATGACCATCTAAATCCTAGAGGTGAAAGTATATAGCACCTTGTGCTTTACCTTGGCAGGGAGGCCACACAGGCTCGGGGACATCCACTCAGTCCTCCCCCCGAACCCTCCAGCGCAGGCCCATCCGCTGCCGGTGTGGGCAGTACTGACATCCAGGGCTCGTGGTGAGGGGGATGGACAGGCTGCAGTTCATTGGGGTGACGATAAAGCACTCTGAAACACTCAGTCCTCCGATTCCTCCAAGCAGGAGAACAAGCCCCCGACTCCCCACACCGGCAAACGGGAGGCACAGACAACCCACAGCTGACCCGTGGAAGGTCGAACATGAATCAGGGCCTACTTCCCAGGCCAGTGACGGGTGTACCGGGACAAGACGGAAATACCAGCTAGGAAATATTGAGTCCGTTCCCTTTTCGCTTACAAGGCTCAAATGCACCTTCTGAAAACACCTAGAGAAATCCATCATTAAGGGATGGGGTCTTACGATTTAAGCCTCTGGCCTCCAAGAAACAGACAAGGGACTCAGGGTGTCCTGTCTCACTGTGGGAGCTCTGGGTAAAGGATCCTTTTGGACAAAGTGCAGAGTGTCCTCACACTTAACCCCCGACCATAACCTTCCAGGGCCTGTAACAGATACACCAGCAGGGAACAGAACAGAGCTTAGAACTTGATGACCCGACTGCTCAAGAGTCAAAGGAGAGCCTCTCACTTCCAACACGGAGAAAGGACACGGACAAGGCCAAGGCAAGGGAGAGCCCTGGGAGGGGACTGGAAGGCAGACACCGGGCCTGCTTGCTCTGCACAGGCCAGAGACCGGGGCTGAGCAGCTCCGGCAGAGTTCTGAAGAATTAAATTGGTTTACCTCTCAACCTGGTTGGGGCACACAGGGGGGGCTGTCACATGGCAGAAGTATTCTTGGTCCAGTACTCCAGGGGAATGGGGCAAAAATGGACCAACGGGCAGCTGGGAGCCCCCTGACAGCAGAGTAGGAGGTCGCATCTGCTGCAAACTGGACCATTCTCAGTCTAACACAAGTGAGCTGCAGCCCTGGGGTCACCGGTAAGCAGAAATCCCTTGTCTGGGGCCCTCTTCCTCAAGTCCCCCAGTCTGTCCCATCCCCATCGGCCAGGACTCCCCAGCCCCTCCATGCCACTGGTAGTGGAACCAGCAAGGCCAGCAGCCGTGGTCTTCTTCCCATGCCCCAGCGGAGCCAACGTGTCAGTGGGGCAGCCGAACTGAAGACTCGTCCCGGGAAGGTGGGGGAGGACTTTGCAGCGGCAGGACCAGAACCCTCCGAGACAGGGCTCCAGCCAACGTCCCCCAGAGGAGGTTTCCCACTCGGGAGTTCATTTTTAGAACCGAGAACCACCAGGAGCCGAGTTACACACCCACATGTGCTCAGACGCGGGGGAGGGCGTCTGTGAAGACTGCTCAAAACCGCGGGCTGCAGAGCGCGGGGATCGGGGCCGGCAGACGTGCGGCGCCCTCCCTTCGGCCTGTCTCTCCTCCACCGACTGCCCCGGGGGCAAGCCTTCCCCGGCGCCCTGCTCCGCCGCACCCCACCCCACCGGCCAGCTCCCCGTAGGCAAACATCCCGTCCTGCTTTCCTCTGTTCCAGTAGGCTCTCCAGGCACCTCCTGACCCGGGGCCCATCTTCCGTCAGGCCACTGGTTGTCCTGGAGGGGTGGGAAGAGAAAAGGAAGAAGGTCCCAAACCAAGTTCACTCAAGACAGATCAGGCTTAATGCTCACTCTATGTTCACATTCTCTACAGTAAGAAAACGCAGAGAAACCTATTTTTGTCCTGATTTTTATAAAAACCTATAATGTGATTTTTATGACCTTTTTCTAGTCTGACCTTTTTCTCCTGACCACACCCACTCTGCTTAAAGATTGTAGAGGCGGCTGGTGTTCTCACGCAGGGTGGCCAAGGTGTGGGCGAGCGGCTGATCTTTGACCCTCGCAATCTCTCGAACTGTATGCAAGGCCAGGCCTGGGTGGGCGTACTGGCAGAGGCTTTTGGGAACCTGGAAGACATCAAGCATTCAGAACATCACTGTGCCTTCTGCGCACAGCCTTGACACAGATCCCCCTCCCTGCCCTTCCCCAGCAAGGACCTCTTTGGGGCTGCCCTGTAGAGACCCCTTTACCTGCAGGTGCAGGGAGAGTCCTAGTCATGGGGGGCTCTGGGTGAGCAGGGTCCCACGCTTCCTTGGACTACCCTCTACAGGGTAGGGCTTTGCACTGCCTGGAAGAGAGTGGTTACCCTTCAGCTTCTCAGCCCCCTAGACTTTTGGTTCTGCAGAGCCACAACAAGGAGACGTCTACACAGCCAAGGGTGAGACCTGGAAGTCACTGGGGCTCTGGCCCTGCCAACCTTGCAAAGGTGACCGGCCCCCTCCCCCCACCCCCACTTCAACTCAGCCTGATGACACCCCTACCTGTCGGGGCAGGAAGTAGGGAGCGTCCGTTTCCACGATGATTCTCTCCAGCGGGATCTGCTTCAGAGCATCCCGTGCCTCCCAGGCCGAGGAGTAAGTCAGGACGGCCGTGAAGCCCACAGACATGTTGGGGAAGTGCTTCAGCAAGGGTTCGATGACCGGGTAGCTGCCGGTGAAGCAGTGCCTGGTGGGGGGAGGGGAGGGTTTCCAGGTCAGGGCCCCTCTCACAGCACCCTCTGCAACAGCCCCCAACTCCCCTCTCAAATTCTCTTCTGTGGGCACATTTCCAGAAACACAAAGGCTACACCCAAGGGAAGGACTCCACAGGAACCAGACAAGAGCTGGTTCCAACACAGTAAGACCCAAGGTGACTCTTGGTGACTGAAGCTCAGCAGTCAACCCATCAGAGCGCCAAATCCTATACAGCCACTTCAAGTGATCCCCACAGGGACCAGAGAACAATATAGGGCCAGAGTACACTTATAACACAACAGAAGCAGAATTAAAGCCTGTGGTCCCTCCAAGATCACAATTACAATAGGTAAAAATTATGTTTCTGCAGTCAAATGGACTGGAAGGAAACAAAAAAGGGAAGATATTAGGGAGTGGGACTACAGGGGAATCTTCTCTGAGTTTGGTAACTACTCATGTTCTTAGTACACAACATATTGTTAACCAATCTGAAAATTCACGGCTTCCTCCCAGCCACAACACTTCATTGAGCCATCTTAGCCCAGGTTTACCTGCCCCCATGAGATTTCCTTCAAAGCCATCCCAAGACAAAGCCATGAGAAACCAACCAACCCACCCTGAAGAGCCAAGGGATTGTATCTCATCTCTGGTGTGTGCTACCAGTCAGAGAGGTCATGCTCTCTGCTTGGGCACCTGAAAGGCAGCAGTCTGGCCTGATAGTCCACTGCCTTCTGCTGCCCATCAACACCTGATTTGGGTCCTAGACTCTGTTTTTTTTCAGTTAACCCATCTCACCCATCTTGAAAAAGCCAGCCCAGGCATCACCTCCTGGCCCCTCTCCAGCAAAGCTAAGCTAATGGCCCCTCTTCTGGCTCCCACAGCACCTTATGCCCACCTCGGCCCTGGGCTCTGCACCAGATGACTCGTCTGCCTCCCACAGCTGCTCCCGGGGGCCCTGAGCCAACACCCATGACAGGCACACAGTAGGAGATCAAGAGTTTACCACACTGAACTTAAGAGCCCCTAGATACAATTAAGATTAAACACATACTGAATTTTCTTGGGGGAAAATGAAATTTCAAATTCACAAAAGCAAAGAATTTCTTTGTGGATGCCCTGGAATGATATCTGCGCGCTAAGTCACAACACAGTGGCCTCTCCCCAGATCAAGAGCCCTCATTTCGGAGTGCTCAGACTTCATGTTAGCCTGCCACCAGGGATGAGGGTCACGAAAGTCCCCTTCTTGCTCACCGGTGATTTAGGATATTAGCTCAAACCATATGAAATTGCCATTTTGTAAGTAAAAAATGGCCAAAATCAGAAATTTCATATGGTTCAACCTAATACTTAATCTTTAGAGAAGATACTATATCACAAAGACTGAATACTATCATCTTCTCCTCACTGGGTTTTCCTTTTTCCAACTAACGTCCTACACAGAAGGAAGTGTTCGTCTCATTTGCCCACCGGAGCTCCGGCCTTCTAACCTATGGATCTTGTAGTCTGAGGGCACAAATCTTTTCATGATGTTCAGTAGATCTTCGTCAGCTTCTCGGCAGTGGATCACCAAGGGCTTCTTCAGAGACACGGCCAACTGCAGCTGTCTCTCAAACACCTGGGAGAAGGCAAGGGGACACCTGTTAGAGCCACGTCAGAAGTCTGTTACAGCCCCACAACACCCAGGCCAACAGGCACCCCCACTGTCTCCAATTCTGCAGACTATATAATGTATTATAATAATAGCCCACACTTATGGGATGCTTACTACAGGTAGTGCTCAGAGCACTTCTGGTGTATTATTAACATGACCCTTACAAGTGCCCCAAGATAGGTTACTGCTGTTAGCCCACCACGCAGTCAAGAAAAAGAGGCTCCAAGAGAGGTCAAGTAATCTGCAGCTGGTAAGCTGGAGCACCACAATTCAAACCTGAACCCAGGCACTGCACATGGCAACCACTACGCCATGCCTATGTGGGGTTTCAGGGCAGGGCTCAGGAACATAAAGTTCGACTTACATGTCCTTCCCCTCACTGTCCCCACCTCTACTCCTACTCCCAAGAAGTAATCACCTTCCACACATTTTCCAAAGAGTTGTGTGTGTGCCTGAGCACACACGCACACACACACTCACACACACATTCGCACAATACCGGGGTCTCAGAAGGTGCTCAAATACTTGAAAGAATGGAAATTACATATTTTCTCCAACTTACTTTCTTTACTCAACCAAAATCAGATACCCTTCTAGGTGAATACCTACTGGTATACTACCTTCCATTTTTTAACTTTCTTCTTTTTTTGTAAGATTTTATTTTTAAGTAATCTCTACACCCTACATGGGACTTGAACTCAAAACCCCAAGATCAAGAGTCGCATACTCTACTGACTGAGCCAGCCAGGCGCCCCTAACCCTTTTTTTTCTTAAAAAAAAAAAAAAAGGCAAGTCACTAGTAAAATACACATATTGTAACTTAAATGAAAAAAGGGCTAGGAAGGCGCCCTGGTGGCTCAGTCCTTGAGCGTCTGCCTTCGGCTCAGGTCATGATCCCGGGGTCCTGGGATTGAGCCCCACATCAGGCTCCCTGCTCGGCGGGAGGCCTGCTTCTCCCTCTCCCACTCCCCCTGCTTGTGTTCCTGCTCCCACTCTCTCTCTGTCAAATAAACAAAATCTTAAAAAAAATGAATAAAAATAATTTTTTTAAAAAGGGGGGGCTAGGACTTCTTTCCTCTAACAAGTCCAGCTTTAGAAGAACACAGTATTAATTCATTATAAACAAATGACCTCATCTTAAACTTCATGTTTCCATGAGCAGTTTTCAACTGTGGAATATAATCCATGTTTGCATTTTTAACATCAAATAAAATACTGCCGGTACTTCGAGCCCTGTGATATTCACTTGAGAATGGCATTTTCAAGTCTGACGCTTGTGCTACCTCTTCTCCAAAGAGTGACACTGAGCCAGTAACAATTCTGATGTCATTCTTGTTTAACCTGTGTTTTCAACAGAAAGAAAAAGACCACTGACACCAAAATCTTAGAATGCTTGGTAGAGGCTTTAAGGCTGGGCTAGTTCCAGTATCTACAGCTGGCTGGATCCCCTCCTAGCACACCTGCCCTCCGCAGACCCCTACAGAGGCAGGAGGCTGCCAGAGATTCCATTTTTTTTCTCTTTTTAAGATTTTATTTATTTATCTGTCAGAGAGAGAGAATGCACAAGCAGGGGGAGTGGCAGGCAGAGGGAGAAGCAGGCCCCCCGCTGAGCAAGGAGCCCAACGTGCATCCTGGGAGTCTTTAGTGTTCTACAGAAATATCTTATCCTCCATCCTCTACAGGGAGTTCTGCCCTCCCGCTGCCAGCAATTTCTTTCCTCTGAATCCCCCTTTTCCAGTCCTGAGTCCTATCTCACCAAGCCAGGGGAGAGCCACAAGATTTTATTCACCACCCTCTGTGATAACTTCCAATTCAGTCTGTGGTGCGGTGTGCCCTATGTGCCTCTATATGAAGTTCTGATACCATAATAATTTAATCAAGGAAAAAGTTACAGTGAAATACTCAGCACATTTCCTGGCACACGGCAGGCATTCCATAAACACCCATCTATACAGTTAAATACAAGGCCATTCCTCCTGCCAGTGGCCTCAGTGCATCCATTTCTCAACTGTCCTTCTTTCCATACCACACCTGCCTTGAGCCAGAGAAACAAGCCAGGAAAGTTGAATACTAAATATTTTTCTTTCTTAAAAATCTGTTCACTAGGTCTTCAAATTTAGCTATTTTTCCATTCACTTCTGACAATAAATGACCACCTCAAGCCAGAAACTCAAGCTTCCTAATATTAGTACTGAAAGGGAACTCTGGACAGGCAAGAGGTTGTGTGAATGTGTACCTAATTCTGAACAGAAACACTATTTACACTACAAACTCATTAGATAGTAGTAGAAAGTAGAAAACTGGAAACATTCACACAAATAAAATCCCACCTACCTGTCTGAAAGTATATCAAGTCAAAATCATCCTGTTCCAAATTTAGTAACCTCAACAGGTCCTAGAGAACTCATCTTGAGATCCTTCTGGGGGCGCCTGGGTGGCTCAGTCTGTTAAGCGTCTGTCTTCGGCTCAGGTCATGATCCCAGGGTCCTGGGATCAGCTGGCATTGGGCTCCCTGCTCAGCAGGGAGTCTCCTTCTCCCTATCCCTCTACACTTCCCCCGTTCATGCTCTCTCTCTCACACTCTAATAAATAAAAATATTTTTAAAAATAAAATAAATGAGATCCAAAGATTCCGAAGCATCTGAACACCTGAAATTGTTTCTTATTTAAATCAACTGTTAAGCCTTGCGTGCCTAGTGGGGCGCCTGGGTGGCTCAGTCGTTAAGCGTCTGCCTTCGGCTCAGGTCATGGTCCCAGGGTCCTGGGATCGAGCCCCGCATCGGGCTCCCCTCTCGGCAGGAAGCCTGCTTCTCCCTCTCCCACTGCCCTGCTTGTGTTCCCTCTGTCGCTGTGTCTCTGTCAAGTAAATAAATAAAATCTTTAAAAAAAAAAAAGCCTTGTGTGCCTATTGGTTGCCATGGACAACTGTATGCAAATTGGAATCTCCATCTCCTAAAGGTGTATAAAGATCTAGAGTCTTCTGCTTTGTCAGAAGAGTATCACACATTCTCTGAATTTTCTCTTTGGTCAAGGGAAAATTAAGAAATTTTTGCCTCTAGAAGATTCCCCTCTCTTAATTCACAATTAACCACAGATGCCAGGAGCAGTGGGGCCCAGCATCAGTGTACAGCAGAGGTTGACCCAACTGGGCTGGGGACAGCACCAAAGGGAAAGCCAGCTTGCCAAATTCTGTCTGCCCAGGTGGGCATCCACACACCACCTCACGAAGGCCTGGAGCATACTAGGCACACAGACCCAGCACACCAGGCATCAGCAGAAGACTGCACGCGACAAATTCTAGAACAAAGGCAACCTGGCAGTGTGAGCAGTGACAGGGTGGGAGGGTCGTTCTCCTCATCCTGCTCCTTCCCAAATCAGAAACTTCCACTGAAATGCTGGAACCACCCTTCCATGCCAAATGTCCATGCTCAAAAAATAGTAGTTGCCATCTCTGGTGGGATGGGACATTCTCTTCATTACAGTTTTATATTTTCCAAATATTCTATGGGCACACTTAACTTTAAAACCAGAATAAAAAATACAGTTTAATTAAACAAACGTACAACTGGTTGTTTCCCAAGAAGGAAGGAAAACAGATGTCTTGCCATCTGTATCATTAGCCATAAGATGTCACAGACGAGGAACTATCCCCCTCTCCTACATAATAAAGAAATAGTTGGTGAAGCATTTGACAAGTGACATCTCGATGGTCTGGACAAGAGCAATTATATTTTTAAGGGTTCTAAATTCTCTAGATCTGAAAGTAGAGAAACCTTTATTGTTAGGTTCAACAACTGAGAGAGGAATTGAAACCGTGAGCCAACTAAGGAGAGCCGCATTACCTTGTGCTGTTCCGGGACAGGCGTGGTGCACTTGTACGAGTAATCCAAGCCCATTTCCCCAAATGCCACAGCCTTGGGGTGCCTTAATGCTTGCAAAAGATTTCTCTCTTGACTCTCACTGTAGTAACGTGCAAAATGAGGATGACAGCCAAAGGCTCCCCAAACCAGATCCTCTTTCAACAGCTCCTCCCACAGGCAATCTGTCAGTGTCCGAGGATCACAGAAGTCGGAGATGCAGCCCTGAAACTCCTTAGGGAAGGAGCTGCTATAAATTTTTCTGAACTTGGTAAAGGAACCTTTGAAAGACAACTTGGAATACAGCATGTCCAAGTGACAGTGGGTATCAATGAAACCCTCCTCTAGGCCTGACTCCCGATGGTCCCTTGGCAGGGAGCTAGATGCGTGCCCTCCGCAGGGACGGGGCGGCGCCTCCTCCTGGAGTGCTCTTTTCTCCTTCACCTCTTCTTCTTCTGAGCTTCTGGAGAAACGAAATAAACGAGCGTTCTGGGATCTGCCTTCCTCGGTCACCTCCTGGTCTCTGGAGGTGTTCTGGGAGCTCACTGTAGAGTCAGGGGAATAATCACTCAGGAGGCCCCGGCTGCCCCTCCCTGCCTGCAGCGGGTCACTGCCGCCACCGCCGCCACCGCCCACAGCCGGATAACCAGGAGGCTTGGGGCTGCTGGTCCAATAGCTGGCGTAGTCACACCACGGGCTACTGTACAAATGAGGCGGGTACATGACATAGTCAGTGGGGAAGGCAGAAGGCTCCAGAACTGTGGAGAATTTCAGCGAGCTGGGCTCCTCCTGAGAGAATCTGACTGTGGAGACCTCATCCACGTCAGACCAGTCACTTCCTGAAGAGGTGTGCTCTATCACCACCTCCCTTTCTTTAGGCTGCAGAAAAGAAAACAAATGATGGGTGAGCCCTCCTGTGTGAAGACGGCCTCTCATGCTCAAGTCATCAGAAGAACATAAACTCCGCCTTGCTTTTCTGGCCATGGTGAAGGCTTTGCATTGGCTCATTAGCTTACTTTGTTGCCTGGCTTCCTAATTTCTAGAATGTGAGCCAGATTACAGCTATAAGCAGTCGTATGAGGTTCAGGGAATAAACTTGTGACCAAAGTCTTAGAATACCAACCTTAGGGGAGCCTGGGGGTGGCTCAGTCAGTTGAGCGGCCAACTCTTGATTTCGGCAGGTCATGACCTCAGGGTCATGGGATCGAGCCCTATGTCATGCTCCGGGCTCAGTGGGGAGTCTGCCTGAGATTCTCTCTCCCTCTGCCTCTGCCCCTCCCTGCCACACACTTGCACTCTTCTCACTCTTTCTAAAGTAAATAAATAAATCTTGGGGAAAAAAAAAAAAAAGAGTATCATCCTTACAGGGGATGTCATACCTGTACTCCCTTTCTGAATGATCCCTTTGGAGAAAAACTGCTCTCTCTAGAATACACTGTGTACTGGGAATTTTAGAGAAGAGCAGCACCCAACATACCTCAACTCTACCATGTCTCTAACATTTCAAATGCAAAACCACATAGTCATGGTGGGTTTAAAATGTGTCTGCAAATTCGCTTTACATTACTCCCCATTGAGAGGTGGGGTTGTGAGCCTTCCCCTCCCCTTGAACCTGGGCCAATCTAGTGACTTGCGTGTAGCCAGCAGAACACAGCAGCAGTCCGAACAGCCTCGTGGCTTCCCCCTGGTTCTGTCAGCTTGTTCCTCACAGGGAAGCCAACCACCAGGGAAGAGGCCAGACCACCCTGACGCCCACCACATTCTCAAGAGGTCACCTATAGGTGCCAGCTTCAACTGCCGGCCACGTGAGTGAGCATCTTGCCCTTCCTGCCAGGCTACTGGAGTGTCAGAAGCATGAGAATACACCACCCCAACCCCCAAGCAAGACCTGCCCTGTCTAGACCTTTCTGAATTCCTCACTCACAAAATTGAGAGCAAAATAAAACATTTAGTTTAAGCCACTGCCTGGCAACAGTAAATGGATCGACCAGCTATACATTACATTAAATCAATTTAGTCCTGCTAGAACAGAAGTTTTCAAGGGCAGGAATTTTTATTTTCTTCACTCGTGTCTCCCAGACATCTACAACAGTGCCTAGCATACTGTGCTTATAAATGATGATTTAATTTGTAGAATAAATGGGGCAATGGCTCCTGAATTTAGCTTCACATCAGAACTGAGGGCTTTTTAAAGCTACCCCACCCTCATCTGTGATATTGTGATTCAACAGGTCCCAAGGACTCTGTATTTAAGTCCCCATGTCACTTGCATGCAAATCAGGTTTGAGAAATACAGTAAAAACAGGGATCTCAACTCATGCAAAGAAGACTGTTTAAGGGCCCTGGTTTCTTTTGGTTAATGAAACCATCTATACCCACAGGGACCAGATGGCTTGAGCAACAGGCCTTACAAAGCTCTTTTCCTAAAAATATTTGTATAAGCAAATACAATTCATATAATGAAAAATTCACTTAAAAAAAAAGCAATATGGCTAAGTGGTTACACATAAGGAGACACTGGAAAAATACTTGAGAAATAGGGTAACAAAGGACCAGGCTGGAAAGCTACTTTTTTTTTTTTTTTTTTTTTTTTAAATATTTTATTTATTTATTTGAGAGAATGAGGGAGAGAGAGAGAGCACATGAGAGGAGGGAGGGTCAGAGGGAGAAGCAGACTCCCCACTGAGCAGGGAGCCCGACACGGGACCCGATCCCGGAACTCCAGGACCATGACCTGAGCCGAAGGCAGTTGCTTAACCAACTGAGCCACCCAGGCGCCCCTGGAAAGCTACTTTTCACTAAATAGCTTTTATTTTTTATTTTCGAACCATGAGAATATTATTTACTCAAAAAGTAACCTGAAAAATAACTGGAAGTTGCTACATGGTAACAATCCCAAAATATACTTCCAGAAAAAAATGAACCACAAAGTGCCTGAGTGTGACAGGAACAGCTATTGGCAACTGGGCATAAATTTCCAGGGACAGAATTATACATGGATTCAAAAAGTGCTATATCTCATCAGCACAATCTTGGCTGCAGAAAACTACAAGACAAATGTCCTATTTTTACAACAGAAAAATTACACCACAATGGGAGGGAATGAGAATCTACAGGGACTAAGAGACTTGAGATATTTAGAAATTGCCACATACGGCTCTTATTTGGATAACTGTTTTAAACAAATTAAAAATATCATGAAACAAACAGGATTATTTAATCAATGACTGGACCATTGATGTTAAGGATTGTGTGTGTGTGTGTGTGTGTGCATGTGTGTGTGGTGTGTGTGGTGTGTGTGTGTGTGTGTGTGTGGTGTGGGGTGGGTGTGGGGTGGGTGTGGGGTGGGTGTGGGGTGGGTGTGGGGGGTGTGTGGGGTGTGTGGGGTGTGTGGGGTGTATGGGGGGTGTGGGGGGTGTGGGGGGTGTGGGGGGTGTGGGGGGGGTGGGGTGTGTGTGTGTGGGGTGTGTGTGGGGGGTGTGGGAGAGTGTAGGGGTGTGGGGCGTGTGTGGGGGGACGTGGGGGGGGCATGTGGGGGTGTGTGGGGGGTGTGTGTGGTCTAATAAAACATTTTTTGTTTCTACTGTCTATACTAACCTTCCATACAGCTACCTATACTCCAAAAGGAAACAAATATTGGTTACAAAATTGTAATTATGCTTGTTTTTTTCTAAAGATCACTGTACCTCTTGGAAGATTCACAATGAAGTATTTATGGATGAAATGATACAGTAATTGGGATTTGCTTCCAAATAAATTGTGGAGAGGGGAACCTGGCTGGCTCAGTCCACAGAACATGTGACTCATCATCTCAGGGTGGTGAGTTCAAGCCCCATGTCGGGTATGGAGCTTACTTTATTAACAACAACAAAAAAATTTGTGGAGAGAAAAAAAGGTAAGACAAGATGAGCAGTAAATTCATTGTTGAAGATGAGTTGACAGGTGTATGGATAATTTTCCTAAGTGTTTTAAATTTTCTATAATAAAAAGTTAAAATTCCAAATCAGAAGAAAGGGTAGATGACGTCCTCTGGTTGCTTCCCAAATTTCTCTGTCTTCCAAGGGTACTTGTGTAAAAACACAGATTCCCACATCCCACCTCAGACCTGAGTCAGATTCTCTCATTCTTATTATCAGGGAAGTTCAGGAAATCATGCTACATGACTCAAAAGGGAACCCCAGGGACAACAAAGACCATGTCAAAGACATGTGAAGTTTCAGTAAAATTATTTAATGAAATGTGAGAGTGGGAAAAATGGCGGAGTGGGGAAAATTATGAATCCAAAAATGCATGTGTCACTAGAAATACATACCATAAACAGACTTACAATTATGTCATCTAAGTCCTTGAAAGGCTTATATGGTCAAGATGGCCAAGAAAAGGTTTTTGGATTTTCTTTATTCTTTTTTTTTTTTTTTTAAGATTTTATTTATTTGTCAGAGAGAGAGAGTGTGAGTGCACAAGCAGGGGAAATGGCAGGCAGAGGGATCATGACCCAAGCCGAAGGCAGATGCTTAACTGAGCCACCCAGGCAGCCCTTGGATTTTCTTTTTGAGAAAATGGGACATTACCTATGTTCATGATTGCCTTACATTCTCACCAATATGGTAAATTTTAAACTTACATTTACTGAAGTCCTACTATACACTTAGGCACCGAGCCAAGTGTTTTCATGTATCGTTCAGGGTTCAGCAAACTGAGGCCCACAAGCCAAATCCAACACACTGTCTACTGGTGTAAACAAAATCTCACTGGAACCCAGTCAGGCCCGTTCACTTAAGTCTCTGTTTTCATGCCACTACAGCCCAGCTGAATAGTTACAACAGAGGCCACAAAGCCTACAATATTATCTGGCCCTTTACAGAATAAGTGTGCTGATCCCTCTATTTGTTTAACCATAGTAAGATTTCAAGAACTGTGACTTTTTACACAGAAGAAACTGGGGCCCAAAGAGGTTAAGTAGCTTTCTCATCATCACAGTTCAGGTGGGAACCCAAATTGTCTGATCCCAACACTCAGTGCTCACCTACCGTACCATTGGTAGCCAAAAACTGTATGACAACAACACAGGGAGCTGCTAAAAGGAGAAGTCCCAGGCTCGTGGGTATGGTGCTGCCAAAGTTAGTGTGGAGAACTGAATTCCCACCTTCTAAGTAGGCAGTCCACAGAGGTCTACGACTGGAAAATCAATACACAGTGCAAGATTACTTAGAAATATGGAGGTAAGTACTAGAAGAAAGAGCTGAAGAGATTCAAGGAGCTGCCACTAAGAGCCATAAGTAAATACAAGCAGAGATGGCTACAACAGAGGAATGCCTTCCCCCCCAGTTATAAACTATGTTAAAAATTGCTATTTTCCCTCCAATACCATTCTTTCCTTCAAGAGCAGTAAGAGTGATTTGGGTATAAGTCTCCCAGATGAAAGTTAATGTTCCAGACTCCCTTGCAGCTAGGTGTTGGCCAGGTTTCTAGATTGTCAATAGCTAAAAGCAAAAATGATGTGGACTTCTGAGTCAAGCTCTTAAAAGGCAGGAAGTGTACTTTCCTCTTCTCTTTTCCTCTTTCTACCGCCTGGAATGTCAAGGTAACATCCTCAGGGTCCTATCAGAGCAGCCACTCAGACCACAGACGGAGATTAGGCTGATGCAGAAGAGCATCAAGACAGATGGCACCAGGGTCCCTGACACCGTGCAGCCATCCTCCTCAAGCCAAACTTCTATTTTCTTTAAGCCTTTGGCCTTTGTTAGGGCAGGCAAATGCATATCCTAAGCAACATATAAATTCTAAATTTAAAAAAAAAAAAAGAGAGAGACAGCACTGAATTGAGATTTCTTAGTAACTCGGAACGGTATTTTAGAAAAGAACCATCAGTTGGTCCTGGAGTCCTTGGTAAGTAACGTGCTGCTTTTAGTGAGTAACACTCGGGATCAAACTAGAAAGACCAAATACTTATCGTCAAGAGAACTAAAAACTCCACGCTTGGTATAAGCTCTACTCACCTTCTGGCTTTCTAAATGAGAGTCGGAGTCATCCAAAAACTCGAGGGCTGGAGAACGTTTGTCAATGACTGTCCTTCGGTCACCAGCTGTCTCCTCGCTGGGTTTCTCCTGAGGGTCTATCACCACTCTCCTGTTGCAGAAACTGCTCCTCTCTGGCACAGCCTTTTCGTCCTCTGCTTTCACCTCCGGGGCTGACTCTTTCCCTTTCTGAGGAGACACAGTGACACTCCTGGCTGGCCCTTCTCCACAGCTGGGACGCTCTCCTTTGTTCGGTGTTGCCCTCGCGGCAGCCTCTCCCTTCCTTTTTGGCATCGACTTTCCCAGGATGCCCTGGATAGCCTTCAGGTAGATCACCGTAGAGCCCTGGTCTCGAAATCGATCCCTCTTCCTTTTTTGCACCTTGTTTGGTTCCTCATTTGTATCATTTTGACCCTCCGCTTCAGATGCAAATTCAGAGTTTGTGGAGTTACGAGAACTATCTTTTGAATCAACCTGGAAGCGGGGAGGAAAAAAAAAAATCTCAGTTCGTGAAAGGGTTATCCAAAGGGCGATTATGTATAGGAAGCACTCAGCAAATTATAAATCAGTGGCGGCTGCACCAATCGCAGGGAAGGTGATGGTGGCTAAGATGAAGATTCTCTCCCAGAGGATTCCATCCCACCCCACTGAGAAGTGCCACTGTAGAAGGGCCTGAATTGCTGCCATTTTATTATTCACTTTCTCATGCTCATCAGGTAATACCCTCAACACTGCAGCAGGCAGGAATGAACGGAGAAATGAACAGTCTAGTAACACTAAACTTTAAGCTCCCTGAGGCCAAGGACTACCACACACTTGAGCACACACACAAGCAAAAGAGCAGCTCAAAACTTCAGCACTAAAAGGGTCTCTAGAAACCAGCTAACACAATCCCACATCTAAGAGTCCAGAAGACCCAAGGGCCCAGGGAGGAGCAGACTCCAATCTCCCAAGTCCTGAGAGCAGAGTGCAGGCCTTATTGAAGTTCTCTGCCAACCCCTTCCCCCAAATTGAAACCTCGGTGCCGGAGGTGTCTGGTCTCCCAGAGAATGCACGAGGGTCAGTCCAGAGACTGTAACTACTCCCCGACTCCTAATCATCTCCTCATAAACACAGGTTAAGTCTCAGCCCCATCCCTCCTTCCCCTGAGCACTTACTCATTCCAGGAACTAGACTATTTGTTTTCAATGTTAATTTACTGTGAAACTCAGATCCAATCCACTCCCAGCCTGGGGTAAGAATGCTCCACAAATCTATCCCTAGAATCATCTCGAAAGCAGTTAAGTCCAAACTTCCCCAGCTATGACCCAGATTGACCATTATCCCAAGGCCTTCTACAGTCCCTACAACTTGCACTTCAAATTCATTTGTATTAAATCCCTCTCAAATATACAGAGAAAGAACTCCACACTAAGCTTGCTGATCTTTTTTCTCTACCGAAGAAAAGTAGTCTACTCCAAGAGATGTCCATCAATAAGGGAGTGGTTACACAAAGGGGCTTATGCTCTTATTTTATAGACTTCTCATATAATTTGAATTTTTTCCAAGAAGTACATACTATCTTTGTTTTTAAAAAAGCCTTTTGAAATATGTAAATCTAGACAGTAGTATGGCATAGTATTTTTTACCAGAAGTACTCAAATTGTTGGCAGCTACTAATTTTGATGAGATGGACAGGAAAGGTGGCTTTTACCTTACATTTTGAACCTCTCTCAATTTTCTAACATGGTGGACTTTTTTAAAAAAATGTCTACAGGGGGTGCCTGGGTGGCTCAGATGGTTAAGCGTCTGCCTTCGGCTCAGGTCATGATCCCGGGGTCCTGGGATCGAGTCCCGCATCGGGCTCCCTGCTCCTTGGGAGCCTGCTTCTCCCTCTGCCTCTCTCTCTCTCTCATGAATAAAAATAAATAAAATCTTTAAAAAAAAAAAATGTCTACAGGGATTATCCGGGAAAGGAGATGATAAGCCTCTTTTTTAAATACCTTTCCCTATGAAGAAAATCTAATAAACATTAAAAACAAACTTGAAGGGGCGCCTGGGTGGCTCAGTCGTTGAGCGTCTGCCTTCGGCTCAGGTCATGATCCCGGGGTCCTGGGATCGAGACCCACATCGGGCTCCCTGCTCGGTGGAGAGCCTGCTTCTCCCTCTCCCACTCCCCCTGCTTGTGTTCCCTCTCTCGCTGTCAAAAAATAAATAAAAATCTTTAAAAAAAAAAAAAAAAACCCTGAAGATTCCCTGGGCACACCCTATGGGACACAGCCACAACGTCTCAGCCTGCTTCCCCCTGGCCTGCTTCTCTCACTACTGCCAACCACCTGCCATCCTCAGGCATCCCCATTGTACCGTCATGGGCAAACCTAATTCCCTTTGCTTGTGACACCCTTGCCTCAGTCTCATTTTACACCTGATAAACTCCTATTCATCCTTTAAGGCCCCAAGCCCCTTTGACTTCTCCACCTCTGCCTGTGGGACCAGCTACCCCTCTCCTTGCCCTCCCACCCCTGCCCCAGGCCGGGTAGAGAACATGGGAAGACAAGGTCGACAACAAACGGAGGAGCCCCTGCACCTTCTGAAGGGTCACAGCTCCTCACTTCAAATCAACTGCTGCTGCTTCCAAGTATAGACCCAGAGTTATGGATTCCAGTTTTTCAGATAAAACAAGAAATGCCAAACTGAATTCACTTTTCCATTCAGCCAGCAATGTTTTGTGGAGCACTTACTATACACCAGCAGGCACTGTTCTGAATCTGTGGGTTTAGCATCCAATGAAACATACAAAAATACCTGCTTCCTGGACCTTCTATTCTAGGTAGTGAGGGGAAAGGAAAACCAGAAGAAAGGCAACATATGTTGGAGAGTGAAAAGTGCCAGAGAGAAAAAGAACATAGGAAAAGGGAGTAGAAAGTGGGGAAGCAGAAGAGGGTCACTCAAGTCTCCAGTTCAAGGTAGAGGTGTGGACCGGAGGCATATATTTTTAATGTGAAATCTCCAAAATACTAATACTTTGAGGACCTAGGGGGCCACATTCAGCCTATGGACCACGGGTTTGCCAACCCTGGTAGTGAAGACCAGGACTGTACCTGTCGGAGAAAAAAGGGTTAGAATTAGAATAACATACCTTACATTTTCTTTTTTTTTTTTTTTAAAGATTTTACTTATTTGACAGAGAGAGAGAGAGATGAGGAGGGAGGGAGGGAGGGAGGGAGGGAGGGAAAAGCAGACTCCCCGCTGAGCAGGGACCCAGACATGGGGCTCCATCTCAGGACGCTGGGATCATGACCTGAGCTGAAGGCAGATGCTTAACCAACTGAGCCACCCAGGCACTCCCATACCTTATGTTTTCATGTGGCCTTATAATTCCCAGAGCTGCCATGGCTGTCATCCCTCTTGTAGAGAGAGGGGAACTGCCACATGGCGTGTAAGTGGCAGAACCAGGAGGCAAACTCAAGCTCCCCCTAATATCCTGGAAACCAAGGGAGAATAGCGAAAATACGAAAATTGAGCAACAGTAGCAAAGACTGTGATGTCAAAGACCATGAGGACCTGAAATGGATCCAGGTCACCCAAGATCTTCAGAAGTGGAGAGGAGGCTATAAAGGTAAAGACGAGGTCTTAAGTTCAAGAGAAGAGACAAACCACCTGGCTTCAAACAGGAGAGATTTCGTTTTCCTGGCACTGCTGCTTAGTGAATTATGCGCCTCTGAAGGCAGGAGGCAAAGACTCAGTGGAGATGCTATTGCAGCGCTTGGCGCTGCCAGCCTGCATGATTTCAATAGTTTGTACCCAGCTCCCTGCCTACTCCGTCCCATCTTTTCTCCGCAGTGTGCCAGAGGAGCTCTAGAATCTGCCACCACCACACCTCTGCTAAAACCCTTCAGTGCTTCTGCATTTGCCCACAGGAAACTTCCCCAACTCCTGAGCCTGACATCAGAAGCCGTTCACAGGCTGGACCCCAAGCTTCCTTCCCAGCGTCCTCTCCCACCTTTGTCCATACACCCAGGTGCCCGGGAATGAAGAGGGGCGGCTGGAGAAAAGGGAAGTGAGGACCTTCAGGAACCAGGCGGCTCCCAAGTGCTTCAGACCAGCAGCATTTCCTGACACTTTCTGGACACACATTGTTCCGCTGCCTGAAATGTCCTCTCCTCCTCCCTGTCTGTCAGAACTCTAACAGCACCTCTTCTGTGAGGACTTTCTCAACATTAGTCACTCATTCCTCTGACCCTTGGTACTTCAAATGCCCCTGTTACAGCATTCCACACAATGCTCTGTGATGAAGGACTTCTCAGTGCCTCAACCACTGCCTTCCTCTTCGCACCTCTAACTCCTAGCATGGACTTCCACCCAAGCACCGGACATCTGCGGGGTGAAGACGCACGAACCAGGATCACACAGGAAAGCTCTGTCATTCGAGAGCAAAGATACACAATGGCTTCTTGTGTCTGGGCCTGTACCACCCTGTACCACCAGAGAGCTCCTCAAGGGGGAGGATCTTGCCCTCTTCGTCTCTCCACCCCTCACACTAACACTAGTCTGGGGCAGAACAGGGGCTCAGAGGGCCACAGTGCTAAGAATGCAGGCTTTGAAGTCCCACTGATCTGGGATAGCACAGCTTTGCCACATAGAAGCTAGATGGCCTTGGTCAAGTTACTTAACATTTCTGAGTCTCCTTTCCCAGCGCCTACACATACTAGGTATTCAAATATTTGTTAACCAATATGTAAATATTTGTTAACTGACACGTAAAGATAATACTGCCTATTTCATAAGACTCTCAGGATTATGTGAGAGCTTATGGCTCAAACATTGAGAATTCTATTTGATGGAAGTCTATCACATCATAAATGCTCCAATTTTCCCTTCCAGTGTTTCTTCCCTACAGTGAATGTAGGAATGAAGGAGGTCATACTAAAGACTAATAATATAAGGTAGGTGAAAGGTGCTCACAACAGACAAATTTAATCTTTTTCTACAGAAGAAACGAAGATCATCAGCTACCATTAGAATTTGAGAAAACCGCTCAAACAATTGTCCTAGAGGAAATAAGGAACAAACAGTAAGAGGCTGGCCAGCAGCAATCTCTAGTGAATCTAAATTGCCCAGTCTAGCTATCCTCTGAATGGGTTCCCCCAAAACTCGTATGTTGAAATCTAACCCCAAGAAGGTGGTATTAGGTCCTTTGGGAAGTGATTAGGTCATGAACATGAAGCCCTCATGAATGTGACTAGTGCTCCTATCTAAAAGTCCCCAAGAGAGCTCCCCTGCCCCCCTTCCGCCATGTGAGGACAGAAGAGAAATCTACAAACCAGAAAAGGGCCCTCACTTGACCATGCTGGCCCCCTGATCGCAGACTTCCAGCCTCCAAAACTGTAAGAAATAAATTTATGTTATTTATAAGCTACCCAGTCTGTGGCATTGTTACCAAAGCCAGAACATTCCCCTCTGAATATTCTGTGACCTGGCTGAGACCTCTGTGCTGAGGCTGGGGAGGAGACAGATAATGGGGGACCCACACACAAAGCCAAGCGTTTACCCCTCAAAATTTACAGAGCAAATGAAGAACAGGTAGATAGGTGGGTAAAAGTAGGAATGAGGGGACCTTAGAAGGACCAAGGGGGAGAACGTGCTATTTTTGTGAGTGCCACTGGGCTGTGCTTGCTGACAGGACTCAGGACTTACTAGAAAAACAAGCTGGACATGACTGCAGAGTATGAAGGGAAGAGGTGCAGACTGAGAAAAAGATAAGAAAGGCATTTCGTAATTCATCAAGATGAGTCAAGTACTGTACCTTGTTTTCAAACTAACAAACACTACAGGGCAGAGCCCTTAGCAGTGCTAGAGAGGGACAATTTGAATTAATAATATCAACATCCCCATATTCTATCCTCACTCAATATGAGTGATCTTTCAAAAATGCACATCTGCCTTCCCTGTGTATAGAACTCTACATGACTCTTTAATGGCTTGGAGTAAAATCCAAATTCCCTTGGCTACTAAAGCCCAGTTGCAATCGGCCCCCTACCTAGCTCTCTAGTCTCCATTCTGGGCTCTTATGCTCCACACACCACATCATGAGGCAGTCTTGTGACTTCTCAAGCCCGCCCACCAGGATGTGTTCTCCTAGAAGCAGTCTCATGGCTCCACAATCCAACATAGTACTTGACACCCAGTAACCCTCAAGAGCTTACTGACTAAAAGCAAGGCACTAACCCCACAACTTCTGACACAGGACTGGACTACTCATTGCTCCATGCTTAACCATTTAAATTGATTTTGGCAAAAAACACCCCTTAGGCCCAAATAAGATAAAGATGGGCCCAAGACAGAATTAGACCCACCTGGATTAAAGGCTAGTCCTTCAAATCTTGGTTCCTGAGCCAGGGATGCAGTACACCTGGAAGAGTAGGCAGATTCCTGCCCTTCTTGGAAGGCTTCATTCTACCTCTAATTGTCACTGAAGTCAAATGTAATCAATTGAGATTATTTCATGCTGTGCCCAAATCAAGTGAAAAACTATCAAGAAGGGTTAATGACAAGATTAAATTGTATGGGCAAAGCCCCATATTTACTTGATTTACCTTTGAGTCATATTCAATATGTATTTTTATGCTAAAGACAAAGCTTTTGAAATCACTATTAAAAAAAAAAATCAAGGGGCGCCTGGGTGGCTCAATCGGTTAAGTATCTGCCTTCAGCTCAGGTCATGATGCCAGGGTCCGGGGATTGAGGCCCACGTTGGGCTCCCTGCTCGGCAAGGAGTCTGATTCTCCCTCTGCCCCGCATCCCGATCGTGCTCTCTCTAAAATAAATAAATAAAATCTTTGGGAAAAAAAAAAAACACACCCATGTGCCATAAAGAGTTCTGCGAGGTCCACGGTGAGGACACTTGGAGCACTTCACCTAAGAGTTCCCCAGGATAAACAGCCAAGGACAGCCTAGTTTCTCAGCTCCACATAATTTAACCACGCAGAAGTTTAGAGACACGTTCCTTAGTGCCTTTTTTCACTGCTTTTGTAAGATCGCTTTATCTGAAGGCAGCCCATGTCACCCAACTAAGACTTTCCCTCCACCCTTCCACATACAAAACTCCTCACCTCTTAAGGCCCAGAGCTCTAAACCCGGAATACAAACTAAGAGGGCAGTGATCTGTTTTGTTACTGGAGAATCCCAAGCAACTAGAACTTTCCTGGGATGATCTAGGCCCTCAATAAGTATTTGTTCAAAATATGACTGAAAAAGGGGATGAAGCTCACACTTGGGCCAGCAACGTTAGCTAGTACTCTCTCACCAGGGAAACAGCCAACTATGAGAGATGAATTGCACTTGCTTCTATTTCTCACAGACTCATGTTCAACTTTCCCTCACCAGGAAAATTTTATCCTTTTTTAAGTTCATATAAAACGAAACAGTGGAGGAAATGTACCTCCTCTGAGAAACCCTCCTGCATGTTCCCAAAGGGGAACTAAATGTTTAAGCTCCAAAACAAACTCTACCCTACCCACCAAGCAAAACCCCAAGGTGCTAGAAACTGTAACTTCAGTAAAAAGCTACACCAAGAACCAAATTCTTATTCTCAGTTCTGTGACTCAGAGAAGTTCAAAGTACAAGGGCACAATTCCTTAAATTTACAACTGAAATAAATAGGTCTGTGTCTCTTGAGCAGGCAATGCACCTTCTACTGCAGTTATCCTCCCGCCCGGCTGGCTGCACAGTACAATTTACTGGAGGAGCATTTACAAATCTAGAAACGCCGGCCACACCCCGCCCAATTAAATGGGAATGAGAAGCAGGCACAAACCTCCCAAGTAGTGTTAAAGTGCTGCCAAGTTTGAAAACTACCTCTCTATGGCACTGTAGGCCACCCCCCTTGGTCCCCCGGGTTTGTGATAAGCAGACCTCTGGGAAGACCCCAAAGATCTTGAAGGACACGACCCTTTTTAGTCTCCTTCCACCAACAGCTCAAGCCACGTGGAAGGGGCTTCACTGATTCCAAGGCGTCGCAGCCACCTACCTTAAGGCTGCAGGCTTCCTCCTCTAGAGAAGCCATTTCTCCTGGAGAGGGGTTGACAGGGCGAAGCGGGGATCCCTCTGACGAGAGGAATCCCCGTGTGCTCCGAATCAGGCAGCCTTTGGCGGCAGCCCCGCCCACACCTGCGCCGGAAGAATGCGAGGAGGAGGAATTTCTGCGGCAGGATGAGCCCCGGGGCAACCTCGGCGTGCAGGCCACATCGTCCTCCTTCTGGACTTTCAGACGCTTGGGGCTGCTGGTCCCTCCTGAACGCGACGCAGAGCTAGGAGCTGGCCGGCTGGAGGGGGCCACATCACTGGGCTCCCGGAGGCAGCTGCGCTTGCGGGGACACCCTTCCGAAGTGCTGCTCCACTGGTACTTGACCTTGCGCCGCTCCGACGCCATGGGCACCTGCAAGGTAAAGAGGGGGCCTGGATTCCAACACCAGCCCTCTTCAGACTCCCGCCACCCTGGGTCCCCTGGGGGAAGGCAAGCCAGAAGGTCAGAGTCAGGGGCCTCACTGACCTTTCCCCCTTCTTTCCACTGCCCATCACAGTTCTCAAGGTTTCGGAGATGCCAACGCGCTTCGCCTTAGTCAAAACGATCCGAGATTTACTAAGGGCGTCGGTTTGGTTTCCAAACCCACAACGTGCTTCCGCGATCACCAAGCGCTTCAGTTTGCACAGCGCTCCTAGGGAGATGTCAAAGCGCTTCCGGGATTACAAAGCGCTTCGATTTAGTTTGCAATACAGAGCCCTTCGGGGATGTCAAAGCGCTTCAAAAGACTACAAGGCGCTTTAGAGTCCACACATGGCGACCGGACCCACAGCCTTTGGCGGGCGCCTGGCCCAGAGGCCCGGAATGGCGAGGGCGGGCCGCAGGGCAGAGCCAGACACGGCGCGCAGCCCGCCCTGCTCCCGCGGCCCCGCCGACCAGCCCCGGGCCCGAGGGGCCGAGGCGCCCCTCAGGAGCCGGCAGTACCGCGCTCGGCCGCCACGGGACACCCTCCGGCTCGCGCGGCTGCCCCTTCCGTCCCTGCCGCCGCCCAGACGTCGGCCCCGCCGCCCCCACGTCCCGAACGTCCCTCCCCGGCCGCCTGCTCGCCTCCCGCCCCAGTCCTGCAGCCCGAGCTCGGCCTCCGCCCGAGCTCCGGCCACACCGGCCTCCGCCGCGCCCGCCTCCCGGAACGAGCCCTGCGGCCCGCGGCCCGGCGTGCGGCGGGGGCGGGCCTTGCGCAGAACGGAGGGCGCCCATTGCTCGAATCGGCAAGGGGCGGGACTCCAAGCAAGACGGAGCTCGCCTGTTGGCCAGGAGGCTTGGAGGCATTGGTCGGAAGCAAGGCGAGGCGGAGCCACTCACGTGGGCCAGAAGAGCGCGAAGCTAGGCAGGGCCGCAGTTCCCCCAGCCAGCCTTCCGTGGGGTTGGGGGCGTCGGCCGACCACCTTCCCAGAGTGACGCTCCCCGCTCCTCAGCGTTTTGCCGCTTAGCCAGACGGGTTCAGATCCCTATCCTCACCTCGAACCCACACCAACATCCTGACCCCATTTGCAGAGCAGGAAACTGTGGCTCATAGAGAGCAAGTGACACACCCAGAAAGTGGCAGAGTCGGAAGTTAGGAGCCACAGGAAAAAAAGGCTACACAGGGGCGCCTGCGTGGCTCAGATGGTTAAGCGTCTGCCTTCAGCTCGGGTCGTGATCCCGGGATCCTGGGATTGAGTCCCGCATTGGGCTTCCCTGCTCCTTGGGAGCCTGCTTCTCCCTCTGCCTCTCTCTCTCTCTCTCTCTCTCTGACTCTCATGAATAAACAAAACATTTTTTAAAAAATTTAAAAAAAGAAAAAAAGGCTACACAAAAATGTAAAATGTGAAATTTTTGCCAGGCAAAAAATACCAAAGTTGAAAGACAAGTTACAAACTTAGTAAAATATTCGCAACACATGACAAAGGACTAATGTCCTTACTATGTAAAAACTTTTTTTTAAGATTTTACTTCTTTAACAGAAAGAAAGAGGGCAGGGGGGAAGCGGCAAAGGGATAGGGAGCAGGGAGCCTGATGTGGGTGGGGCTCGATCTCAGGACCCTGAGATCATGACCTGAGCGCAAGGCAGACTCTTAACCTACTGAGCCACCCAGGCACCTGATGAAACTTTCTTTATGGGATACTTAGGTATTAAAATGGAAACATGTTAACTGGAATTAAAATAAAACCTTAAAAAAATAAAATGGAAACACAAATGAACCAAGGAACAGATGCAAATTACAAAAATGGCTCCACCTTTGTCACTTAAAAATACAAGTAAAATTATAAATTTTTACCTTTTAATTGTCGATCAAAAAGCATGATAATACTCTTTGTAGCTGAGGATGTGGGGAAATGCATTCCCAGACCTGATTCAGTGTAAATTAGTACAACCTCTTTGGAAGGCAGCACCATTTGAAGTTACAAGAATGAAAAACCACCTCAAAATCTAGCATTGGAAGCTAGTCCTACAAATTATGGAATATCCTTAGAAAGGAATACCAGGCAAAAAGACTAAAGTAATCCAAAAGTATTACTGAGGAAGAATGGCCAAAAAGGATGTGAAAACATATACCCATGCTGAAGCCAGAAATTCCAACTGTCTTCAGCTCAATCTAACTCGGAAATCTAATGATTGATTAGATTAGTTAAGCAAAAAGATAAAATTTTCATCATCTTTGGAACGATACCCCAAACTAGGAACAGTGGTTGCCTGTGGGCAGAAGGGAGACACTAAAATCTCAGTGGAAAAAAAAGGCTTGCTTTCCACCACATAATCGTTTGTACTACTGGATTTTTTTGGTCATGTGCATTTATTAACTAAAAAAAGAAAAAAAGGCCTTCCTTCTGAGGATTCATAGAAAGGCATCACAGTGCCCATAAGCCCCTGGAATTGATATACAGAAATGTATATGTACGTTTTTACAGCTTGCTGAGGGGAAAAGGTCTGTAGATTGACAGAAGTGGTTCATTGACCTTGCCACAAATGTATGAAGCATGTCTGGATAACCATTACCCTATTGGCACTAGCCCTCTATTGCTCAAACAGCCCTGAAAGCACCCTACTCATAACTGTAAGGGGCTTACCACATGCTGGGTCCTGTCTGTGGCATGTAACACACTCTAGTTGAATCCTCACAGCCACCAGAGCTTAAAACGGGTGTCGGTACAGATCACGGTCTGCTGGGACCGCAGCCCACCCAGCTCTGTTACATATCAGTACAAAGCTGATCTTGTTTGGGGACTGCTGAATGCTTTCATGAAGCAAGATCTTCCCCTTGCCCTGACAAACCCAGGAAACAGGTACTTTTTATTCTCCCCATTGTATAGATGAAAAACAGAGGCTCAGAGTAACTCCCTAACTTGACCCAAGATCACAAAGCTACTAACACCAACATTTATAGCCACCCCCAACTCTTAGGCACTCCATGATACCCCCTTAACATGGGCCCAGAGCCCCTTTTCCAAACAAATTCATCTGGACACAAAACTAATTGCAAGAGATCTGTTGACTTTACAAATGTATTTTTATTTTACAAAAAAAAAATCACTACAGTAGGATTATTTAAAATAGGACACACTGAATTTAAAATAGCATTTGTTTCACAAAAATACTTGCAACATGACTTTTCAGAAAAATACCCAGTGCATAAACCTTAGGTACATGGCAGAAATATATGTTTAATGTCTTTATTTGTTTTATAAAAAAGGATAAGGGCATTTTCAAAGTACTTCTATAACCATGTCTCACCTGTTCCAACAAACCAAGGAAGGAAAATGAACAGGTGTTACTTATAAGGAAACCAAAGTTCCAGAAATTAAATAATTGATTTGAATAGCAACAGAACTGGACATAAAACTAGCTCTGATTCTTCATTCACCCATAAATAACACATACTCTCAAAATAAAAGCTCCACTAAAAATATTAGCATTAGTGGGATGGGACAATAAAGGTGCTGAGTAGGCATTAAATAAATATCTGTGGGTTACAAGATTTCTGAGAGAGACGTGGAAAACCTGCAGAGCTCTTTGCCAGGTGTCTGGCATTTGTAAACTCCAGACTGTGAATGAAGAACTGTGCTGGGACACAAGTTGAGAATCTTTCAGGCCATGGAAGTTTGCAGGTGGTTGTCGGCAAATAGGACCCAGAAGACTTAACTTTGGAAAGTGCAACTGACAATCCTCCCTCAGTTCTTGAGGGGTGTGAGCTGAGTAACAGTATTACCACATACATCCCAAAACCACAAAATTGCCCACATCCTGGGCCTATGGACCAGGGTTTCCACTTCGGTCTCCTGATCCCCAGCTCTGATTGACAAATCCCAGAAAGAACGATGACTTCATGGATTTTAGTGTCTTAAAAAGCTGAGGTCCCTTCTTCCCTAATTCACTCTGGCAAGATGGAAGCTTCTCTCCCTGGTCCAGGAAAGCTGGTGTTTGGTATTTCCTGGGAGATTATGATTCTGCCTCAGATCTTTTTCTTGATTTGGTGTTTGTCTTTCTAATCGAGGATAAGCTGTGCTCTGGTCATCAGGGGCCAAAAAGCTCAATGCTGTCCAGTTTCCCTTCTTTGTAGAACACGATATTCTCCATCAGTTTCTTTTTGGCCTCATTGATCTCGATTCTCCGTGAAGTCTCTGTAGCTGATGTTCAGAAAGTTTAAAGAAATATCTTCAACAAAAGGCATTTGGAAATAGTTACTATTATTATAGTTCTTAGAAAGTCAGACTTGCTCAGTTTCTCACTTAAATCAGATTTCTGAATCAAGCCCTGAGCATAATGAGCATTTTCATTATTTCTGCCTTTGCAGTGAAGTCCCACCACCTGCCCCCACTTTTCTGAAAGGAGGGGGCTTCCATACTCCTTCCATGGATGGGAGAGGTTGGGATGAACATTTACACCCCCTCTTTCTTTTCCCTCCTCTCTCCTCCCAGTGGGAGGAGGAGCAATAGGAATGGTAAAGCCTGGGACATTCATTAAGCCATGTTTATTAGGGGAGAGGGACACTGTATTGAAAAGGCCTCCCAAATTTTTATTTCAGAAGGAAGCCTGGAATATTTGGAAAGGAGAGACAGAGATAGTAAGAGTTTTGACTTGGTCCCTAAGTACAATGGGGAGCCACACAAGGGCTTTAAATAAGAGGTGGCATGAGTTGTTTTCAAAAACCACTCTGGGGGCACCTGGGCAGCTCAGTCATTAAGCGTCTGCCTTCGGCTCAGGTCATGATCCCAGGGTCCTGAGATCGAGCCCCGCATCGGGCTCCCTGCTCGGCGGGGAGCGTGCTTCTCCCTCTCCCACTCCCCCTGCTTGTGTTTCCTCTCTCGCTGTGCCTCTCTGTCAAATAAAAAAATAAAATCTTTAAAAAAAAAAAACACTCTGAAGATAAAAAATTAAAATAAAATAATAAAATAAAAAATAAAAACAAGGAAGGGAGGACACAGGAAGGCTGTGTGGTCATCCAGCAAGAGGACAGTAGCTTAGTTAAGGGGGGAGGGGCGCGAGGCAATGCAGAGAAGCAGATGGAGCTGATAGATATTTAGGCCAATGAATACACTAGGTGATGGACTGGACATAAGGGGCCAGAGAGAGAGGGAGGTATCAAGGATGACCCCCATCCGAGGTTTCTTTGTGTGCAGTCTGCTGGTAGGTGAACGGCTGAATAATCAAGGAAGGCATGAATGAGAGCAATAGAAGGAATAAATGATGGGCTGAGTTAGAGACACATGAATGAGCTTGCATATGCACTCAGATCTCCCCACGCTTACCATCCTGGGGAGGCTCCAGCCTGGCAGAGGCCACAGAGAAGGAGTCTGCCGGCACTCCGACACACACCTGCAGCCTGCCTTCTCCATCCTCTGTTGAAGGGAGTGAGGCGGCAGCCCCAGCCCCAGGTGCTACCCTCATGGAGGAGGAGGCCTCAAGGCTGGAATTGTCCACGTCGTCTGTTTCTTCTGGGGTATTGGAGAAAGAGCCTGTGCCCTCAGAAAGCCCACTCAAAGGGAGCAACGTCTCCTGACCTCTGAGCTGCTTTTCCACAGCCGCTACAGAGCCACACACCTTGGGGAGAAGAGAGACAAAAATTCTTTCTGAAATCGGGGCGCCTGGATGGCTCAGTCCGTTATGCATTGGACATTTTATCTCAGCTAGGTCTTGATCTCAGGGTTGTGAGTTCAAGCCCCATGTTGGGCTCCATTCTGGGCATGGAGGCCTACTTTAAAACAAAACAAAACAAAACAAAAACCTCTTTCTGAAATCAAAAAGTTTACAGGTATCCCAGGCCTCTGGAAAAACAATGAAGAATCCAATGTTGATTCTTATTGCTTTGTCTGGAAGAACAGCGAAAGCCCTTTGAACAGAGCTGAACTTGCCCCCATCCACCCTAGCCATAGATGAGAGCACATGACCAAGATGGACCAATCGCTGTATCCCATTCCTCTGACACATTAATGATCCAGGTTTGGGCACGTGACCCAAGCTGGCCAATTAGAATCCTTCTCTGGGATTTTTCTACCTAAAGCTTGCTGAGGAAGGACTCCCGATTCCTTTCTAGTGGTTGACCCAGACTCTCCACCCACAAAGAAAACCCATTCACAGTAGGAAAAAGTGGAGACCCCTATAAAGAATAAAGCAGGGGCAAGAGATGGAGAAGTGGGACACAAGCACAGAGACACAGATAAATGCACCTTTGCTGGTGGAGACCCTGCGTCTAGCTGGCCTAGCAATGCCTGTCCTGTGTGCTGTTGGGTTACATGAGCCAATAGATTCATTCATTAATTGATCGTTCGTTCACTCATTCATATACTCCCTCCCAATCTCCCTTGCTGTGTGAGTGTGTGTGTGTGTGTGTGGGTGTGTGTGTGTGTGTGAGAGAGAGAGAGAGAGAGACTAAGAGTTTGACCTGAGTTCTATCACTTTGAACTGGAAATGCCCTAAGTAATATAGATATTACTTGCCCTTGAGGGCATTTCTAATTAGGGAGGTTAGGAAATCAGAAGGAGGCAGGGAAGGAATGTTTCTTCTTTACACACACACACACACACACACACACACAAAGGGCATACAAGCATACCCTTTTTTTTTTTTTAAGATTTTATTCATTTATTTGAGAGAGAGAATGAGATAGAGAGCATGAGAGGGGGGATGGTCAGAGGGAGAAGCAAACTCCCCGCCGAGCAGGGAGCCCAACGCAGGACTCGATCCCGGGACTCCAGGATCATGACCTGAGCCAAAGGCAGCTGCCCAACCAAGTGAGCCACCCAGGCGCCCATACAAGCATACCCTTAATAACAATGACACATCTCACTTGCTCAGCACCTTTGCAATTTACAAAGAACTTTTGACACAAAATGCACAATGAGTTTTTATAGGTTAAAAAATTAAAAGATCAGAGAAGCTGGGGTGCCTGGGTGGCTCTGTCAGTTAAGCGTCTGCCTTCGGCTCAGGTCATGTTCCCAGGGTCCTGGGATCAAGTCCCCCCTGCTTCCCCCGTGCTCAGCGGGAAGCCTGCTTCTCCCTCTGCCTCTGCCTGCTGCTCCCCCTGCTTGTGCTTTCTCTCTCTCTCTCTCTGTCAAATAAATAAATAAAATATTTTTAAAAATAAAGATCAGAGAAGTTAAGTTCCTTGTCTAAGGCTGCTTAGCCAGTAGATAGCAGAGCTGACCACTGGCCCTAGGCTTACTTGTCTTCAAGTTCATGACCCAGATGACCTCTCATCTTCCTAGTTTATTTGTGAAATACTGAGGGCAAGGACAATTTCTCATTCCTCTTTGTATACTTCAAATGCCCTATCCCCTTTATTCTACACAACAAATACCTCCGCATCCTTCAAGGTCCAGTTCAAATGTCACCTCTTGAGACAAATCTTCACAGTATATGCTCAATAAATATTTGTCAAGCTAAAAGCTACATTCCCTTGAAGCTATGTGTGGCCATGTCACTAGATTATGGCCTATGGAGTGTGAGAAAAAGTGATGTGTGCATTTCCAGGTCACACCTTTAAAAGGCAGGGAATGGGGATGCCTGGGTGGCTCAGTCGGCTAAGAGTCTGCCTTCGCTCAGGTCATGATCCCAGGGTCCTTGCTCAGTGGGGAGCCTGCTTCTCCCTCTGCCTGCTGCTTCCCCTACTTGTGCTCTCTGACAAGTAAATATATAAAATCTTAAAAAAAAGGGGCGGGTAGGGAGTGTGTTCTCTTTCTCTTAACCCCCTGTTCAGTGGCTGGAATGCAGATGTGATGGCCTGAGCTAGAGCAGCCATCTTAGACTCTGAACTGGAAGCCACACAGTAAGGATAGCAGAGCAACAATACAAAGGGAACCTGGGGTCCCCAATAAAGTGGCACTGTCACATCAGCTCTGAACTCCCTACAGTCAAGGGGTTAAGCTAAAGAGAATAAACTTCTTTCTCATTTAAAACACTGGATTTTGGAGTCTCCTCATTATAGCAGCTTTTCTGAGTGTCCTTTAACTGAGACAATGAACAAAAGAACAAAATAAATGAAGAGAGGAAAGCCTGAAAGGAGGAATAAGTGGTTAGGGGAGGGAGATCTTTTCAGAACATAAATCTGATTATGTCTTGCCCCTGCTTCAAACCCCTAGTGTCTTCCTCAAAATCCTAACTGTGCCTGCAAAGCCCTCAATTACAGGGCTCCTCCTTCCTCAGCAGCCCCACCACAAGCCACTCTTCCCCACGTACTTTTTGTTCTAGCCACTCTGACCTTTCAGACCCTTGACCAAGCCAGGCTTTCTCTCACCTCAGGCCATTTGCATGAGCTGTTCCATCTGCTTGGATTGCTCTTTATCTGCTTACACATCACTTCCTCAGGGAAAGTCCCCCTGGGTGGGGCCCCATCACATGCCATCCCAATGCTCCTCACCTAGATGATCACTGTGCATTGTCTGAGAGCTCCAGGAAAGTAAAACTGGGCCTGCCTTCTTCACCGATTTATCCCCCAGGGCCCAGCACACAAGTGCTGAATGACTGACTGAGTGCTGCACCACTCAGGCACTTAGGGAACACCCCAGGTGAAGAACAATGACTTGGGTCTTGAGTCGAGGGTCTCTAGCTCCTGCCACGTCATAGTGCAAGATGGTGAACAAGGGAATGAACCAGGAGTCCAGAGGGCTCTGACAGAAACTCACTCTGTGGCCTCATCTTCTCTTCTTTGGAACTTTACTTCCTAGAAAATGGCAGGCTAGGGCTATAGCAGTGGTGTTTGAAGATTTTTTTTTTTCCCGCTACTAAAACTTCCCTCAGATAAAATACTGAGAATCCAATATGATTATGTGAAGTGAAAGGGGGTGTCTGGTGGTAGTCATGCATGGGGCCTGCAGCTCCCCAAACCCTCTTGCTGACGAAAGCAATTCCTGAGGTAACTTCAAGGCACCCCTCTCTGCCAGAAACCACTTGAAAATCACTCAGCTAGGGCGCCTGGGTGGCTCAGTTGATTAAGCGACTGCCTTCGGCTCAGGTCATGATCCCAGAGTCCCGGGATCGAGTCCCACATCGGGTTCCCGGCTCAGCGGGGAGCCTGCTTCTCCCTCTGACCTTCTCCCCTCTCATGCTGTTTCTCTCTCTCTCTCTCTCAAATAAATAAATAAAATCTTTAAAAAAAAAAAGAAAAAGAAAAAGAAAATCACTCAGCTAGATGGTCTCAAAGAATCCTCTCGGGCAGCTATTTTGTCCTTAGAAATATCTAGCAGTGGTGCCCAAATTTACACTTGTTACCATGGAAACCACCACTCTATACCGCATCCATAGGAAAATGTTTTATCTCCTAATGTGGTTGATTTCTGGAGTATCTGCCTAAGCCCAGGGGCTAAAGATGCTCCCTTCCTCTGGGACTTAGCCCTTTCCGTCTTTCTGGGGTAGACCCCCTGACCACTAGGTTTATATACTGGACCCCACTCCCCTCACCTTACCTGATTGGCCAACAGGTGGACTACTGACTCTAGGTAGGCCAAACAGGCTCTCTCAATGAGAAACTGGAATTGGGACCTGGAGACTTGATCGCTCAGTGGGGGTAGAACCATAACATACAAACAATACAGAGAGCCATATCCCCTAGCCAAGAGGATAGAGTCGAGGAAAAGGGAGTCTACAGACAAGAGAGGAGGAATCAAGCCGATTCAGAGAAAGCAGTGTTCTGTTAACATCTGAGCCTGGGACCCTGGGCCCCCCAAGGCCCGCAGCACACCACCCTCAGGCCCCTGAGCTGCCCTTACCCATTCGCTTCCCTACTTGGCTTCTATGAGCTCCAATATGAGCTGTTGCTTGCAACCAAATACAGCCCTGGTTTATGAAGCGACTTCTAGGTAAAGGCCTCAACCCTGAGCCATACCCCAGTTCCTGGTAAAGCAGAACCATGCGGCCACCAGGACAGGAGGCCCACCCGACCCAGGGCAGGGCCCATGGCCAGGGCGGTAGGAGAATGGGGCTCACATCAGCCAAGCTGGCGTTCCGTCTCCTCAGGCAGAGGCAGGCGGCCATGGCCAAGGCCTCGGCGCAGTCGTCCAGCAGCCGCCCGGCTCCCTTCTCCAGGTACTTCTGGCAGATCTCCTTAGCCATCACCGTTTCCACGCCGGTCTTCCTGCCGCACAGCGAGGGGCTGCTGCTGGGGACTGCACTGAGGAGTAAATCCTTCTGCGGGAAGAAGAGGATAAGCACCCCCGTGTGAGCTGCAGGGATGCGGGGTTGCACCGCACTTGTGTCCCAACCGCCCCCGTGACGGCGCCAGACCTGCAAAACCTCGAGGAAAACAGGATTTTAAGAAAGAAATGCAAGGATCCGGGGCGCCTGGGTGGCTCAGTCGTTAAGCGTTTGCCTTCGGCGCGGGTCATGGTCCCAGGGTCCTGGGATCGAGCCCCGCGTCCGGCTCCCCGCTCGGCCGAGAGCCTGCCTCTCCCTCTCCCCCTCCCCCTGCTTGTGTTCCTGCTCTCACTGTCTCTCTGTCAGATAAATAAATAAAATCTTTAGAAAAAAAAAATTTTTAAATACATATATTTATGTAAAAATATATAGCATATTTATATAATATAAATTATGTTTCACAATATTTCATAAGTATATATGTATTTGCAAATATATGTTACAAATATATTAAATACATTGATTATATATATTAAATATATTATAAGGAAATGTGTAATTTAATTATGTATAATACTGATATAATATATAGTGCATTAATCCATTATATTAACATGAAATATTGATATTTATGTTTTTATATTTGTGATATATTTATTGTATAAATAATAAAACATTTATATATACATTTTCCATGTATATTCTATTTGTTATATATGTTTTGTTTTTTGTTTTTTGAGAGTGAGAGAGCATGAGCAAAGGGAGAGGCAGAGGCAGAGGCAGAGGGAGAAGCAAACTCCCCACTGAGCCTGGAGCCCAACGTGGGGCTTGATCCCAGGACTCCAGAATCATGACCTGAGCCAAAGACAGACGCTTAATCCACTGAGCCACCCAGGCATCCCTCTATTCTCTTTTTTATACCTTCCTGTACTTACTAAATGTTCTACAAGCTTAGAAAATTTTAAATTAAAAGTTTTTTGTTTGCGTTGTTTTTAATGTCAAGAGTTCCCACTTTCCCATCCGTAGCTATGGCCATCAGAAACCCCAGATTTTGTGACAATCTGGCACCTGCTGACCTTTCCCATCTCATCTCCTCCCTCTGTGACTCACTGTACTCAGTCACTCTGGCTTCTTTCTGTTCTTGGAAGCACCTAAACTCATCCTGCCCCAGGGCCTTTGCACTTGCTGTTCCCTCTGCCTAGAATGCTCCTCCTCTAAATCTCACCACATCCTGGGCGCCTGGGTGGCTCAGTCGGTTAGGTGACTGCCTTCGGCTCAGGTCATGATCCTGGGTCCCAGGATCGAGTCCCACATTGGGCTCCCTGCTCAGCGGGGAGTCTGCTTCTCTCTCTGACCCTCCCTCCTCTCATGTGCTCTCTCTCTCTCTCTCTCTCTCATTCTTGCTCTCTCAAATAAATAAATAAAATCTTTAAAAAATCAATCAATCAATCAATCAATCTCACTACATCCTAGTCCCGGGCTCCTGGGACATCGAGTCCCACAATGGGCTCCTTGCTTCGCAGGGAGCCTGCTTCTCCCTCTCCTTCTGCCTGCCGCCACTCTGCTTGTGCTCTCTCTCTCTCTCTAATAAATAAATAAAATCTTAAAAAAAAAAAAGAAAGAGACTGTTCAAAACAACTGGCCTGAAAGAATGATAGAAACAGAGGCTCACCATCCGACTCCCCCACAGTGAAATTGTGGATCTCATCTGGCAAGAGTCATCAGGAGATGCTAAGAACACTCACAGGTAGGGTGATGAGGGAACTTAGGGATTGGGGGAGTCAGCAACTCCACCTGGACCCACTGATGAACCTCAGCACTGTTAGGAGGAGGACCTGCTATGCGCCTCATGTTGTGATGCTGTGGGAAGCACCAGGCATCACCCAGGAAACAGCACTGATCATGAATCTAACCAAGTCTCAGCACAAGAGGTAGAGAGAAACAAGTTAAGAATACCACAAGAATGGGAGGTGGGGGCTGGGTGCCTCAGTCAGCTGAGCATCTGACTCTTGGTTTTGGCTCAGGTCGTGATCTCAGGGGCATGAGATTGAGCCCCTTGGTTGGGTTCTGTGCTTGGCATGGAGTCAGCTTGAGATTCTCTCCCTCTGCTTCTGCCCCTTCCCCCACTCACACACATGTGTGCTTTCTCTCTCTCCCTCTCTAAATGAATTTTTTTAAGTCTTTAAAAAAAAAAAGATACCACAAGGATGTAAAAATCCAGAACATGAGAGACTTACAGAACAAATGACTCACTTTATGCAAAAATGCAATGATATATGAAAAGAAAACACGGGAAGGGGTGCAGTTGGAGAACAGAAGAGTTTCAAGTGCTGCCTGGCTGGCTCAATCAGAAGAGCATCTGGCTCTTAGTCTCAGAGGTCATGAGTTTGAGCCCCACATGGGGTGTAGAAATCTCTTAAATAATTAAAAAAAAAACTTAAACACTTAAAAAAAAAAAGCTCTACTCCTCTTCATCAGTTTGAGAGGAAGCATCTTTCCTGACTTGATGTTGAGGCCATTAGAACAGCTGGCTTTTTTTACGTTTCAAGAAACATAGTTATTTGTTTAAAGATGTATTTATTTATTGAGGGGAGGGAGTGGGGGAGGAGCAGAGGGAGACGGAGAGAAAGTCCCACCATAAGTCCCAACATGGGGCCTCATCCCACCACCCCAAGATCGTGACCTGAGCTGAAAGCAAGAGTCAGATGCTTAACCGACTCTGCCACCCAGGCACCCCTTTTTAATTTTTTTTTAAATATTTGTAAGAAACATAATTAATGGTAACATGTGGACTTTGTATCGGTTTCAAACAAACCAACTTTAAAAAGCAATTTTTGAGAAAACTTGGGAAATTTAAACATGGAATGGGCATTAAATGATATTAAGGAATTAAGAAAACTATTTTATGGGTGGAATAACATAATATCTGGGATATGCTTTAAAATACACACACACACACACACACACACACACACACGTTTTTTCATTTATTATTTGAGAGAGAGTGAACGAGCACAAGCTGGGGGAGCGGCAGGCAGAGGGAGAAGCAGGCTCCCTGCAGGGAGCCTTCCTCCCTCTTCCTCTGCTTGCCGCTCTGCCTGCTTGTGCTCTCTCTCTCTCTCTCTCTCTCTGTCAAATAAATAAATAAATACATAAATTTTTTTAAAAAAGAAATAAGAACAGGAAGCAGGGAGAAGGGACTTACTATAAAGTTGCCCAAGGGAATTTTCTGGAATGATGAAAATACTCCATATCTAGATTATGGTGGTGTTGGTTACATAACTGTCCACACTTTCCAAAATTTATACCATTCTGTACACCTCACAAGTGTGAATTATATACCTCAACAGAAATGAACGCACATGTCCACAGTGAGACCCGCACAGAAAAGTACCTGGCATCTACAGGTGTAACGGTCAAAAACTGGGAACACACCAAATGTCCATCAACAGATGAGTGGACACACGGTGGCTCATCCCTGCATGGAACATTACTCAGCAAAACTAAATGAACCATGGACCCATACAAAGAGCATGGGACGTATCTCAGAATAACCATGCTGAGTGGAAAAATCCAGACACCAAAAGAGCCAACTCTCTCTGATTTCATTTATATGAAAGTCCAGAGAGTGGAACCTCGTGCGGTGACAGAAAGCAAATCAGTGGCGGCAGGGGCTGGCAGGGGCTGGCAGGGGCTGGGAGGGGCTGGAGGGCAGAATTACCAAGGACAAGAGGTAGCGTCCAGGGTAGCAGGCACGGTCACAAACATGACTAGGTGACGATTTCACAGATATATACATACGTCAAAATTGATCACGTTATACACTTCATTCTCACTACTTATAAACATTATAAGCCTATTTACAAACAATTTCATGGAATTACCAGGGTGTGTGATTATACTGTAATTTCCTTCACCACCTCCCAACTGAGAGATATTTTACTTGTTTGTAGCTGTTTCCTAACATAAATAATGCTACAGTGAACAGCCATGTCCATCTTTCCTCCCTTGTCTGTATGTGTCCCTCTGTGTACGTGAAATGACCGCATCAGAAGGTACACCCATGTTAAACTTCGATGGAAACCACCCGATGACCTTCGGAAAACACCGTGGCCACTTCGGAAAACACTCCCCCGAGGGTGGAAGAGAGGCCTGCTTCCTCCCACCCCTAGGTGCAAGCAGTTTTCATCTCTGATTTGAATCTTAATAACATGCTCAATCTTCATTTTTTTGTTAAGGTTTTTTAAAAAAATTCTATCCTCCACATTTTTTTTAAAGTAAACTCTACGCCCAACACAGGACTTGAACTCATGACCCCAAGATCAAGAGTCGCGTGCTCCACTGACTGAGCCAGCCAGGCGCCCCTTCCTCCACATTTTTAGAAACCATTAACAAAAACACCGTCTAGGAAATTTCACATAAGTATCTCAAAAGACTCCTCTTGCGATGTTCATCCAGGGAGACCCAAAGGACTGTTAGGGAATTCACCCCAAGAAAACTGTCAGAATATGAGAAACCACCTCAAACTGCCCCAAACCACATCTGAGGTGCCGAAACCCACCTCTTTGTAATATCGGGGGCCCAGTCTCCAAAAGTGGAATGACTTTCTGTGGGTAGGAAGGCCTTCAGCTCCCCACCCCAGGGCCCAGGGGATGTTTTGGGGGCCCAGTCACCAAAAAAAGCCAGCTGATCTAATGGCCTCAACCCTCAAGTCAAGAAAGGTGATTCCTCTCAAACTGATGAAGAGGAGTAAAGCTTTCACAGGATTTGGAACTGTGCAGAAGACATGGGTTCAAATCCCAGTTCCACCACTGATCTCACTGGGGCGGGGGGCGTGACACAAGTCTCTTCACCTTGGCCTTAGTTTTCTCATCTGCGAAATGGGGATGATAATAATCCTGAATTCATATAGCTGGACTGTCATGAGAATTAAACAGTCAGCATAGTGTCGGGGTTAAGAACTCAGGAGCTGCAGTCCAGAAGACCTGATGTGGAAGTCCGGCTCTGCCACTTAGCAAAGCCGAGATCTCGGGTGAACCTCAGAGCCTGCTTGTCTCAAGGGCAGGTGAACGTCATGACCCTGTCAATCTCGGGGGGATTTTGTGATGACTTAGAAAGATAATATATGTAAAGTGCCAAACACAGAGTCTGGCTCTGCTGTTATATTTTTGAAATGACCCTGTATGTGTATATATGTGAAAGATAGTTCTTTGAACCCACAAAATGAAAATTATTGCTTTTATTATAGGAACCTGTTAAAGAGGGCTGACTTTTACCAACTTGAAGACAAATCCTATTTGATTGCCAGATGTGTAGAGAGAAGAAACGGGATTCCCCTAAACATTCTAAGTTCTCTTATCATGAACTTGGCTGACTGGTAAGAGGGCGAGAGGTTAAGGTTACTTTGCAAATCAAACTGCAGACTGAGACCTCATAACCATCTGTAAAATGGGTAGAGTGGAGGTGCTTGCCCTCCTGACCCCCCTCCCCAAAGCCCCCCCCCCAGGAGCTGTGAGCCAGAAGTGACTGGTTCCCTTACCAGGTAAACGGGGCTTCGGTTGTTATCCATTGCAGGGATGCCAGTGAGGACCTCAGCTAGCACCTGGAGAGAACATGCAGTTAGCACAGTTCAGACACTCATGCAAAAGTTCAGGCAGGAGATTCGGGCCAAGAGCAACGATTCTTCTTAGTAATAAAGGCTGAGCTCCAGGCCCGGCTCTGCCATTTACCAGTACAGACACTTGCCCCAAATTGGGAACATGGGAATATCACTAAATACCTCCTCCTAACTAAACACACCACCCAGCTGCTAGTAGAAGGTTTGAATGAATAGCAAGTCAGGGAGGATGGAAAACCAAACGTGTGCGTATTACCGTCAGTTTTGCATGTATAAGTATATCCAAATAAATATATAATATGTATGTTTATATACGCATACTATATACTTATATAAAAATATGTATGTATATATAAATATGTGTATGTGTAAATATGTATATTTACACACACATACTACATATTTATATATAAATGTGTATATACACATACACATATACACATTTTTCTATATATACATGTATCTACACACACACACACACACACACACACACACACACTATATTTTAAAGATCATTTCATTTAAAGACCCATCAGAAATGGTAAGCAGGCTGGGCGCCTGGGTGGCTCAGTTGGTTAAGCGTCTGCCTTTGGCTCAGGTCATGATCCCAGGGTCCTGGGATGGAGTCTTGCATCGGGCTCCCTGCTCATCGGGGAACCTGCTTCTCCCTCTGCCTGCCGCTCCCCCTGCTTGTGCTCTCTCTCTCTGACAAATAAATACATAAATACATCTTAAAAAAAAAAAAGAAATGGTAAGCAGGCGTTGCTACGTCAATCTCAGGGAAAGGAGGAATCCATGTATGTAAGACTAGTCTACACAGAAAGTCTCAGCAACAACTAAAGCATGTTTCCTCCTAGGACTTTATTCACATGATCTGTTCATTAATTCACCCACTCACAGAAGGAGCACAACCCTGCACCAGTGTGAGACACCACAACGTTGACAAACCACGATACATGTCTTAATAAAGGGGAAACCTGCTTTGAACAGAAATTCTCAGCGGAGCATAGTGGTTAAGGACTCTACAGTCAGGCCTGCCTGGGTTCAAATTCTGACTCTCTTAATCGCTAAATGACAAAAATCTGAGCCTGCATCCTTACCTGGTAAATGGTGAGCTGGTTGTGAATATAAGGGAGTGAGCACCCCACCCTTCGCTTCAAATCTCTCTCCCACAACCTCCCTCGAAGCAAGTCAGAATACAGTCACTTGACTGCCAAGAAATTCTCCATCCCCAGAGGAAGGGCCTGCTGGGTTAATCACAGACCGGCAGTGGCCAGCAGGGGGCAGCAGAGGGCACCCTGCAGCAAGTGGGTGGGCGCACCCTGAAAAGGGATTCTCAACCAGCTCCTGCCAGGAAGGGAGGGAAGAACAAGGGAAAAAGAATAAACACACATTCCCTCTGCCCCTTCCACAGGCAGGCTCTGCGCTGAACCTTTTAGAGAGGTCATACAGTGCTTGGGGGAGAAAAAAAAAAAAAAACACTGAGAGGCACCTGGGTGGCTCAGTCAGTTAAGCGTCTGCCTTCAGCTCAGGTCATGATCCCAGGGTCCTGGGATCAAGTCCCGTATCGGGTTCCCAGCTCAGCAGGACACTTGCTTCTCCCTCCGCCTGCCGCTCCCCCTGCTTGTGTGTGCTTTCCCACTCTCTCTCTCTGACAAATAAATTAAATCTTAAAAAAAAAAAAAAACAACCCACTGAGAAATGCAGTGTTCCCAACAGGAGGAATCAGAGTTCAAAATCATACCGTCAGCTAGTGGCTGAGCTGAGAAAGAGTGAAGGGAGCCAGTGGGCATGGAATGCATAAATTAATTTAAAAAATTCTTACAGCAAGAGCTGAGTTAAAAAGTCAAAGGGCAAGAGGCGCCTGGGTGGCTCAGTCAGTTGAGCGTCTGACTCTTGATTTCAGCTCAGGTCATGATCTCAGGGTCGTGCAATGGAGCCTCACATCGGGCTCAGGGCTTAGCACTCAGCATAGAGTCTGCTTGGGATTCTGTCTCTCTCTCCCTGGGCCCCTCCCCCTCCCCATACACACTCCCTCTCTCTCTATAATAAATAAATAAAATTAAAAAAAAAAAAGAGCAGGCACCTGGGTGGCTCAGTCGGTTAAGCTTCAGACTCTTGGTTTCAACTCAGATCATGACCTCTCATGTTGTGATGTTGTGATATCGAGCTTGGCACTGGGCTCTGTGCTGAGCCTGGAGCCTGCTTAAGATTCTCTCTCCTCTCCCTCTGCCCCTCCCCTCTACACACTCACACTCTCTCTCTTTAAAAAAAAAAAGTCAGGGGTAAACAAAATCAGGAGTGCGAGTGTGAAGGTAGGAATACCACAACAATAATCATCTTGATAAGTGTAGGGTACTCTAACTGTATACATTATCTTATTAATCTCCATATATGTCACTATCCCATTTTACAGAGGACAAAACAGCCCAGAGTTATAGGTGAGGTACCCGAGGTCACACAGCTGAAAGTAACTAAGCTGGGACTCAAACCCACACTTTTAAGCTCTACACTGGATTGCCTGGCAGCCTCAGCGTTCAGTCCTGCTGGTTTTTAGAAGAGCAGGAGCCTGGGCTAGCCCCACTGAGCTTCACTGAGCCCCTCACAGTGGAGCTGATGGGGGCAAGGAAACCAGAAGAGCCCATGGGAGACAGAAGGAAGAAGGAAGTAGAATCTGGCATCTGGAGGTCAGGATCAGAGCAGAAGGTGGCTCGGGAGGGCACTAGGGGGAGAGGTGGACGGACAAGAGACGGAGCAGAGAGAGAGGAAGCACAGAGTTTGAGGGTAGAGAGGAAGAGAGAGGGCACGGTCCGAGAGGCAGCTGTTTGCTCTTGGCAAAGGCCGGCCAAAGACTGTCGCTTTTCTCAGCCAGCATTTCCCAGACTGGGTTCCATGGGACACTGGTGTGGAGAGACTGAGGAAACAAAGTTCCACAGTCAAATGAATTTGGGAAGTGCTGCGTACCATTTGCCCAGCTGTGGTGAATTCACAATTAAATTAGATTAAAGGCTCATTACCATATTAAAGTCTCTGATTAATTTTGTGGTAAAGAGATCTGCTTGACTCTGCTTAACCCAGCATTGGTCATACCTATTTGGCCACAAAACCCTTTAAATACATCAAACCTACAGAGACCTCAAGGGTGTTCCATAGAATGTACTTTGGAGACTGCTATACTCAGACCATGAGCTCCTGGGGGAAGGACTGTGTTTTAGTGATATTTTTATTCCAACTGCCTAGCACACAGTGATGACAGGACGGTGGTGGTGAGGAGGGAGGGGGGATGCATAGGTGGATACTGAATGGACGAGTGGCAGTTGAATGAATGGATATTGGATGAAGAGTTGAATGGATGACTGTACAGATGGATGGACAAAACGAAGAGACAACTGGATAGACAATTAGATGGCTGGCTGGCTGGGAAACAGAGAAGAAAGGAGCTTCACAGAAGCTGCTATACTTCAAGGGTTGGCAACTTTTTCTGTAACATGCCAGACAGTATTTTAGGCTTTGTGGGCCACAAACCAAATCTCTGTCACATATTCTTCTTTTTTTTACAGATTTCATTTATTTATCTGTGAGAGAGTATGAGCAGGGGGAGGGGCAGAGGGTAGAGGGAGAAGCAGGCTCCCCACCGCAGGAAGCCCGACGAGGAGCTCAATCCCAGGACCCCAAGTTCATGACCTGAGGCGAAGTCGGACGCTTAAATGACCGAGCCACCCAGGCGCCCCACATATTCTTCTTTTATAAGCAGTATTATTACATCTTTTATAAATGTAAAAACTATTCTTAGTTATAAGCTGTACAAAATATGCCCTGGGCCATAGTTTGCCAACCCCTGCTATATTTTGATGGACTCTATCTAGGGGCCTCTATTATATCTTCTGCTTACAAAGGAGCTGTGGGAAGGACAAATAAGGACAGGCCCAAGGCCAAGCAGAGAAGGGAGCTCTTACGATTCCACAGCTGAAGATGTCCACTCGTTTTGTCAGCTGCCCCACCCTGATGAAATCTTCCGGCAGATATGCAGCAGAGGCCTGGAAAACGTGAGTCTTCATCATGGTATATTTTGACCTCTTGTTGTTAGGACACAGGTGAGCCACTGGATGAGCCAGCTTGGGGGTGAAGTTTTGGTCTAGCAAAACATTGGAGCTGTGGAAAAGAAAGCAGAGAGAGGGGCGCCTGGGTGACTCAGTTGATAAACTTCTGCCTTTGGCTCAGGTCATGATCCCAGGGTCCTGGGATCGAGCCCCGCATCGGGCTTCCTGCTCGCTGGGAAGCCTGCTTCTCCCTCTCCCACTCCCCCTGCTTGTGTTCCTGCTCTCGCTATCTCTCTCTGTCAAATAAATAAATAAAATCTTTAAAAAAAAAAAAAAGGAAGAAAGCAGAGAGAACTTTCTCACTTGGAGCTGGACAAGAAGAGGTTGCCATGGAGAGCCTTTCGGAAAACAACTTCATGATAAGCAGCATTGGCCCCGGCAAGTTAAGGGTCACTTTAGACCCACCGTCTGGATTTTCTGAGCCAGTCCTGGTAAGGGAAGGGAGTGGCAACCCACTCCCACCAGCAAAGGAGGATGGAGCTAAGATTAGTTGTGCTGCCCCAGGAATGGCATTTGGGGTAGCCAACAAGGTGCGGCCTTCCTGGCCCCCACAGATGTCAAACCCTCATCAACTGCAGCTTGCTAAGACCGTGGGCTATGCAGGCTTGGTCCCCTCTGAAACTGTTCTGACCCCAGCTCTGGCCCGACTGACTCGAGTCTAAATGCCACCATCCTCTGTGACTGGTCCTGCCCAGAGCATGGGGAATACGAAGAACAATAAAAATATTCTTGGACCTAGGCATCTGACCTATGGGAGTCAACACTCTCAGAAGGTACTCCAAAGGAAAAAACAGACAACAAGCAAGAACACAACTAAGTTACACGTGTAAAAATAATCAAACTAGGGCGCCTGGGTGGCTCAGTTGGTTAAGCGACTGCCTTCGGCTCAGGTCATGATCCTGGAGTTCCGGGATCAAGTCCCACATTGGTCTCCCTGCTCAGCAGGGAGTCTGCTTCTCCCTCTCACCCTACCCCCTCTTGTGCTCTCTCTCTGTCTCAAATAAATAAAATAAAATCTTAAAAAAAAATAAACTAACCCTAAATCGTTGTTTAAAAAATAGACATCAGGAGCACCTGGGTGGTGCAGTAGGTTAAGTGTCCAACTCCTGGTTTTGGCTCAGGTCGTGATCTCAGGGTCATGGGATCAAGCCCCGCATCGGGCTCCATGCTCAGTGTGGAATCTGCTTGGGATTCTCTCTCCCTCTGCCCCTCCCCACCAACCAAATAAATAAATCTTAAAAAAAAAAAAAAAAACCCAGACATTAAGTCCAATATCCACTGCTAGGAGTAGTTAAGTAAATTATGGGCCAATCCCTTCAACGGAAAACTAAAAAGTCACTAAAAATGATGGCATGCAACATGCGGAAAGATATGCCCAGTTTAAATAAAGGGGTAAAAAAGAAAATATGAATTGGTAAGCAGGTGACAGTGCTCCCTTGGGGCTAAGACTTCTGTGTGGGCGGGTGCTGAAGAAAGGGAGGCCAGGCAATGAGTCAGGGCACCAGCGCCAGAATGACCTCTCACCCTTTCGTTTCCTTTCTGGCTATTACAGTTGTTTGGGCAATCAGACAAAAATCAGGGAGAAAAAAAGAGGACTAGGCTTCCACTTGCCAAATAGAGAACTTTGAGAAAGTATGAGTTCTACAGTTTCAAGGTCAGTTTTGCCAGATTTTCTGGTATTTTCTGGAATCTCTCCCCATGCTGCCAGTCCACAGGCAGGACTCTCTTGTTCTTGGGAGCACGGCGCTAAGACACTGGGTTGCACGCCTACCCTGCAGGAAGCTTCCCTGACATGAGTTGCTTTTGCCAAACAGATACATAAGCAGGGGGTGGGTGTCCAGGAAGACTCTGAGCGGGGAGCTCAAAATCCTAGGGGGCTTGGCCCAAAGCTCCAGGATCGGGTCCAGACCAGCTGCTGGGTTGGAAGTAAAAGGCCTCAAGGGTGTGGGGTGCTCAAAAAAGACAAGCATGGTGACAGGTGGGCAGTGTGTAGGGACAGCAGAAACCCTGATTTTTGAGGGAATAACAAAGAAAGAGAGAAGAGATCCAAGGTTGGTGAGGAGGGGAGAGCAATCCAAAGAAGAGAGACCAAGGAAGAGGGAGAGGAAGGGGCACAGGGAGGTGTGCGGCTCGGCGCCGCAGCGCAGGCCCTTGGCAGGGTCCAGGGCACCACTCTCACCTCTTGACGTTGCCATGGATGATCTCCAAGCCGTGCAGATGCCTCACAGCTTGGAGCAGCCCAGAGCAGATGCTGGCACGCTGGGGCCAGAGGAGGGGGTCTGCGCCTCCCTAAGGAAAAGAGAAAGAGGGGGAGACACAGTCACACCTCTGCCTTTTCAAAGTCCCAGCGACCTCCTGTCTCTTCTCCAGACCTTCACATCCTCTGCAACAGGGATCGGGCAGCACGGCGTACCGGCAGGGTACCAGTTCCGACATCAGAAGACCTAGATGTAAATCCCAGCTCAGACACACACTAGCTGTGTGACTTTGGGAAAGACACTCGACATCTCTGAGCCTCAGTTTCTTCTTCAGTTACAAAATGGAAATGTTAATCCCCATGCCTCTCTAGGATTGCTCTAAGGACTCAGAGGAGGATATGGTAGGGAGCATATGGTATATGAGTATATGGTATGCCCCTAGCATGGTGCCTGCCACAGAGTGGGTGCTCGATAACCTGCAGCTGTTTTGAAGCATGACTATACAGTGGCAGGTCTGGAATCTTCCTCTAGGAGGGTACGCCTGGGAGAGGGGCTAAGGAGCTTGTGATAGCACACCAAGCACGTGGGCCTTATGCCAATTTTATGTGTATTTGGGGAGGCTTCACAGGGGCTGATGGGGATTGTGGGGTGAGCAAAAACCCCCACCATCTCCAGGTTCTGCCACTGTTGTTCTAAGACTGAAACTCCAGGCTCAACCACAACTTATTTTTCAAGTCCTGTCGTAGGCCCCACATCCTCTAAAAGCTGGCCTTGCTAACAGGTTCCCTCTCAAAAACTCTGAAATCCAGAGCCACATGAACCCTGTTTAAATTCCAGCCCTGACACCTGTCAGCTGTGTTCCTTTGGGCAGGTCACTTTGCCTCTCTGTGCCAGAAACTCCTCTTTTGGAAAACGGGGGATACCTCTTGAGTTGTAGCAAGGCCTGAAGGGGACATGTGCAAAACCTTTATCGTGGTGTCTCGCACACAGCAAGAGCACAACAAACCTAACAATCATTATTATACTACGAATACTGCTTTGTCTGGTCTCTTTTAAGGGAAGCAGTAATTCTCTTGGGGAATAAATCTTTCCCCCTATTTCACGATTTTATGGGAAGGAGGTTTGTTTTTAAAACTGTAATTTTAATAGGTATTATGCTCACCTGCTATAATATGTGCAAGGTACTGAAGGGTATATAGTAAAATTTCCTTTCCTGTCCCATGCCCCAGCTACCTAGCTCACCTCCTCAGAGGCAGCCAAAGCACCAGTTTTTTGTAAACTTCCAGAGATAGCCCATAAAGACACAAGCAAATAGACATATAATAGAGTAGCATTTTTAGCAAATAAAAATTTGCTTCTACTTCTCCACACTCTTTACCTCTTAATTATTTTTCTTGTCCTATTGCACTGACTAGCACCCCCAGAACAATGTTAAATAAAATTAGTACTGTGGGATACCTTTGTCTTGCTCTTGAAAAGCCTCTTCTCAAATAATTTTTTTATAGGTTTTTACCTGAAGATGTTCAGCCAGATCTCATCTATCCCAACCTAACTTCTCTCTCTGGGTGGCCCCTCTCCCTTCTGGAAGCCCTTAAACCTTGAATCCCTAACTGGATGCTACCTGGTCCTGTTCTCTGACCATGACCCAGCCCCTTACCTGACCCTGGAGTCTGTCCTGTAAAGAACCATTTGCCATGTATGGGTAGATCAAGCTGTAAAACCGATTTCCAGTGCAGAAGCCCAGCAGAGGTAAGATGTTGGGGTGGCAGCATCTGAAATCAGGTATTAGTGCAGAGGTGAGGAGTCAGACAGAAAGGAGAAACAAAGACTGCTCCACTTCCTCACCTCCCACCCCTCTTCTGCCCCCTGTACCCCAGTGAGGTCACCAGTGACTTCCCAGGTGCCAAATGCTCTGACCCCTGAGGGCCCAGCACCAGGGTAGAGAGATGAAAACTGACTGCCTTCAACAAGCTTGAAGTCAAAGAGCTCAAACTTACCCTACCTCACTGCTCTGCAGCACATAACACCTTAACCACCCCATCTTCTGGAAACAGAGCCTTAGAGGTTAAGGAACTTGCTCGCAGTCATGATCAGCCAGGTACCAAATGCTCTGACCCCTGAGGGCCAGCACCAGGATAGAGAGATGAAAACTGCCTGCCCTCAACAAGCTTGAAGTCAAAGAACTCAAACTTACCCTACCTTAGAGGTTAGAGGTTAAGGAACTTGCTCACCATCATGAGCAGTAAGCAGGGAAGGCAGGATCAGATTGCAGGTCTGTTGGACCCCCAGGACTGGGTTCTTCCCCGAAATCCTCTTCTGCTAGGTTCTGAGTCACTTTTCCCTCCAGGCTCTTCCTACCTCTCTGACTGCTCTCTCTTGGCTTTTTTCACTAAGACCCTCCTCCTTTGCCTTCCTCTGAAACCTAAGTACCCCCGACTCAGCTCATCATTTTGTTTTATCAGCTGTGTCTCCAGGTATCTCCCACCTCTATGGGGAACACTCCCCAAATCTCTCCTTGGAGCCCCTTCCTAAGCTCTAGACCTGAATGTCTATCTGCATCCTGATCCTCCAGGTGAACACCCTAGACTCAACAAGTCCCAAACCCACTCCTGTGCCCAGTTATTATCTCAACAAAGGGCACCTGTGCAGTCTCCATGCAGTTTCCTGGAAACCTCTTTACCTCCCCCATCTAATTAGTCAGCATTCACCATCATAAATAGCTTTCCAACTGTCCCCTTCACTCCCCCCTCCTCTACCTTGAGTCGGACCCTGATGGATGCTCCACAGGACTATCGTGATGGCCTCCTGCCCAATCCCTCCTGCCCTCCTCCACTCTCCCCAGGCCATCCTACTGCACTTTTCACACTCAGGAGAGTCATTTACACTCAGTCCCTTCTGGACCATAACCATTCCCAAGGCAGGGGCTGTGTATTCTCCCTAGAGCCAAAAAAGGCCTTGACAACTCACGTTTGCCCAGTCAGTGAATGGGGTGTCTGCTGACTCCAGGAAGGCACTTTGCCAAAATGGAAAGGGGAATTATACTTTCATTTTTTATTAAATATGTGTGTGTTTATTCATACACACGTATGAATAGAGAAAAGGTTAAAGAAAATATATCGAATTACACAGTAGTTATTTATAGGTGCTACAGAAAACAGGTGATTTCTATTTTCTTATTTATGATTTTCTTTATTTCTTAAGATACTCCACACTAATCATGCATTCCTTGCCCAGGGCCGCATGCTGGCAGAGGAAACCCAGAGAGCGACTTGCCAAGGTTGAATGATAGCTGGCGTCCAGCGCCCGACAGGTGCCCAATATGCCTTTGTTAAATTCATCAGTCAGTGACGGCAGAGCCAGGGCAAGTCTCCCCAGGTCCTTCCCGTTCTCTTTTCCAGTCCCCTGCCAGCTCTGGGACAGGCAGGTTCACTGCCCTTCTCAGCCTCAGTTTCCCCATCTGTAAAATGAGCAGGTTTGAGGATGACTTTTGCAGGTCTTTATTGCTCAAGACTTCATGGCTCAACATTTCTCTGTCGGGGCACCTGGGTGGCGTGGTCAGCTAAACGTCGGATTCTAGGGGTTGGCTCGGGTAGTGATCTTGCTCAGCGCAGAGTCTGCTTGGGACTCTCTCTCCTTCTCCCTCTTCCCCTCCCCTCTCTCTCCCTCAAAATAAATAAATAAATCTTTTAAAAAATCTCTCTGCCAAGGGCTAGGTAGTAAATATTTTAGACTTTGTAGGTCAATACGGTCTCTGTTGCAACTACTCAACCGTGCCTATCTCACAAAAACAACCATAGAGAAGACGGAAATAAGGAAGCATGGCTGTGTTCCAGGAAAACCTTATTGTGGACACTGAAATCGGAATTTCGTGTACATTTCATGTATCGTGAAACATTCTTCTTTCTTTTCAACCCTCTGAAAATGGAGAACCCATTCTTAGCAATCAGACCATACACACACAGGCACGGCCCGATCTAGCCAAAGGGCATCATTTGCCAAACCCTGCTCTGGAGCAATACCGTTTTAAGATGGATTTGCCATGAGAGTTGGAAACAGTAAATCTCTGCCCATCTCAGAAAAATGGGATAGAAACAGATTTCTTCCAGCCTGGAAGGAAAGAGCTGGGCCAAGTGAGCCAAGGTTCTTTGATAATTCTAATCTATGCATATAGTTGCTTCATAGAGAAAGCACGGACTATGAAGCCAGACCAACCTAGGTTCAAAGTCTAGCTCTGCCACTTACTAGCTGTGCGATCTTGGACAAGACACTTAACCTCTCTGGGCCTCAGTTTGTGCATGTACAAAATAACGCTGCTAACAGCAGCTACGTTACAAGGTTCTTGTGTGGATTAAATGCATTTTTACATGTGGAGTACTTAAGACATGCCTGGTACACAGGAAGCACTATATAAAGGTTATCATTATTAAGCAAAGTATTTTCCAAAGGGGAGGCTTACCTATGACAAATTTGTACCTCTGCCTGGAAGAATTTTTCGACCAGTCCTGGACCTGAGTAGGCCACCTGCGGGAAAAGACCATGAAACATGAAAATCCAGCCTCACCCAATATAGCCTCCACCCCTTACTAGAAACAAAGAAGTGCTCGCCTCTCTGAGCTTCTTGAAGACAAATGGCATGCCATGCCTTTGCCCTTTGTAGATGTCAGCAAAGATGCCCTCACTGATTTTGTGGTTTTGGTTGAAGTTATCAGTTGCCTGGACCACGTCTGCCTCACTCCAGAAAAGGCTATCTTCAGCCTGGCTCACAAGCGTTTCCTGCTTCGGAAGGGAGGTGCTAAAGTCCTGGGAATGCAGACAGAAGAGATGGAGATTAATATGGAATTAACATGGAAAATATTTTTTGCCTACTACCTCAGGGAATCTTAGATCATCAAAGCTGAAGGGGTGGAGGAGTTCATCTTGTCCAGTGAGGAGAAACAGTCCTTTATAAGACATGGATAGGGCCAGCTCAAATCCCACCTCTGCTTCTAACTGGCTCTGTGACCTTGAGTAACTTAACCTCTCTGAACCTTAATTTCCACAGCAGCAAAAATGAAGATAACAATAGTACTCTGGAGGGTAATCCTGAAGATTAACTAAAATGTGAATATTCCTGGCACATGGCTAGGATTTTCTGTTTTGTCTTTTTCCCCAGTTTACAAAAGTGAGAACCAAGGAGGTCAGAGAGCTAAGGTGAGGTCACAGAGCTGGTCAAGGGCTGAACTGGTGCCTGGGGTCCTATACAGGGTATACATGCTGGGAAGCAGGACCTAGGTCCACACAACCAAACGTGATTCTGTGTGAGCCTCTGAAAAGCGGCTCTGCTTCAGTCACGTACCTTCTTAAAAACAGGTGCCCAGAAGTTTAACTTTTTTTAAGGCTATCTATGCTCTTACAGGCTGTTTGAGAAAATTAGAGGGGAAAAAACCATCCACGATCCCATTATCCACTGAAGTGCTATGAAAGTTTAAGGTATTTCTTGTAAATTAGATACACGGGATTTATTTTTAAAATTGGGATCATGCCATACACATAGTTTTGACTTCTGGTGTTTTCACTTTTTTTTTTTTAAGATTATTTATTTATTTATTTATTTGACAGAGAGAGAGACAGCGAGAGAGGGAACACAAGCAGGGGGAGTGGGAGAGGGAGAAGCAGGCTTCCCGTCGAGCAGGCAGCCCGATGTGGGGCTCGATCCCAGGACCCTGGGATCATGACCTGAGCTGAAGGCAGACGCTTAATGACTGAGCCACCCAGGCACCCCTACCCTTCCAAAAGTTATAAGATTTTATTTATTTATTTGACAGAGAGAGAGATAGCGAGAGAGGGAACACAAGCAGAGGGAGTGGGAGAGGGAGAAGCAGGCTTCCCACTGAGCAGGGAGCCTGATGCGGGGCTCGATCCCAGGACCCTGGGACCATGACCCAAGCCGAAGGCAGACGCTTAATGACTGAGCCACCCAGGCGCCCCTCTGATGTTTTCACTTAACATTATACCATGATCATTCTATCAATTATTAAATTGTCTTTGAAAATTATTAATTATAAAAACAAACAAACAAAAAAAAAACATGCTTAAGTGCCCATCTCCTTTATGGAAGAGTCTCATCAACCAGACCCATGTAGCATTGGCTTTTTTGCCAGGCACCCTGACCAGGACACTTTTGGAGGCCCACAAAAACGTTTTGATTTCTTTTAAAGCCAGAAGAACAAAAATGAACTTTTAGAGTCAAAGAAAATGTTTTAATTTTTAATCCAGCTTGGATTAGGTTCATCTTTGTGCCAATGCAATTGTAAAATATAATCCTTGATTTTTTTTTTTTTTTTTTTAATGAAGGAAAGAAAAGGCCCATGAAGGCAAGAGTGCCTTTGTGGTCCTGGACCTGTCATTGAAAATTCAGGATAACTCAGACAAGAATTGGGTGGGAAAAGGTTAGAAGAGAGGTAGTTTGTAAGCAAATGACTTAGTATAAATGTAACCAATATATTTTGGAGGGAGAAAGATGCCATGCATTAGCTCTCATTTAAACACAAAGAATGGAAAAGCTCATTAAAAACATGTATTCATGTAAAAGTGCACCCTCTCCAGTCACCCCAACCCCAGGCCCCCAGGCCCTAGCTGCACTGATAGCCTGCATTTAGCCTTAGAAGCCTGGAGTAATTCCACAAGTCTCCTTTCTCCCTATCCCCCTAACCCCTGGCCCCCACATTGGTCCCAATACATTACTTCTTTTCCCCCCAGTTTATTCATTTAAGTAATCTCTATACCCAACGTAGGGCTCGAACTCACGACCCCAAGATCAAGACCTGCAAGCTCTACTGACTGAGCCAGCCAGGCGCCCCAGCACACTGCATTTCTGAGGAAGAGCCACGTGGGGATGGGGGGGTATCACCCGGGGGTCGGGGAGATTTACCTTTGAATCAGGTGAAACAGGAAAGTCAACCAACTTGGTTTTTAAGGAATGAGGGGCATCTGTGGAAGGAGGCAGGAGGCTGGCTCTGGCTGGAGCGGGCCCTGGAAAGGAGGAAGACAGGAGGGGTTCTCAACCGGTTCCCACACCAGTTTCTCCTTCACTCCACAAACATTTTTGCCACTAATGACACCTGCTATTTCCTGACACCCCCAGGTGCCAGCCTGCAGGCTCCTCAGAGCTAGCTCAGGGAAACTTTGTAACAACCATGGGTTGGTCCCATATATGACTCCCACGGGGTGGGGGGAGAAATGGAGGCACTGGAGGTGGCTACTGGCCCAGGGCCACACAGTCAGTAAGTGGCAGAGCCAGGCTTCAGATGGAGATCCATGTGACTTCCAAGCCCTACGCTGGCCTACCTCCCAAACAAGGAGCAGTGAAGGACACAGAGGTGATTAGCTATGGAGCCCGCCTTCCAGAAAACTCCGTTGCAGCAGCAATGGCAATAACCAGCCTCTAAGGGCAGAGGCAGCAAAGAGGCCATGAAAGCAGGTTGGGAGGCCAAGGAGGGTTTCACAAAGGATTTCAAAAAGTGGACATAAGGCATTGAGGAAGTGGGACCGGCTGTGCAGAGGCATGAGAGCGTGAAAGCCCAGAAAGTACTCAGGCAGGCTTAGCTAGCAAACACTGATGTTACACAAGGCCTTGCTCTAAATGAGTCACTTTTTTAAGTCACTGAACCCTCACAACAATCCTAGGAGACAGGTACCATTACCATGTCCTTTTTACAGATGGTAAAACGGAGGCAGAGAGAAGTGGAGTAACCTTTCCAAGGGCACACAGCCAGTGGCTCTGGAGTCCATGCTCTTTTTTTTTTTTTTTTAAGTGGGCTCCATGCAGGACACCCAACGCGGAGCATGGAGCCCAATGCAGGGCTTGAACTCACGACCCTGAGTTCAAGACCTGAGCTGAGATCAAGAGTTGGCCACTTAACCGACTGAGCCAACTCGGTGCCCCTGGAGTCCGTGCTCTTAATGCCTTAGTGAATGAAGAAGACTCAGGAGAGAGAAGGCTTGAAGAGTAGTTTGGGGTCAGGTAAAAGCCAGGTTAAAGAGGTGACATTTCTTCACGGGGCACCAGAAAAAGATTAACCTGAACACTAACGAGGCAGTCTGGAGTTGGATGAATTAGAGTGTGTGCAAGCCAGGGATGAGACAGAATGAGGGATGAGCTGTGGAGGCCGATCCACGCAGGAGCAGACCTCAGCCAGAAGCAGAAGCTTCAGATGTCACCATCTGCAAACACCCAGGTGGCCCCATGGCTGGAATGGCCTCTGAGTAACTGGGTGCCGGCCCTCCAAGGGAACCTGGCCTTGACCCCAGGGTTGCTGGCCCAATCCACCTGCTTCAGGTATTTCTGGTTTATAACATCAAGAAATGAGTGATTAATCTGCAACTCTGGCCATAAAAGAAAATTTAATTCAGAAAACTGAAAATAGCAACCTGATGAAGCTAGAATCAGGCTTACTAAACTACTAACCCAGGCAGCTGGTAAAACAAAGCTCACCTAATGCAGGCTAAGGCTCTCTCATCCCCACAGAGCCCAAGAGGAGGGGCACCCTAAGCCTCTCTCCCTGAGTCTGCTGTTCTAGACATCTAGATAGCAGACTAGAGCCATGCCACTCTCTCCAACCCATCCCCACATCTGCCTAAGCTTCCCAGGGGCTGCTCCCCGTGACTGAGTGTGGAGGGGAGAAGAAGGGGAGACCCAGGGGAGACCCAGGGCCCTCATCTCCCTAAGGACGCTCCCGCCCACTTCCCCACCCTCTCTCCTTCCCCCAGACCCCAGGCCTCCTCCAGCTTCGCCCCGCATCTTCCCCATTTTCGCTCAGGCCTTTGTCCTGTGAAGATCCTCCTGCTTCTCAGGTGACCTGGTCCAATACAGGTCTCTGCTGGCAGGCCCAGGGACCCTGCCTTGCAGAAAGGCTCCCTTCCATTGCTGCCTCTACCCGTGCCCTGCCTGCTCTTGGCCTCGGCTCCCAGTACGCTTGGCCTGGGTCCCGAAACTGTGGCCATGTTCATCCATCTCCTAACTGTTGGCTGTGTCTCTGCACCACCTCACTGTGAGTGACTTGATGTTTCTCTTTCAGTCCACTTTAATTCACACGTTATGTATTTAGCCTTGAAATCCCTAGTTTTTTGTGCATGAGACATACATCTTTTCTAACATCCATGCTCTCTTGTACCACGGGGAGCCAGGCTCCACGCCCTGGGGACCACTGCTCCATGGTGGCTCCGTTTCCCTCTGCTTCCTCCCTCAAGTTCTGCCCTATCCTGGCCTGACCCAGAGCTGGCCTCGGGGCAGGGTTCTCAGTGAGCAGATGGTCCCTCTCCCTCTCCCTTTGCCCAGTGACTCCCAGGCCAGCACCGGCCTCACATTAACCATGACTTTCTGGTCTGGCTTGATGCCCGGGGTTCGCCTGAGGTTGGGAGGGTGTCACCGAGGTCTGCTTTTGTGACATATGAAGGCTACTAGTTGAAGGAGAGGCTCCTTATCCCTGTGGTTTTGGGGGAAAAAGGAATGGTATTTGAGCCAATGCCACAAAGCTGACAAATCAGGTAAGAACTAGACTTGCTTTGTAAACGCTTAGTGGAAGCCCTTGGTCAGGGGAGACACTCATCCTCACACATGTCTTTTCCAAAGCACTCACGCTCCATGTGCCAAAACTTTTACGAAAAAACATTTCCTACGGAAATCTTTCTGGAATGTCTGCTTTCCCAAGCAGAATACACTGAATCTCGTCCTGCTGAGCTGTGTGGCTGAAGGCAGGAGTAAAGAGCACTGGGGAGGTGCTGTATCTGATGGGAGGTTTTCTACATCCTGCCCTGGCGCTGCCCGAGGAGCTGCCTCTACAGCCTCCCCACCTCCTTCGTATCAGAGAGAAATAGGCTCAAGTCCTGGCTCTTCCATTACGAAGATTTGAACTTGGGTGACCTGTACTTCATTTCTTTGAGCTTTCTCAGATGCACAAAGAACAATAAAAGCCCATTCCTTGTAGAGTTCTTGTCCAGGCTAAATAAACGAGATGACAGTTACAAAGCACTAAGGTCAGTCTGGCACACAGGGAGTCCCAAAGCTGGTAGAACTACACGCAGAATGAGAGATTCTGACGGATAGCCTGCCGGCCTCTCCTAGAGCTACGGCTTTGTGACAGTTGGCATCAGCCATTAAAGCCCTCGTCTCTGAAGTCCGGCTCTGTGAGTTTGTTTAATGAGCTGCTCACCACCTGTCTGTGGCTTTTCTGATCACCTAGTTTCCTCCTCCCTGTCTCTTTCCCATTTCCTTCCCACCCACGAGGGAGTCAGGACATGCAGGGGTTACCGTGTGGGTTCTGGGGCAACTGGCCTGAGCTGGATCCTGGTCCCACCGCTCAGTCATGAGGCTTCTACATCCTTCCCCCGCTGTCCAGGGGCGCAATAAGAGCCCCACGTCCCTGGGCAATTCCGTGGGGCACAAGAAGCTCCTACACATAGCAGGTCAGGAGGTCATGTTGCTGCCACCTGTCTCTGTCCCCTGCCCCGCCCCCCGTCCCACCCCCCACCTCCACATTTTCCACTCCAACAAGATAATCAGTCAGCTTGAACTCTGGGGCCCAAAGGAACCTTAGGGTTTTCCCGAAAGAAGATGGGGTTTGGGTTATTAGATTAAATTAATGATTATTTCTAGTTGGGGCAAAGATAGACAACCAGCTTCCTTCCTCCATCTGTAGATTGTGTTTGTTTTCTTGACTTGCTGGGACACATGTGTTCCCAAGGGCCATTCAAGAAAGGGAACGGAGCAAAGGCCTCACCAGATGAGGCTGGTTTCTGCAGTAGCCCTAGATAAGGAATATCAGAGGTTGTGACCCCTATCACCTCCTCCATCTGGGCCAGCATTCCCCTAGAATTTCCCTGCTTTACTATGATTCTTCCCTTTGGCCTTCGATCAGTATCACATTTGCTTTAGGACCATTTCCCCTTATTTTTAACTGCTGATCAAAGTTCTGCCCTTGTTTTTGTTTGTTTTTATCTTTAGCTACAGTTAACAGTTCAGACTCCCTGGCCTAGAATTATTTCCCCAGCTTCAGCCTATCTGGGGTGTCCGGAACACTGCTAATATTAACTAACATTTGATGAGCACCTAATGGTAGCAACACTGAGGTGTTTGATTCCTTACTACAACATGCTGACATAGGCTTTCATTGCTGTGCCTGCTTTTTTATTTTTTTTAAGATTTTATTTATTCATTTAGAGAGAGAGAGCACGCAGGCACCCATGCATGTGAGTGGGGGAGGGGCAGAGGCAGATTCCGCACCGAGCACTGAGCCTGATGTGGGACTCGATTTCACAACCCTGAGAGTATGACTCTAGCTGAAATCAAGAGTCAGACGCTCAGCCAACTGAGCCACGCAGGCGCCCCTGTGCCCACTTTTTTAGATGAAGAAACTGAGGTACAGAGAAGCTAAGTAATTCTCCTGTAGAAACTGGGAGGTGGGATTCAAATACAGGCTTGTCTAATGCAAAAACCCAGGCACGCTCCTCTAGGCCAACGCTGACCCTGGCTTCAGGAACAGCATCAATGAACTGAGATTTCTTGGATGTGGGACCTTCAGCTCACCACTTGGGAGCCTAGAGGAGAGTAGAAGGGAGGCCAGGCCCCTGGGGAGAGGTGGTGAGAATGGACACGCGGGTGTGATTACTGTGAACAGTGGTGTCCTCCCCCGCCCCCGCCCCCCCCCCCGACACCGCCCCAGGAAAGCCATCCATCTGCAGGCTGAGTCCTTCCATCATTTGGCAAATTGTCCCTGAACCCTTCCCTGGGCACAAGGGGGTGGAGACAAATCTGAAGTGGTCAAAAGGCTCTGGGATAGCAGTGTGTGTGCTGTTAGGGACGGAGGCATCTAAACCACACTGCTCAGATGCTACTTCCTACTTGCGTGACCTTGAGCAAATCACTTCTTTCAGCGGCTCAGGTGCCGTAGAGGAAAGCAGCAGATGTGTGCCGGGAAGAGGAGAGGGAGGGGGGCAGGCAGGACCACAGTGGCCCACTACACAGCTGAGAGGGCCAGGCCCCAGCCCGGCCACGGGCCCATGCAGAACGGAGAGGTCATCAGGCTCCCAGGCCAGAGCCGGCAGGAGGACCAGCCCGTGCTCGGGGCTCGGGGAACCACAGGGAAAATACCTGGGCCCCAGAGCGTGTGACTTTAGCAGGCTGTGTAACCTCTCCGCGCTGCAGTTTCCATATCTGTAAAGTGGGGATAATCACCATACCTAACTTGTACAGCTAACTGAGGATTATGTAAGTCGGCGTGTCCAGCACAGAAAGAGCCCTCAATTACAGAGCTATCTTTTTTTCTTAAAATGATAATAAGCGGTATATATTCTGTTGGTATCTGACTTTTTTTTTTTTTGCTTTTTTAATTCAATATATTGTGAGCATGTTTCGGTGTATGTATACACATCTACATCATTTTTAACAGTATTGTATTTTTCTGACCAACTGTCATTAATTTTACCATCCCCCTTGTCGTTTCCAATTTTTTTGCTACACTGAGCTGAATATCCTGATGGATAAAACATTTCCTTTAAATTAAAAAATGAAATTTAATTTAAAATACCTGGACTTGGAAAGGCATCTGGCCTCACGGACAGCCCCTTTCCCTGTTTATCTTCAGCGTTTCTTACAGAAGCTGCCAGCAGCCTTCCTGGCTTCGCAGCATCTGGGAAGTCTAGGAAAGAAGACTTGATTTCAGGAATTGGTTTCCCTGAAAACAAGGCCGAAAGAAAGAAAGTTACTATTATTCAATGAAGTAGGATGGCCATTAAGAGGCGGGGTCTACAAGTCAGAGACCGGGCTCTGTTCCTGGGTCCACCTCGAATTCACTGTGGCGGGGTGAGTTCTTTCCCTCCTGGCCTCGGCCTGCCCATGTATGTAGCGGGGGGACACAACAGTCTCCTGTGATTGGTCCAGCTCTGACACTGAGTCACACAAAACTGGCTTCGGATCCTACCAGCGGTGTGACCTTAGACAAGACAGTCTCCTCTGAGCCTGTTTCCTCAACTATAAACTGGAGAGGGTTGGGGAACCTGCATAGCTCAGTCGGTTAAGCGTCTGCCTTCCGCTCAGGTCATGATCGAGGGTTGTGAGATCAAGCCCCACATCAGGCTCCCCACTGAGCAGGGAGTCTGCTTCTCCCTCTCCCTGTGCCCCTCCCCCCCGCTCATGCTCACTTGCTCTCACTCTATCTCAAATAAATAAATAAATAATCTTTTAAAAAATAAAGTAAAATAAGATGGAGAGGGTAATAATGACAGTATCTGTGTGCCTACCTCCCAGGGCTGTTAAGAGGAAGGTAATGGGAACATAGACGTAAAAGGGCTTTGTAGACTCTACATTTCCCTGAACATGGGAGGAAATTAAAGATATTCACTCCACCAAGTCCCTAGTAGAGCCCCTAAATATGAAAGTCTGGTGGTCCTACAAGCAGTGGAATCATGTGTATCCTTCCCCGTCTTACAGATGGGGACCCTGCAAACAGCCCCTTTGTCAACTGAGTGCCAAGTGTGCCACGCCCAGTGGGCATCCTTCAAATCCTCACAAGCGGTTTGCATTTCGTCCCCATTAGAAATGAGGAAACTGAGGCCTGAGCAGGTTAAGTGGCTGGCCAAAGATCACACTGCCTGGGCAGGCAGGACTGGCCGAAGAAGCCTGGGTGGGGGTTCCCGGGTTCTTGAGAGGAATCCCTTCCCCTTTGCACCAAGGTGGGAAACCCCAAAGGTGCTGTGAGGGCGTATCTACACCAGCTCCCGACCAGCTTCACAGAGGCCGCATATAGTCTGTGATGCAGCTTCCTCTCGCCTCCTCCGCCACTGTCCTCGCCTTGTTTCCCCCTGGCCGGCGGCCGCCGCCAGCTGGGGCAGCCTCCAGACTCCTCCCCAGGCCACATCTTGCTAAAATACAAGTCTTGTCTCTTCACTTCCCTGTTTAAAGCCTTTACGACCTCCCACTGTCCGGATGAAGTACACACTCTTCTCCCAAATCATTGTATCTCCCCATTACCGTCCAGACCAAACCCAAAGTCCACAGTCCTGAGTTCAAGGCCCTTCACCCTCTGGTGGTCTGGGGCAAACCCATATTTGAGAACCACAAAAACAGGGGCACTGGAATTCCCGGGGAAAGCCTCTGACTTGTTCACACATGCATCAGGTGGGGCTAGGACAAAACGTCTCCAACCTTTGAGTCTCCCTGAGGTAGCAATTCCTCCGGCAGATCAACTGTGTCTCTGTCTAAACAAAACTGACTGTTACCAAGGGGCCAAGCTTTTCAAACCCAAGCTTTGCGACTACAACAATAATGCCTAACAATACACGGCACTACGCTTGTGTGGAACCACACAGACTGATTTTCACGACAATCTGTGGCGGCAGACAGAATTGTCTGCGTTTTATTTTTAAGCAGATTCAGGTTCAGATAGGCGAAATGATTTGTCTCCAGTCAAACTGATAAGATTCAAACCTAGGGCTGGTTTCGCCGCCCCCGGTGGATTGGCTCAGCAGAAGTACTGGGGCACCACTGTTGTGCTCCCCTCCCCAGCCCCCCAGTCCCCTCTGCAGATGGCACAACCCCGGGGCTACCTGCATAAAGCAGGAGAAAAGGGTGGGAACATGGGAAGAAAGGCTACAGGGAATGCAAAAAAGTAGTAAGGAGGCTGAGTGGTGGATGATGGGTGACTTTCTCCTTTCCTGACAATGACTTATTATTAACTCTTAAGGCACTGAGCCACCCAGGCGCCTCTTACTATCTCTTAAATAAAATTATCTTATGAAAGAAGTAGCAGTGCCTCCCAGCTGGCTCAGTTGGTGGAGTGTGTGCCTCTTGACCTTGGGGTCGGTGAGTTTGAGCCCCAAGTTGGGTATAGAGCTTCCTTAAAAAGAAAAATCTTTTTTTTAAGATTGTATTTATTTATTTAAGAGAAAGAGAGCAAGCTCACAAGCGGGGTGGGGGGAGGGGCAGAGGGAGAAGCAGACTCCCCACTGAGCAGGGAGCCCGATGTGGGGCTCAATCCCGGGACTTCAGGATCATGACCTGAGCCAAAGGCAGACACCCAACCGACTGAGCCCCCCAGGTGCCCCTAAAAATAAAATCTTAAAAAAAGAAGTAGCAGAGCTGAGCTATTTAGAGTTCAGGCTCTGGGATGGAAGCCAGCCCCACCACCTCCCAGCTCTGTTGACCTCATGCCCCTTTTGCGAGGACTAAAGGACACAGTGTGTACGACCTGCTCAGCTCCAACACGGGAACTTCATGGTTGTTGCTATGATGTTTTTAAAATATTGGTTATCTCGGTGCGCCTGGGTGGCTCAGTCATTGGGCGTCTGCCTTCAGCTCAGGTCATGATCCCAGGGTCCTGGGATCAAGCCCCGCATTGGGCTCCCTGCTCAGCGGGAAGCCTGCTTCTCCCTCTCCCACTCCCCCTGCTTGTGTTCCCTCTCTCACGGTGTCTCTCTTGTCAAATAAATAACTAAATAAAATCTTTAAAAGTAAAATAAAATATTGGTTATCTCTTCAACAGCCCACATATTGAGTGTAAGGAGGGTAGGATGGGACTCTTTCAGTTTCCATTTAACACAGCTCTGCATCATTCACACTGTTTAAATTTTTTATTATATATATTTTTTATTGTGGTAAATTACACATGACATAAAATTTACTGCCTACACCATTTTTAAGTGCGTGGTCCAGCGGCATTACGTCCAAGCACCCTGTTGTACAACCATCCCCACCATCCACCGCCAGAACCTTTCGCTTTCCCAAACTGAACTCTGTCCCCATTAAAAACCAACTTCCCATCGCTTCCCCCACAGCCCCTGGCACCCACCCTTCTACTTTCTGTCTCTAGAAATGTGACTGTTCATTAAAGTGTTTTAACCTGTGTGGGTGTTTTTCTTAACTCACTTTAATAGCAACTAAAAAGATGTATGTGTCTATACCATCCACTGACATGGAAAGGTATTACTACACCGTTGAGTGACAACAGAGCTTATAGACTATGTAACAAGTTTTCTGTAAAATATGTGTAAAAGTATAGAAGACACCTGTGTATGAAGAGAAAAAGAAGATGAATGACAGATACAAAATGTGAACAGTGATTATTTTCACTACAAGCGTTCTCACCACAACCCTGGAAAGTAGCAAGTAAAGGACCCACCTGAGGAAGAAGGTGGAAGAAAGGAGCACTGAGGCAGGAAGGTGGGGGAGGCCAGGACTGTGGGCAGGACTCACCCCCACAGCAGGGACCCCCCAGGAGAACACATGCTTTATCACTTCCCATCTGGGGTCCCCAGGCACTCAGAAGGTTGTCCATGGGCCAAGCTGCCCCCACCCCACCCCCAGGCCGAGGCCCTTCTGGCCAAAACTGAGAGCCTACAGGGGGGAGGGGATTTTCCCCAGCAGCAGCCATGCAGGTGGGACCCATGGAGTCACACACCTTTGCCTTATGTGATACCACTGCATTCGTTCCACAGGCCGTCATGCAAAACGACACGGTAAGCAAGCGCTGGCTGTGCATGTGAATTGGTGAGCAGAGCGGGGACAGAGCCACCTGCTCCCAGGTGGATATGACATGAACCCTGTGCCCCTGCCCCCAAGAGGAAGGGGCCACCCCATGTCACTCAGAGTCCCCATCTTCCCTGCCTTCCCTCCCCTCTCTGGTCTGGGGTCTCTCCCAACACCCTCTGTCCACAAACCGCCCTGAGGGGGGGATCCTGTGTTCCTCCAAGGGCCACCTGAGTGGTGTCCCAAGCCATCTGTGTATGAGGCAGAAGGCAGAGGAGGCTACAGCCTGGCCCCAGCTCCCCTCGCGCTGGGCAGGCCAGGCCTGCTGCTGAAGAGGACCTCAGACTGAGACTTCCCACAGAGACCAGGCCACAACCAGAGGAGATGCTCGCAGCTGCACTGCCTTCCTGAAGGTCCTACCTGCACCCTGAACTGTCTGGGACCCCAGAAGCACCAGCACCTTCCCCGATGTGAGGCCCGCTGAGCCCTGGTTTCCTCATTGTCAAATGTGGGGGGGTGGGGGGGGACATCCGGGCCTGATCTCCTGGCGGCAGCGTCCTATTGCTGGCGTCTGTTTTTTATTTCTCTTTCTGCACAAATCTTGGCCTGTCAGAACGTATCTGGCAGGAACATTGAGGCCACCAGCCCAACTGCGGCGGACCTCTAGGGCCTCCACCCATGCGGGACATAAAAGGCTTCATTATGTTTTCATCCTAAGGAAGAGTTCAGCTTTTCTCTTTGTTTTTGCAGTGACACGTAGTGGTCTACAGCTGGCACGGTGGGTCACGGGCCAGCACTCAGGGCTCGGGGACCCCACACGGGGAGGGGAGAACTGTCCTGTGGCCTCGGCAGGGTCTACCTGCCAGCACATTCTGGGCTGACACCCACCCTCCCACCTAGTCAACCTCCAAGGGTCACATGCGCCACAGCAGTAAGCTGACAGAGCCCCACGTCAGGCCCACAGCAACAATCTGATGACAAACTTCAGTTTCCTGTGAAACCCCTGTCTCAGCATACTGGGAGTTTTCAGATGTATTAGAAGTGCTGACCATAAATAAGAGGTACAGGGGCGCTTGGCTGGCTCAGTCGGTTGAGCATCTGCCTTCGGCTCAGATCATGATTGCGGGGTCCCAGGATGGAGGCCCCTGGGGCTTCCTGCTCGACGGGGAGTCTGCCCCTCCCCCTGCTCATGTTCTCCCGCTTGCTCACTCTCTCAAATAAATAAATAAAAGTCTTTAATAAATAAGAGGCATAAACATTAAACATCTCCACTTCCCGTCTTGCATTGCTGGTGCCCGATCTGAGGCAGAAGATGCGCAGTGAGCCTGGGAGGGCCTCCTTCCCCACCATCAAAACCAGGAGAGGGAAACAGAGAGGCACAGGGAAACTACGTTTCATGCCTGGAAACCTGATCTCTGATAGCCAGGGAGATACAACACCCACTTTTCAGGCTGTCACACGTGACTGCTTATTGAAGTAAAAACAGAATATCGATGACAGGATGGGGCAAAGGAAGCCCAAACATTAGTGAGAAAGGGCTGTCACAAACATTAAATGTCACCGCAGGTTTCCTGTCTGCCAAGGGGAGACCGGCAGCAAGCTGGGTGATGTCATTCCTACGACAGATAGGTAGGGGCAGTCTCATGCTTTTTTCCCGAGATTATATTCTCAAAAAAAACGATTCTACACACGTCAAGTTGATTCTGCAGCATCATGAGATCCAAAAATATAAACTGTGATCAAAGAGTAGAACAGAGGGCGCCTGGGTGGCCCAGTCATTAGGTGCCTGCCTTCGGCTCAGGTCATGATCCCAGGGTCCTGGGATCGAGTCCCACATTGGGCTCCTTGCTCCTTGGGAGCCTGCTTCTCCCTCTGCCTCTCTCTCTCTCTCTCTGTCTTTCATGAATAAATAAATAAAATCTTTAAAAAAAAAAAAAAAGTAGAACGGAGCATAAGGGTGGGGATGCTCCCCTTTGTTTCCAGGTCCGGTCCCTACAATTCCCACCTGTGTGCCAAGGGCAAATTTCTTAACCCTGAACATCATTTGCATCTATTTGTGGAGTCAGAGTAATTATAACCTCTCTGTCCCAGGACTGCCTCCGGACTCAGTGGGACAAGATGTGTAAAGCTGCCAACCCGAGGCCAGGGACAGGGCACAAACCGTGCAAACGGCCATCCCCTGCCTTCTCTCCCTGCCCAAAAAGTGCGGAGAAAGACTCTCTGATCCCCAACTTAGGGACTGTGAAGGAACCATTTGGGGTGAATGGCTATGGTCAGCATTTTAACGGCTCTCATGGTAACTATGACTCTCAGCAGGTGGTGGAATGGTCTCAAAAGGCACAGTGGCTGTGCGGCAGAGTAACAGGGGAACCCAGCAGGAGGAGAGGTAGGACCTGCTTCCGCCTGCCTGTGCCATCGGCAGCCAACCTTGCCACACACGGGTGGACCCGTAGCCTGAGGTGCCCTCTGTCGAGACTCCCAGGGATGGGGAGGGGATGCCAGTGACTGAAGTAACAGTTTCAGTGGCTGTGAGCAGTGAGGAGTCGACATATAGGTTCTCAGAACAATTAAATCAGAGTCTGGATGTTCTTGAAAGTTCCCCAGAAGAACTTTCCAGAGGGATGAGGGTTGAGTTTCGGGCACCAGGGGACAGAGATACGGGAGCCAAGCATTTCTCTGTGTCTCCTTCATGGTTCACAGTGGGTGACGGGCCTAATTTCTTTTTCTCTCTGCTCTGTATTTCTGAGATGTCCCATGCTCTCTTTAATGAGCAAGAATCACTTATGCTGTGGAACCAAATGATGAGCTCACAGCATTTCACATGCTTCCCATGAGGAAGCCCGGGGTCAGGCTCACTGGCCAACTAACCGTTCTGTCTCATGTGACAAACAAGATGAGGACCCGTACCCCAACTCCCACAGAGCAGCCATGAGGATGAAATAAGCAAGCACTCAACAGTGATAAGCTATCATTCTTATTTACTGTGGTGATTATTACCATCCCCAACCCTAGGTCAGGCTCTCTCCCAAGTGCTTTCTCATATGCATGACCTGTTTTTTTTTAAAGATTTTATTTTCAAGTAATCTCTGAACGTAATATGGGGCTCGAACTTACAACCTTGAGATCAAGAGTCACATGCTCTACCAACTGAGCCAGCCAGGCGCCCCTATGTGTGGCCTATTTAATTCAGATAACAGCTCTGGGGAAAAGGTTCAACTGCTATCTCTGTTTTATATATTCAAAACAAGCGAAACCTAGAATAGTTATTTATATTTTGCTTATTTTATGCCCCACTTCCTTCGATTGAAAGGCTTATGCATGCTGAGCCCATGGGAGAGAGGCCTGGGGTCTCCTCCCCAGCTGCACAGGGACACTGAACACTGTGACAAACCCAGAAACCAAACACTTGAGCAGAGGGGACTCTAACTGCCAATGAAGTCTTTCCTCAGTGAGCACAATCTGGAAATCCCTCCCTCCTTTCATAGTCCCCACGATAAACAGTGATGTAATCATTATTACTCTTCAGCTGACTCATAAGGCTAAAATGGATCCTTCTAGAACAAATAAAAGTGACTCAGTCATAACTAAAGAACCCCAGTGCCAACTGGCCATATCAGTGACAAACATAGCTTTCTGGGCCCTCTTTTTTCCTTTCCATTTTAATCTCTGGGCTGGACCCTCCTGGATATCCAAAGTCCAACACTGATACACACACACACACACACACACACACACACACACACACACACACACCCCACTCAAAACTCCCAATTCAAGCTAGACAAAAAATTAAGTAAATCTGAGGGAATGACCTCCCAATGGACCTTCCTAATTGCTCTATCTCTGGTTCTCCATTGGACCTGTACTCCACCAGCTGCTAAAATGATTTACCCTTCCTCATTCATTCATTTATTCATTCATTCATTGTATTAGGGACTGGGGATGCCATCCATTATCAAAACTGACATGATCCCAACATTAAGCTAGTTAAATAAGAGATTTCTAATATCAACTGGGAGAAGTTTTCTGGTGAAAACTAACTCGACAGAGGGAGGGGTACCCGACAGACTGACTTAGGGAAGCCAGGCAAGGCTTCTGTAGGCAGATACCATTTAAGCAGAGACTCAAACAATGAGAAGGATTAGCCACAGGAAGATGCACGGGAGATGGGGAGGGACCAGCATTCTAAGAACATATACGAAGGTCCTGAGGCAGAAAACAGCTTGGTGTATCTCCTCAGATGAAGGATGACCCTAGTGGCAGAGCTATAAATGAAGGGGAAAGTGGCACAGATGAGGTGAAAGAGCTGGGCAAGGGTTAGACCATGTGAGACCCCACAGGCCATGGTTAGGTACAACCTTATCATCAACCCCCATGAACTGAAGTAATCTATAGGCAAGACATTGCTTACCAAAGACTCCTTTCCTCCCTCTCATACCCAGCCTCCCTTGCAATTAAGCTGGGGCCACATGACTGGTTCCGGCCAATGGGTTTTAAGTGGAAATGCTACTGTCACTTTCTGGATGGAGCACGGAAGAGCCAGTGAGCCTCTTTCAGGCCTCACTTCCCCAGTCACACTGACCCCGGAAGCCATGTGTTCCAGAAGACAGAGCCTACAGCACTGGACTTTGAGAAATCCATCTGTGTGGTGTTGAACAACGGAGGTTTCAGGGTTTATCCATGACTGCAACATAACCTAGCCTATCCTGGTTAACGGACGATCTCAATATGAGTTTGAAACTTGCAACCCACAGGAGCAGTTACGCTAGCTAGTTATGCTAGCTTAGCACAGAGCAGGAGTTCAGTAAAGGGCAGTTCTTTTCATTCCAGCTCTCACCCTCCCTCTCTAAAAAACTGGGGACTGATTTAGATGCATTGCACATACATTCTGTTCATTCTCACACAACCCCCCAAAATCCCAACAGTGATTAAAGCCTCGCTCTGTTCCAGTGGAGTAACTAATGTGTGGAAGGAAAGTCAGGTGACCTGTCCTGAGCCACACAGCACTAATATTTTTTTAAGATTTTATTTATTTGACAGAGAGATAGAGAGAGAGCACAAGTAGGCAGAACGGCAGGCCGAGGGAGAGGGAGAAGCAGGCTCCCCACTGAGCAGGGAGCCCGATGCGGGGCTTGATCCCAGGACACTGGGATCATGACCCAAGCCGAAGGCAGATACTTAACCGACTGAGCCACCCAGTCGCCCCATCAGCACTAACCTTTTAAAAACTTCACCATCTCTTATGTTTTGCAGCTTCCCGGTTTATGAGAATAATAGACAGGGCAATATGTGTACCTACTTTACAGAGGGGAAAAGTGAGACCTGATGCCATCTAGTGACCTACCCCAGTAGGGTTTAAGGTCAAGCAGACCTGGGTCCCCACCCCAGCCCATTACTTACTAGCAATGCGGCTTTCGGCATGTTAGTTCATCTCTGAGCCTCAGTTTCCACATCTATAAAATGGGAATAATAAGATTTATGAAGTAAGATGCCTATCTGGCACATATTAGGTACCAAATACAAGTTATAACTAGAACCAGTTAGGCGGACTCCTGGCCTGAGGGGGTCTTAGCCAAATAGAGTGCCACCTCCGGGGCACTTCTCCAGTGGCCCTGAATCCTATCCATGCATTGTCATTCCCTAGCTTGGAAAGGGGCAGATATTGGGAAGCCTTCCAAGAGAGCAAACGCACGAGCCCCGTCTGGCTCTTGCAATAACTCGGGCTCTTTGGGAAGGAAAGAGATCATTCTCTTCTGTTTCACTTTAGGCGGCAGCCAAAAACTCCCCATTCAGTGAGAACCCAGCTCCAGGAAGGAAATGACTCTGGGCGAGACGCCAAACCAAAAGTCAGAAAACGTCAAGGTTGCACAACCAAAATGACACTGTGTGAAAACTGCAAAAGTCCAAAGAAAAGTCCCAGGAAGATGGTAGCAGCAGGAGGAAAAATAAAACCTCCCAATCCCTTCCGATTCCAGAAGCTTCTTGGGCTCCTACTCAGAACCTCACAGTCCCCTATTCCACACAGCGGCCAGAACAATGGGCACACTTCAGACACAAGCCCTCCAAAATCTTCCCTTTCCTCCCTGAGAAAGCAGCCTCTTGACCACCGCCTTCGAGGCCTTGGGTGGCCTGACGCTGCACCCTGCCCTCTCCCAGGCTCAGCCCACCGCACTGTCCTCTTGCTGAGGCCCCCACGGCCTCTGTTTGGGTCCTGAAACATCACCCCTTCCCACCTTCAGGCCTTTGCGTGAGCTGTGTCCTCCGCCTAGAAATAATCCTGCAGTCCCTCACTCACTAGTCTCACTTGTCCTTCTAATGGAGGCTCAGGTTTCGCTTCCTCAGGAAGCTTCCTCCCATGAGCTCAAGTCCTGCCCTCTTCCGCCTCGCCCTACACTTGTCTCCGTGTCACCCTCCTGTCAAGATGTGTCTCCCACACTAGACTGCAGGCTCCCTAAGGTCTAGGACCTCGTCTGTACTTTCACTGCTGTGTCCCTAGTGCCGAGCGTATTGAAGTAGGCACTTGACAAATATTTCTTTAGTTCATTGTTGACTCTCTGGCCCAGCTTCCATGTATCTAACTCACTGTGGGGAGGAAGGAGGCAGAGTTTTATCTCACAGGTTAGGCACACCTGGTTTCCAGTCTTCCAGAGCTAGAGCCATCTGATCCTCACCATCGGCAGGCTCAGCCCCTAGGCTGCCTTTGGTGGCATTTAACCAGCTCTAGAGCTCAGCAGTGATGAGAGCCAATCCCTTTGGTTGGGAGCCACGGCTCCGATACTGTGGCCTCTGCCTTGAATCCTGTTCCTACACACCCAAGATGTTAGAACTTAGGCTCTGGAGCCTGGTGCATTGTCCCCCACCCACCCACCCAAGCCTGATAGTCAGGAAAAGTCCCTCTTGGGAGTAGGACCTTCATGTTTTGAGCCCCAGGGTGATGGTTAGCCCTGGACCCTTGCATCAGATTCCTTCCATCAGAAGCTGAATGCTGGCCTGACCATAAAAATCTGCCCCTGATCCCCCAGTCTCTCCATCATGAAGCTCCCCTGAAATGCCCGGCAAATTTCATCATGGTCACCATTTCACTAGAGCAGTGATTCCCACAATGTGTTGGTTCCTTGGGACTATTAATAAGCATCCAATGAAAAGGGGTTCCATGGTCAAATATAAATGGAAAACACTGGCCCAAATAGATCTCTTTGCTGCAGGATTTATCTGAGCCTTAATACAATGGTTTGCTTTATGAATCTCCAAAGGTAGGGGGCACTGATAAAAGCATACAGGATTTCCCAAGTTTAGTTATTCATGAACTCTTTGTTTGCAGGGGGATATCTTGCTGGAGCACTCTTCTGAGGCACGTGGTTTAGGAAATGCTACTCTAGACTATGATTCACCCTGCAGATGCCTTATACACACAGTACTTTCCCTATGGCAAGACATGTGTCAACCAGGACACACAGACGGCATTCCCCTTCATGTCCTGACCCAGAGATTAGGGTTTCATCCAACACCAAGCTCTTCGCTGTGGGCTTAGCAGAGCCTAGGGCTGTGACAACATCCATGGAGGACTACTTTACAACTGGTCTTTGCCCAAAACTGGGAGGTGAAAGTAGAGAGAATGGGGTAAAGAAAGGGCAAGAGAAGGGACAATGTCATCTTACAAAGGAGAGAATCAACAGGCATTGCCTAGAGCTGAATGGAAAAAGAATCCGAAATGTAAGGATGTTCATTAAACACTGCAAAAGCAAATCTACAGAGGAACTAAAAATTGTGATATAAATGTATTAGAAAGGGCGAGGAGCTGTGTATAAGCTGAATCCTCTTCTTTTAGAAAGCCAGTGGATAATACTTAAATTAATAAATATGAAAAGGACAGTATAAGCACCTTATTTAGAGATAGTACTAATATGGCAGAGAATGCCCACCCCCCCCACCCCAGCCCCCGTCTTCCCACATTCTAGAAGTTTTAGCTAGATATATGGCTGCCTGGCTAGAAACTACATTTCCCAGACCAGGAGGAAGTGGGCTGTGAAAGCCTAGTAGCCCCCTGTAAGGACAGCCTCTCTTCAGTTCCCACTTCAGATGAGGCCACAGAGAATAATGAACAGGGAAGCTTCCCCCCGACGCCTGCCCCCACCCCTCACCCCACTTGTTAAAACACAGACCGAGGACCCCACCACCCCCGGAGTTTCTGAATCAGCAGATGAGGTGACCCAAGAATTTGCATCTCTAACGAGTTCAAGGTGATGCTGATGCTCAGAAGTCTGGGGACCACACTTGGAGAATCCCTGATCTACTGAGAAGGGGATGCAGATGGATCAAGCACACAACTTACTCCCCTGGCCCGGGAGGGACCTTCACAATTGCTGCTCAGCCAGGTTTGTCACCTGTTACACATGGGTGGCTCCAGCATGTTTCTCGTTTCGAATGGGAGAGTTCTGATTGTGGCTTCCTGTTCAGATACCACTGCGGGGTTCTGGGTGTGCTGGGGGAAGGATAGCCGATAACTTCTCTTTGGTGGAGAGGTACTGGACCATGGGGGCCTGATCCCCCAGATCCTGGGCCTTGAGCTAATGGAAGAAACCGATTAGGACCTCTGGCCTGTCTCCCTTGGGGAAAGGGTGAGCATGTTTTAGGTGTGAGAAGACAGGCGTATACGGATATTTGGGTGGCTGAAAGGCGAGAATTATAGAGAGACTGCTGTCCCTCCAATATTTATTCCCTCCTCCTCTAGCGTAATAGAAGTTTTCATTGTGCACATAACCTCCCAGCTACAGATTACATTTCCCAGCCTCCCCTGCAACTAGGTGCTATCATGTGACTAGGTCCTGGCCAATGGCTTGGAAGGCAAGTTAGGCGCGCAACTTGCCTTCCAAGCCCTTTGTGCCACAGCTGGAAGGTGCATGCGAAGCTCGGAGTAATCATGTCAGGTGTGAGGGGCAGCCAGGTGCCCAAGACAGCAGAGCATTGCAAAAAACAAAACAAAACAAAACACCTGATCCTTGATACCCTGCAGCTGCCCATTCAGCCCTGGGCAGCTTGGACTGTCACAGGAGAGAGAAATAAAGGTCTTAATTAAAATGTCACTGTCTACTGCCCTTAGTAGCAGCAGTGAACCAGAAATGTTAATACAGACAAGTACCAAGAAACGGCTCAAAGAATAAAAAGGGGTTGACCCTGGCAAACAGAGTTGCCGGAGGAATGGGTGGTTAGGTAGTAAGCCTTCTGTGCTAATTTATTCTAATTCTTGTAACATTTAATGTTGGGAGTGTGACAAACAGAATAACAATGGTCTTGGCAATGATGGCCGAGAAAATAGGAAGGAACAGAGACCCACAGGCGCAGCTCTTTACACAACCACACCAGCAGCCACCCACAGTACTTGATTTCAAGAGACCAGATGCAGGGTGGCCCCCAGCGGGCCCATCGCACCACCTTTCAGTTCAGGCACCGTCTTCAGAAGGCCTCTGTCAAATGCAAATATATTATCTGGAGATGCAAGTCTCTGAGGAAGCCAGTTTATTTCCAGGACCCCTGGTGTGTGTGGTTTTCAAGCATGGTTCTATCCAATCTCTTCTTTTTTTTATTATTTAAAATCAATATATTAACATATCGTGTATTGTTAGTTTCAGAGGTAAAGGTTACTGATTCATCAGTTGCATTTAACACCCAGTGCTCATCCCATCACGTGCCCTCCTTAATGCCCGTCACCCAGTGACCCACCCTTCCACCCCCCTCCCCTATCAAATCTATTCTTAAAGCCCTTTAAGAAGTGGTAGGCAGAAGTCGGGTTCTCAAACTGCTGGAAGCAGCTGAGCAAGTTTATGAAAAATAAGGTTTAATGTTATGATTAGGGAAGGGAAAATGGCTTTGACTAGTTGGACTACAGAAACTTAAAATGCTTCACACATACAGAATACGCCCTCTGTGTTCACCTCCACAAAGGGGCAGAGATTTATAGCGCTTTCTGCTTTTTTTAAACTAACGAAAATAACAAGATAGAGAAAGGGGAAGTGTCCTGCCTGAGGACGCAAAGCAAGAGTAAGAACACAACCAGGCTCTCAGAAGAATAGCCAGGGGATGTGTGGATGTGGAAAGAAGCCTCAGTCTCTCTTCCTCAGGCAAATTTAATCAGCAGGGCTAGAGGGGGAAGAGAGAAGAGGTTTGGGGAACAAAGGTAGACTCACATAGTCCTGACAGGTTGGAGGTAGCCGGACCAGGACAGCAGGGATCTGAGTCAAATTCTAGACAGAAGAGAGGCTGACAGAGAAACTATGGCTGTTGTTTGGAAGCCCAAAGAGGTTTCTGTGAGAAAAGCTAAGAACGAGGGTGCTGGATCCAGACACGCCTGGGTGTACCCTCCGTCCCTACCCATGACCAGACTTGTGCCCTTGCGGGGAGGGGGGGATCACTTAGCCATTCCTCGTTTCCTCAGGGGGAGAAGGGGCTCCTCAGAACTGTTGGGAGGAGACTGGCACATCGAGAGTGCTCAGTCACTGTTAGCTTAAAACCAAGTGTCACGCTGCCATGAGTGTGTTTCTTTGAAGTTGGCACTACTTTGTTTGTTGACCTCAAATCGTTAAGAATATGTTCCAGATTAGTCAACAGTCAGGTTTTGACGTCAACAGCAAGTTGCTATGTCCAACCAGAGGCCTTTCGCAATTCCTGGTGCTTGTCTGCTTTTGGGGCTCGGGACAACCCTGCAGCATCTCAGCCACCTGGGAGAGACAAAACCAGGGTGTGCTGCGGGCCTCGAGCTGCAAGCCCCCTCCCCAGAGTGGACTGCACTGGAAACGCGGGCCCCTGGATTCCGACTGAACTTGATCCAGCGGCATTGCCCCTCCCCCTCCCTCCCTGCCTCTTTTCCAGCCCATTAGGAGTCTATCATTAATTCTCTCAAAGTATGAAAAACATCTAAGGGCACATTCGATGCTAACCGTTTCTCCCCATCTACCAGGCTCTGGGGCTAAAGGGGCAGGTGCCAGTCACAACAGCCAACTGAAATGCCACAAGGTCCACGGGACGATGGGGGGCCATGGCACCATGAGTGTCCCAGGGGAGCTCCGATGTCATCCAGCCCACCTCTGCCACACCAAGGCGGGGAGACTAAAGCCCAGGGAAAGGGAGGGACCTGCCCATGTAACTGCAGAGGGCTGAGCTGTGCTGCCTCACCGCTTTCCTGTGAAGCCACAGCACCCCCAGCTGCCCCAGGCACCCCCAGCGGACCAGGACAAGGACCTGGGAGCGGGGCATGTCAGGGGAGGGATACTGTCTGACAGGACTGAAGGGAACCCTCTCAGGACAGAAGGGCTGGTGGGGCAGGGAGGGCTTTCAGGAAGTCCAGAAGCATGGGGAGTCTGGCGGCCGAGCCCTGGACCATCCCTCCCTAGTCTGAGGAAAACAGTGAGCTTGGGGAGGCAGCCAGGCAGGAGCCGAGGCTGCAGAGGCTTAGGGGTGGCCGTGTCTGGAGACGTGCCCACTCTTGACTTAGAGATTACAGTGCTGGGGCTGGAGGGCTGAGGGGGTCAGCCTGAGTCTCACACTGGTGCATCACTCCCCGCCGTGTGAGCAGGATCTTCCTTCCCCACAGCCTGCCCCCAGACAGGGACTCCTGCTATGAGAGGAACCGTCCTTCATCTAGTGAGACTGTGTCCCTGGATGCCCTAAATCCTGGAGAGTCGCCAAGTGGCTAAGGGCGAGAGAGGGTCCTGCTGCCCCACTGGCCCTCTATGCCCAATGTGATCTACCCCTATGGTGCCCCTGAAAGCCTGGTTTGGGTTTCATCTCTAGATCTCCCCACCTGCAGGGCCACCCCAATGTCCCGTGTTCTCCTGACATCTCTGAGGGTGGAGGCCTCTAAACCCCCATCCCTCAGTTCCTTGCTTTAGATCCCACCACCCCTCCTCCTGGAAGCCCTCCATGATTCCAGAAGGCCTGAGGTACAGTCAGGAAAGTGCTGAACCTGGGTCTACTGATTCAGCCACATTATGCCCAACCCAGGAACCCCAAACAGAACAACACCAGGGCCCACACCGGGTCTTCTTCAGGTCTCCAGGGCTCAGAACGTACTGTTCTCTATCTCCCACACTAGCTCTGTGCTGGTTCCGTCAAAGCCGCAAGCTCTCCCTGGGCTCTCTTACCCAAACTCTTCACATGGCTGTCTTCTTTCCATTGCTCCAGTTTCGCCTCCTCAAACTGCCCTTCTGTGACTAACATGTTCTAGGAGGCTCTCCTACCTGGTCCCTCCAACCCATTATTTTTACTTATTTCCTGGTCTATTGACTATACCTTCATAAGACTATGTCCTGCATGAGGGCAAAGGACCTGTCTCTTTGCCCATCACTGTATTCTAGAAATGAAGACAGCACCAGACACTGGGCATGTGTTCAGAAAGTACCTATTAAAAGACTGGTTCGTTACCCCTTACTGAAGGGGTCTCTTTGGGGACATGAGGAAGAATGGGGGACCTAGATGGGAGTAACCATCATCCCTCCTGCCTTCAGCTGAGCACTGGCCGAACACCAAGCACTTGACATAATTCTACTTCTTCAACTTTACAGCCACTCCTCATGATAGGGAGCGATTATTACCTGCTAGATATGTTCCCACCGTTGTTGTAATAGTGGATAGGAGGATAACTTGGTAATATTGGTGCCACCAATATTAATAAAAACTTAAAATACACAGACTCTCAACCCAGCCATTCCAATGCTAAAAAAAAATCATCCTCCAGGGGCACCTGGGTGGCTCAGTTATTAAGCATCTGCCTTCGGCTCTGGTCATGGTCCCTGGGTCCAGGGATCAAACCCCCAGTTGGGCTCCCTGCTCGGCGGGAAGCCTGCTTCTCCCTCTCCCACCCCCTGATTGTGTTCTCTCTTTTGCTGTCTCTCTCTGTCAAATAAATAAGTAAAATCTTTTAAAAAATTAAAAATAAAAATAAATTTAAAAATCCTCCTCCAGCTAGACTGACCTATGTGCACATACGGTGCATACGTCTAAGGGTACAACACTGTGTATGGGAGAAAACTAAGAAGCAAGGTAAACACCTACCAGTAGGGGTAAGGTAAATAAATCATGGCATGTCTGTCAAATGAACGCAATGCAGTTGTTAAAAGAATGTGCTAGGGATGCCTGGGTAGCTCAGTCAGATAAGCATCTGCCTTTGGGGGCGCCTGGGTGGCTCAGTCGTTAAGCATCTGCCTTCGGCTCAGGTCATGATCCCAGGGTCCTGGGATCAAGCCCCACATCAGGCTCCCTGCTCGGCGGGGAGCCTGCCTCTCCCTCTGCCGCTCCCCCTGCTTGTGTTCCTTCTCTCGCTGTGTCTCTCTCTGTCAAATAAATAAATAAAATCTTAAAAAAAAAAAAAAGCATCTGCCTTTGGTTCAGGTCATGATCCCAGGGTCCTAAGATTGAGTCCCACTTTGGGCTCCTTGCTCAGCGGGGAGCCTGCTTCTCCCTCTCCCTCTGCCTGCACTCCACCTGCTTGTGCTCTCTCTCTCACTCTGTCAAATAAATAAAATCTTTAAAAATTAATTAATCAATTAATTTAAAAACAAAATAAAATAAAAGAATGTGCTAGTGAGGCACCTGGGTGGCTCAGTCAGTTAAGCATCCGACTCTTGGTTTCAGCTCAGGATCTTTGGGTCCTGAGATCGAACCCCACGTTGGACTCCACACTGGGTGTTTAGCATGCTTATGATTCTGTCTCTTCCTCTCTGCCCCTCCCCGCCTCTAAACCATAAATAAATAAAAAATAAATTATTTTTACTGTAGACTTTTTTGGATTTTTATGTAGAGCTACTTTTTTTAATCATTATTTCTTTATTTATTTTTGGAAGCGAGAAGCAGAATTTAAAAGGTACAAAAGAACTCAGAGTAAAGTCTCTCTCCAACATCTTGATCCCTGGCCGCGCAACCCCTCTCCCACAGGGAACCACCATTACGGATTTCTTAGGTGGATGGTAAATTCTTTTTTTTTTTTAATATTTTTTTTAAGATTTTATTTATTTATTTGAGAGAGAGAGAATGAGAGAGAGCGCGCACATGAGAGGGAGGAGGGTCCGAGGGAGAAGCAGACTCCCCGCCGAGCAGGGAGCCCGATGCGGGACTTGATCCCAGGACTCCAGGATCATGACCTGAACCGAAGGCAGTCACTCAACCAACTGAGCCACCCAGGCATCCCGGTAAATTCTTTCATTTACACTTTTTCTAAGATGAAGAAAGTTTCCCGGCCGCAGGTGCAGCTCATGCTGAAACCCGCTCCTGGGCGGCTGCCCGGGGCCTCGTGGCTACTCACAGTTCAGAACGATCTGAGCTGCGCGGTAGAGCTGCAGGCGACACAGGAGGTCCACCAGCTGCTGGACGGTGGCCTGCCGCATGCCCCACCACCACAGCAGCTCCCGCGTGATGCTCACGCCCTGCACCCGCTCCATCGACTTGATCTTCCGCAACTGCGTCAGGTCTGTGATCACGTACGAGGCTGGAAGGCAAGGGAGAGGCTCTGCTTAGCGTCAGAAAGGCAGTCACCAGAGGGTCCCCAGGCTAGCGGGCTCTGTCCACAGCATACTCTCTCTCGCACCCCATCACACCTAAAATTCCACCTTTAGCTGGGGTCCACTGGCAGCCCAAGGTATAGGGCTGCCCCCACTTGATACCTGTGGGACTGGCACATCAACTACACTGGAGTGTAAATACCAACTTCACGGCCACACAAAACAGGAGAAAGCCCACTGGACCAGAGGGTCAGGGGCTTTGCCCTTTAGCTGCTTATTTGCTATGGGCAAGGCACTTCACCAGTGGGAGCCTCAGTTTCCTCAACTGTAGATGGGGAGGTAATGGAACTTCTCTTGCCTCCCCTCCTAGGACAGAAGCTCCGTGTAGACAGGGAGTTTTTTCTGTTCTGTCCACTGGAGGGTCCCCAGAACAGAGATCAGCACCTGGCACAGAGTGGGGGCAAGGCCAGGCCCAGGGTGAGGCAAAAAGGAGGCACTCATGGGGACAAAATTTAAGGAGGTGCTCACTCTCGGGGCTGATCCTGCACTCAGAAGCTGGAGAGTAGGTGCCTCCTTAAATTCTGCCCTGGGTATCTCATTCTCCCCACCCCTAGGTCCCAGCCCTGGCAGGGGGGAATGAATGAATGAATGAATGAATGAACGAAAGAAAGGACAAAGGAACCCATGGCCCAGAATCCTCACAGAACTGTTACAGGATCAAGAGAGCCCGTGCATTAAAAGCGCTTTGTCCACTCTGAAACACCACAAAATTTGTGGGGGGGGGGCCACTGGCAGTAGTAAATATAAAGCATTCCTCCTTCACATATTTCATTATAAAATTAATGGTTGTTCACTAAAGAAAACTTGGAAAACGAAGGGGAGAAGACATTTATAAAACAAGTTACACAGCATCCCACTAGGGTACTTTCCCTTTCCCAAACTCTTCCCTCCCCTCGGCAGAGGAGCATTCTAGATGCAGTTGTTGCTGGCCTGTGAGATTCTGCAGCCTGCTCTCATCTATTAACATTACACCATAAGCGTTGCCCGAGTTGTTACAAGCTCTTCGTAAATGGCATTTAGAATGGTCACATGTATTCTGCTGAATTTACTAAAGCGAAGGAGGCTTTTTTTTTCCCTCTTAACTAGGAATAAAAGAATCACACTTCAGATCCAGAATTTCAAAAATCATGGAGCAGGAATCCACGTGAACATCAAGTCACTTGTTCACTCATTCAGCAGAATATTATTGAGCACTTCTGCGCTCCAAGACCATCACAAGCTCTAGAGATACTGTGGCAGGTAAACCAGAAGCCCGTGGAGATTTCTGTTTGAAAAATACAAACATAAGTGAATGGAGTGGGGAAGGGGACCACATTACAAAGGGCCTCAAAAGCCAGGCTATAGCCTTTGGACTCACTTCTAAGGGCCACAGATACTCTGGAAGAGCTCAGAGCCAGGGAGTGGCAGGATCACATTGCACAACCCCATCCCTCCGGAGGAATGGGAAAGATTGAGACAGCCTCCCAAAAAGAGAAAGCCTGTTAGGGATGGAAAGTTCTCAGTTGTAACTTTAGTCACTGGAAACCCCAGGCCAGATTCTTGGTCAGCGGGAAGTGATGTCAACAGGGTCAGGGGCTGCTTCCAGCAGCTGAGAGGAAAGAGTGGAGAGAGGAGGAAGGAACACCTCCCCCGCACCGTCTCCCTGCACCCCTTCTCTGCATGCCAGGCTGTTCGCTGGCATGCCTCCCACTCTTCAGAGGCAGTGTGATGTAATGGGCAAAACAGAAGCCCTGATGTGATGTCCAACCACAGCGTTGTGGGATGTGCTCTCCTTACAGGCCGCAAGAGAGAAGTAGGAACTAAGCCCTGAGGGGCCTCACATTTCACAGGCTCCCATGACAGGGATGTAGCTTAAGGTAGCAACCCATCAACATTTAACCAGGCCCTTAAAACGGGGGCAAGACAAGATAGAGACCTGGGGGGAATGAGTCACTGCCACAGACCCTGCGAAGCTCCTAGCTCTTTTCTCAACGCACATAAGAAATACCTGATGATTACAGCAGATCCGGCTAACAGGACAAAATCAAAGTCCCCATGATCATCCCACTTGGAGGAACCCAAAACAAACACTGGTCATACTTTTGCTTCTATTCTTTCACTTTTCTACAGATATAAAAATACATACTTATGGGGCACCTGGGTGGCTCAGTCGTTAAGCATCTGCCTTCGGCTCAGGTCATGATCCCAGGGTCCTGGGATCCAGCCCTGCATCAGGCTCCCTGCTCGGTGGGAAGCCTGCTTCTCCCCCTGCTTGTGCTCTCCTCTCTGACAAATAAATAAAATCTTTTTTTAAAAAAAGTACATATTTCTATCAGCAGGACAGTATAATGGTGGTTCAGGGTCCAGATTTTGGATTCTGAGGCCTGGGTTCAAATCCTATCCTGCTACTTACTTGCTGTGTACTTGGGGAAGCCTTTCAGCTCCCCTTGTGCCTCAGTTTCCTTATCTGCCAATGAGGATAACAACCGCACCTGCCTCAGAAGTTGTTGCCAGGATCCGATTAGTTACATATACAGATGTACTTGGAATAGTGCTTCGTACATAGAAAGTGTCACATAAGTGTTAGCTGTCATTATTAAACCAACTTCACTCTATGAAAACCTGCTTCTGTCCCCTGTGGTTGCCACCACGTGGGACCATCCCTCCAGGTCTGAGTCCCTGAATCCTGCAGGAGTTCCCTGAGAGTAGAAAATCTTGCCCATGTTCAAAGCCCTCTGGAACAGACACGACACAGTCTCCTGAAATGACCCACCCTAGGGCCAAAGACCCTTGTCAGGACTAGTGGGACTCCTCCCTGGCTAAGAGAAAAACACTAAGGAACATCCACACAACATGTTCCCTAAGCCTCTCGGCAACTCACCTCCATTTTTATAGATGAGGACACGAAAGGCTCAGAGAGAGGCAGTGACTTGCCCAGAATCACACAGCCAGACAGGGACAAAGTAGGACAATACACAAAGCCTAGCACAACAAAAGAACCCCTGTCTCCCCACCCCTTGGAAGACACCTGGGTGGAGGAAGCTGTAAGGAGCCTGTTTTCCCCCAAGGGCAAAAATTGATGCAGCTGTGATCATAGGGAAATGAACAGGAAGCAGGCACAATATCTGCCAACAATTGTCAGAGCCAAAGAGCATACATATGTGTGGCCATGTGATTTTCTAAATCACTTGAAGAAGAATCTTCCCACCCCACGGCCCCAGTACCACAAGGGACCATCTTTTCGAAATGACTCACAGAAGCAGAGACTCTTTAGAGATGGAAGGACAATGGTGACCACCAGTTCTGACGAAGAGAAAGCTGGACAACACTGTGGCTTGGCAAGGAGCAGCTAAATGGGGACATGGCTGACCCCCAGCCCAGCGAACCCCAACCCAACATGCACCATGGCTGCCCTGGGCTCAAAGCCCTTTCAGTGGGGGGAGAAGTGCACATGCCCCATGGCCTCACCACTCCTACAGCCTTCAGCTCATCATTTATTCAAGTGCTGAGAGTCGGCCCACTGGCCAGGCGCTGTGCTGTAGGCTCTGGGAATACAGGTGTGAACTAGATGGGTGACGTCCCTGGCCTCACGGTGCTTACATTCTCCAGGGAGAGAGAGACATAAATAAATAAGGAATAAGGTAATATCAAGGTTTGTTACATGGAACAGCGGAAATAAAACAGTGGTGGTACAGACAATAACGGGGGGGGGGGGTGGGCAGGGAAGGCCTCTAGAATAAGGGGAAGTATGAACCGAGACCTGAAAAACCATAGACCTCCAAAGATGTCAGTATCCCAAAAACCCCAAAACCTATGACTATGGGACCTTACATGACAAAAGGGACCTTGCAGATGGGCTTATATTAAGGGTCCCAAGATACAAGGAGCCTGAATTATCTGAGTGGGTCTATGTAATCACAAGGGTCCTTATAAGAGGGAGACAGCAGTGTCAGATTCAAAGGTATGATAACAGAAGCTGAGGTCAGAGAGAGATTTGAAAATGCTATGCGGTTGGCTTTGAAGGTGGAGGGAGGGGCTGTGAGCCAAGGGATGCAGGCAGCCTCTAGAAGCCGAAAAATTTAGGCAAGAAAATGGACTCTCCCTTGCAGTATCCAGAAGGAATGCAACCCTGCTGACTACCTTGATTTCAGGACTTCTGTCCTCCAGAACTGTAACATGATAAATGTGTGCTGTTTTTAAGGCGTTAAATTTGTGGCAATTTGTTACAGCAGCAAGAGGAATCTCATGCCGACTAGAAAGCCAGCTACAGTGAGCACTGGAAGAAGAATGTCCCAGGCAGAGGGAATAGCAAGTGCAAAGGCCCTGAGCCTGCACTGAGGAGGCCAGTGTGGCTGCAGCAGGGTGAGCAAGACTGGATGTGGATTCTTCTCTAGTGCCCATGGAACATTCTCCAGAATTGATCACATCCTAGGTCACAAATCAGGTCTCAACCGGTACCAAAAGATTGGGATCATTCCCTGCATAATTTCAGACCACAATGCTTTGAAACTAGAACTCAATCACAAGAGGAAAGTCGGAAAGAACTCAAATACATGGAGGCTAAAGAGCATCCTACTGAAGAATGAATGGGTCAACCAGGAAATTAAACAAGAATTAAAAAAATTCATGGAAACCAATGAAAATGAAAACACAACTGTCCAAAATCTTTGGGATACAGCAAAGGCAGTCCTGAGAGAAAAGTATATAGCAATACAAGCCTTTCTCAAGAAACAAGAAAGGTCTCAAATACACAACCTAACCCTACACCTAAAGGAGCTAGAGAAAGAACAGCAAATAAAGCCTAAACCCAGCAGGAGAAGAGAAATCGTAAAGATCAGAGCAGAAATCAATGAACTAGAAACCAAAAGAACAGTAGAACAGATCAACGAAACTAGGAGCTGGTTCTTTGAAAGAATTAACAAGATTGATAAACCCCTGGCCAGACTGATCAAAAAGAAAAGAGAAATGACCCAAATCAACAAAATCATGAATGAAAGAGGAGAGATCACAACCAACACCAAAGAAATACAAACAATTATAAGAACATATTATGAGCAACTCTATGCCAGCAAATTAGATAACCTGGAAGAAATGGGTGCATTCCTAGAGATGTATCAACTACCAGAACTGAACCAGGAAGAAATAGAAAACCTGAACAGACCTATAACCACTAATGAAATTGAAGCAGTCATCAAAAATCTCCCAAGAAACAAAAGCCCAGGGCCAGATGGCTTCCCAGGAGAATTCTATCAGACATTTAAAGAAGAATTAATACCTATTCTCCTGAAACTGTTCCAAAAAATAGAAATGGAAGGAAAACTTCCAAATTCATTTTATGAGGCCACCATTACCTTGATCCCAAAACCAGACAAAGACCCCATCAAAAAGGAGAATTACAGACCAATATACTTGATGAACATGGATGCAAAAATTCTCACCAAAATACTAGCCAATAGGATCCAACAGTACATTAAAAGGATTATTCACCACGACCAAGTGGGATTTATCCCTGGGCTGCAAGGTTGGTTCAACATCCGCAAATCAACCAACGTGATACAATACATTAACAAAAGAAAGAACAAGAATCATATGATCCTCTCAATAGATGCAGAAAAAGCATTTGACAAAGTACAGCATCCTTTCTTGATCAAAACTCTTCAGAGTATAGGGATAGAGGGTACATACCTCAATATCATAAAAGCCATCTACGAAAAACCTACAGCGAATATCATTCTCCATGGGGAAAAGCTGAGAGCTTTTCCCCTAAGGTCAGGAACGCGGCAGGGATGTCCACTCTCACCACTGTTATTCAACATAGTATTAGAAGTCCTAGCCACAGCAATCAGACAACAAAAAGAAATCAAAGGCATCCAAATAGGCAAAGAGGAAGTCAAACTCTCACTCTTTGCAGATGATATGATACTGTATGTGGAAAACCCAAAAGACTCCACCCCAAAACTGCTAGAACTCATACAGGAATTCAGTCAAGTAGCAGGCTATAAAATCAATGCACAGAAATCAGTGGCATTCCTATACACCAACAACAAGACAGAAGAGAGACAAATCAAGGAGTCGATCCCATTCACAATTGCACCCAAAACCATAAGATACCTAGGAATAAATTTAACCAAAGAGGCAAAGGATCTGTACTCAGAAAACTATAAAATACTCAGGAAAGAAATTGAAGAAGACACAAAGAAATGGAAAAACGTTCCATGCTCATGGATTGGAAGAACCAACATTGTGAAGATGTCACTGCTACCCAGAGCAATCTATACATTCAATGCAATCCCCATCAAAATACCATCCACTTTTTTCAAAGAAATGGAACAAATAACCCTAAAATTTGTATGGAACCAGAAGAGACCCCGAATAGCCAGAGGAATATTGAAAAAGAAAAGCAAAGCTGGCGGCATCACAATTCCGGACTTCCAGCTCTATTACAAAGCTGTCATCATCAAGACAGTATGGTACTGGCACAAAAACGGACACATAGATCAATGGAACAGAATCGAGAGCCCAGAAATGGACCCTCAACTCTATGGTCAACTTATCTTTGACAAAGCAGAAAAGAATGTCCAATGGAAAAAAGACAGTCTCTTCAACAAATGGTGTTGGGAAAATTGGACAGCCACATGCAGAAGAATGAAACTGGACCATTTCCTTACACCACACACAAAAATAGACTCCAAATGGTTGAAAGACCTAAATGTGAGACAGGAGTCCATCAAAATCCTAAAGAAGAACACAGATAGCAACCTCTGCGACCTCAGCCGCAGCAACTTCTTCCTAGAAACATTGCCAAAGGCACGGGAAGCCAAGGCAAAAATGAACTATTGGGATTTCATCAAGATAAAAAGCTTTTGCACAGCAAAAGAAACAGTCCACAAAACCAAAAGACAACCTACAGAATGGGAGAAAATATTTGCAAATGACATATCAGATAAAGGGCTAGTATCCAAAATCTATAAAGAACTTATCAAACTCAACACCCAAAGAACAAATAATCCAATCAAGAAATGGGCAGAAGACATGAACAGACATTTTTCCAAAGAAGACATCCAAATGGCCAACAGACACATGAAAAAGTGCTCAACATCGCTCGGCATCAGGGAAATCCAAATCAAAACCTCAATGAGATACCACCTCACACCAGTCAGATTGGCTAAAATTAACAAGTCAGGGAACGACAGATGTTGGCGGGGATGTGGAGAAAGGGGAACCCTCCTACACTGTTGGTGGGAATGCAAGCTGGTGCAACCACTCTGGAAAACAGTATGGAGGTTCCTCAAACAGTTGAAATTAGAGCTACCGTTCGATCCAGCAATTGCACTACCGGGTATTTACCCCAAAGATACAAATGTAGGGACCCGAAGGGGTACGTGCACCCCAATGTTTATAGCAGCAATGTCCACAATAGCCAAACTGTGGAAAGAGCCAAGATGTCCATCGACAGATGAATGGATAAAGAAGATGTGGTATATATACACAATGGAATATTATGCAGCCATCAAAAGGAATGAGATCTTGCCATTTGCAACGACGTGGTTGGAACTGGAGGGTGTTATGCTGAGTGAAATAAGTCAATCAGAGAAAGACATGTATCATATTACCTCACTGATATGAGGAATTCTTAATCTCAGGAAACAAACTGAGTGTTACTGGAGTGGTTGGGGTGGGAGGGATGGGGTGGCTGGGTGATAGACATTGGGGAGGGTATGTGCTATGGTGAGCGCTGTGAATTGTGCAAGACTGTTGAATCACAGATCTGTACTTCTGAAACAAATAACGCAACATATTTTAAGAAAAAAGAAAAAGAAGAAGATAGCAGGAGAGGAAGAATGAAGGGGAGTAAGTCAGAGGGGGAGACGAACCATGAGAGATGATGGACTCTGAAAAACAAACTGAGGGTTCTAGAGGGGAGGAGGGTAGGGGGATGGGTTAGCCTGGTGATGGGTATTAAAGAGGACACATTCTGCATGGAGCACTGGGTGTTATGCACAAACAATGAATCATGGAACACTACATCAAAAACAAATGATGTAATATATGGTGATTAACATAACAATAAAAAATTTAAAAAAAAAAGAGTGGATGTGGAAGGTGAAGAGATCAGAAGTCAGTGAGGTCAGATTGTGACCGGCTGGGAAGGCCTGGTGGAGTTTGGATTATATCCTACAAGACAACTGGAAATCTTTGCAGAGTTTGAGCAATTCTGGTATCTCCAGGGCTTAAAAAGTCAGAGGTATTCCCCAGAGAGGATGTACAGAGGGCCAATAAGCACATAAAAAGATACTCAACACCATTAGTCATTAGGGAAATGCAAATCAAAATTACAGTGAGATACCACTTCACACCTGCTCAGATGGCTAGAATTGAAAAGACAGACAATAACAAGTGCCGGGGAGGATACAGAGAAAATTGAACCCTCATACACTGCTGGAGGGAATGTAAAGAAGTGCAGCCAAGATGAAGAACAATCGGGCGCCTGGGTGGCTCAGTCGGTTAAGCGACTGCCTTCAGCTCAGGTCATGATCCTAGAGTCCCGGGATCGAGTCCCGCATCAGGCTCCCTGCTCAGCAGGGAGCCCGCTTCTCCCTCTAACCCTCCCCCATCTCATGTACTCTCTCTCTCATTCTCACTCTCTCAAAATAAATAAATAAATCTTAAAAAAAAAAAAAGATGAAGAACAATCTGGCACTTTCTCAAATGTTAAATATAGAGTTACCCCATGACTCAGTAATTCCACTCCTAGATGTCCACCCAAGGGAAATGAAAACCTGCATCTACATAAAAACTGAGACCACAAATGTGCACAGGGGCATTATTCATAACAGCCAAAAAGTGGAAAGAACCCAAATGTTCATCAACATTTCATCAACTGATGAATGCATACATAAAATGTGGTCCACCCATCAGTGCAATATTATTCAGTAATAAAGAGAAATTAAGCACCGATTCATGGTACAACATGGATGAAACTTGAAAACTAATTGCCACAGAAAAGAAGCCAATCACAAAGGACTGCATATAAGAGGATTCCATTTCTAGGAAACGCCCAGAAGAGGCAATGCCGAAAGCTGAGGAAAATGGGAGGTGTGTGTGTGGGAGTGTTGGGGGTGACAATGAAGGGGTACAGAGTTTCTTTCCAGGATAATGAAAGTGTTCCAAGGGGTGCCTGGGTGGCTCAGTCGGTTGAGCGTCTGCCTTTGGCTCAGGTTGTGATCCCAGGGTCCTGGGATCGAGCCCCTCAGTGGGCTCCCTGCTCAGTGGGGAGTCTGCTTCTGCCTCTCCCTGCCCCCCCCCCCGGCTCATTCTCACTCTCTCTCTCTCTCTAATAAGTAAATAAAATCTTTTTTTTTTTTAAGTGTTCCATGGGCACCTGGGTGGCTCAGATGGTTAAGCGTCTGCCTTCACCTCAGGTCATGATCCCAGAGTCCTGGGATCGAGTCCCGCATTGGGCTCCCTGCTCCTTGGGAGCCTGCTTCTCCCTCTGCCTCTCTCTCTCTCTCTGTTTCTCATGAATAAATAAATAAAAATCTTAAAAAAAAAAAAAAAGGAAATGACATTTAAAAATAAATAAAAAGTGTTCCAAGGGCACCTGGGTGACTCAGAAGGTTAAGCGTCTGCCTTTGGCTCAGGTCGTGATCCTGGGGTCCTGGGATGGAGCCCCACATTGGGCTCCTTGCCGAGTGGGGAGCCTGCTTCTCCCTCTCCCTCTGCCTGCCACTCCCCCTACTTGTACTCCCTCTCTCTCTGTCAAATAAAAAATTAAAAAAATCTTTAAAAAAAAAGTGTTCCAAGATTGACTGTGGAGATGGATATACAACTCTGCACATACTAAACGCCATTGAATTGTACACTTTAAACCGGTGAATTGTATGTTATGTGGATTATATCCCAATAAAGCTGCTTTTAAAAAATCACAGGTTCCTAAATATCTTAGGAACAGAAGTTGCTCTGATGTTTACAGTCAAGGCCAACATGAAAAAAAAGAAAACTAGAGGGAGTCTCTTATACAAAATTTGTCCACTGCCCAGGAAACATTCAAAGTAGATAAGTAACAGGTCATCAAAGCAAAGGAACACACTGCAGTCTAGAAAACCAGGTGGTAATAGACATTCTCAGGGGTGCCCTGACATGTTACCAGTGACTGCCTCTGGGGGATGGACGGGGGAGGCTGAAGACCAGGAAGAGGAAAGACATTTACCTTCCTCTCTACCCCTGGTGTATTATTTACACTTGTAAATGCATGTGTTGCTTCTCTCCATTAAAAATCGTTAACAAAGGGGCGCCTGGGTGGCTCAGTCGTTAAGTGTCTGCCTTCGGCTCAGGTCATGATCCTGGGGTCCTGGGATCGAGCCCCGCGTCGGGCTCCCTGCTCCGCAGGAAGTCTGCTTCTCCCTCTCCCACTCCCCCTGCTTGTGTTCCCTCTCTTGCTGTGTCTCTCTCTGTCAAATAAATAAAGTCTTTAAAAAAAAAATCATTAACAAAAATACATGCTAAAAATAAAACCCTAAATCCATGTTGCTAAAGAACACTGTTTGGCAAGGAGAAAAATTGTGAATATTTTAAGTGAAAAAAAGCAAGCTATTAGAATGTACAACATATATGATTTTTGAAAAATGTATGCACATAAATGTTTATTATTATATACTAGAAGGTATAAACCACATAGCACCCTGCTAGCACATAGTAGAACCACTAAATGTTAGCTGCTGTTGTTGCCATTCATTATTATTATTTTTACTGACATCCAAATAAGAATGGTTATCCCTGAGTGGTGGAATTTGAGCTAATCTTTGTTTCCCACAGCATTTTTGCAATAAGCATGTATTATTTTTGTTACCGGTTTAAAACAGGAGTTCTGAATCTGAGCACTATTGACACTTTGGGCCAGACAATTCTGTGTAGAGGGGGCTGTCCTGTGCATTGTAGGGCATTTAGCAACATCCCTGGCCCTTTACTCACTGCACGTCCCAAGCTGTGATAACCAAAAATGTCTCCAGACACTTGTTCCCCAGGGGGCAAAATCGTCCCTGGTTGAGAACCACTAGGTTAAAATGTATATTATTTGCTCAAACTGGATGGATAACCTATCCATGTTCATTTTATTATTTTTTTCAACTGTATGTATACATATATGTACATATATAGCATATACTAGACATATATATCATATACTCCTGTATATACAGGAGTACATACATATGCATATCATAATCTAAATTCTCAATAAAATATAGAGATTATTTTTTAAATAAAGTGGCACCAGTTGCACTGGCCTCCAACATAAAAATAATCATTGTTAATATTTCCTTATTACTTATTAGAATCTGGCACTTAAGTGTCAGGCGCCTCTTCTACAGTTGTCATTACCCACAAGAACCTCCAGTTCACAGATTAAGCCGAGGCTCAGAGAGGTTAAGCAACTTGTCCAAAGTCACCAGTTGGGAGGAGGTGGAGCCTGGAATACAGACCTCTGCTTGGGAACCCTAGGAAAACACGGGCGGCGGCCCGCCAGATGCCAGGCCCTCTCTGCAGATCATCAGGCGCAAACAAACAAAACACACCAAGGACCTACGACGTCCTGGTGGAGTCAGACACCAGGGTTCAAATCCCACTCTGCCACTTAGCAAGGCCATGCCCGCAGGTAAATTATTCTACCTCCCTCAATCCCTTTCCTCGTCTGTACACTGGGGTAAAAGAAATACGCACTTCACAGGCCCTTGTACAAGGGAACTCAGGAAGATAATCCGTGCCAAGTGCCTCCATCAGGGCCGGACGCTCAGTAAACAAAAACGCACAGCAACTGCTGATAGCTTATTATGATAAGCTTTACCGTAAACAGCAAAGTCGAACCGCTCACTACCTAGGGACAGACTAACATAACAACAGACATCTTCAAAGATCACCCAACACCTTCCAGACGATCCCGGTGGAAGGGGGCGGGGGTGGGGTGTCCAGACGGGGGGCGGTGGCCGGCCCGAGGACACACGGCGAGACCCCGGTCCGGAACGGCAGCACAAAGAGCCCCTCGGTTCAGGATCCACTTAAACAGAAGTGGGCAGAGGGCTTAGCGGCGGAGTCGCGGGGCTGGGGGGGGTGGTTTGCACTCACCGAACTGCATCCAGTCCCACTCGCTGAGCGTGTCCATGTTGCGGCACAGGTCGTCCAGCACCCAGGCGGGCAGCTGGTAGATGTAGCAGGACATGGCTGGGCTCCGGGGGTCGGCGGGCAGGCGCGCGGACAACTGGGGCAGCTGCGCCGGGGACCCGGCTCCTCTACTCCGGGAGCAGGCGGGTCCCACCGGGCGGTTTCTCACCCGGCCACCGCCTCCCGGGGAAGTGGGCGGGGCTGGGCGCTGGACACCACCGCCCCCCAGCGGCCACGCTTGGCGCGACACCGCCCAGCTGGCTGGAACGAGCCGCTGCGGAACGAGCAGGGTCTGAGCTGGGAGGGGAAACTGAGGCCGGGAGTGGGGAGGGAACCCGTTTAAGGACACACGAAAGAGTTCAGTGGCAGTCCCAGGAGGTCTTCTGACTCCAGGCCCAGTGCTTTTGACGCTCCGCCACATAGAATTCATTCAACAAATATTCTGCTAATCACCTACTATATGCCAGGCAAGGTGTTCAAGGTGTTGGAGATACATGAGTGGAAAAAACCTACAAACCTTCTTGCTTTCATGGGACTTACAATCTAGATGGTGGAGGGAGAAAACTAACCATAAGTAATAAAAGTACTTAATAAATAAGTTAGGTGGTGTGCTAAAAGGTAGTAAATGCTATTGCACAAAAGAAAAAGGAAAGGTGGTTAAGGGGAATTAGGAATTCAGAGCAAGCAGCGGGAGGACTCTTAAACAGAGGAGTCAAGATAGACTTTATCATAATAACGGCTAACATTTATTGAGCAGCTACTATGTGCCAGGCACTGTTCCAGGTGCTCCAAATATCTCTAAGGAAAAAAGGACAAAATCCATGCCCTGCAGGGATACAGACAATAAGCAGTAAATAACTTACCACTATAGAAGATGATAGGTAACATTCCAGAATAAAAGCAGAGTGTGATGGGGGTGCCTGGATGGCGCAGTCGGTGAAGCTTCCGACTCTTGGTTTCAGCTGCGGTAGTGATTTCACTGTCATGAGATGGAGCCCCAACCAATTCCAGGTCCCGCTCAGTGCCGAGTCTGCTTGAGATTCTCTCTCTCCCTCTCCCACGTGCTCTCTCTTTCTCTCTCTCTCTCTAAAATAAATAAATCTTTAAAAAAAAAAAGCAGAGTGTGATGAAAGAGTGGGGATGGCTCATTGCATTATTCATTATCTTAGAAGGCAATAAATCTTAACGGGGGAAAGCAGAATAAGAGGAACTTCAGGGCAAATTGAATTATTAAATAGGGTAGGGGAGAATTTATACTAATAATGGCAAGTATTTATTGATCATTTACGATGTGCAGGCTTCATCAGGTTGTTTTGCCTACTGCTCACAACGACCCTATTAGATAGGTATACTCCATTCTACAGGTGAAGAAACCAAAGCACAGAGAGGTTGAGTAACTTGCCTAACATCATACAGGTACAAGTGACAGTACAGGGATTTGAACCCAAAAAGTCTGACCACTGGCTACAAACTGCCTCATTATTATAATAACTACCATTTACCTATACCTACAATGTGCTTTGCATAAATTATCTTCTGTAATTCTCATAAGCCTATGCTATAGATAGTATTATCCCTTTTTTATATACATGAATAGAGGGGTTCCAAGACACTAGGCAATGTCACTGAGGGTGGATAAACTGGAGTTCCACTTTGTGGCCATAAACATCAGCTAAGGAGTATGGCTGCAGAAGAAGGAAACTGAAATTAAAGTGTTAAGTCCTGGGGGCAAGTCCTGGTTCTGCCACCAACAGGCTTTGTGACCCTAGACAATCCATTTCACTTCTCAAACTTCTGCTTTCCACATCTATAAAATGGCACTAATTATTTCTATTGCCTAGAGTCGTGAGCTAGGGAAGTGGATTAAATCAATTTATACAGCCCATATAGAATGCCTGCTACAGGGTCTTTCTTGTACAGAGAATAGGCTTAAAGAATGGTAGCTGCCCTATTGAAAAGAGCTCCGGGCAGAGTGCTTCCCCAATCCTTCAAAGGACAAAGGATCAAAGGACATCAAGCTAATTTTTAAAAGAAAGGAAAAGAAAAGAAAAAGTCACCCACCGCCTTAGAATTCTATCGGGATACGAGCCCTAGTTAGTCACTGTCGGCTCTTCATCCTGGTGCAAATTTGCAGTTTTCTCTTTTGTAAACTGGATATTCTGCCCTAGCCACTTTGAAGGATTGGGGTGAAGCTGACATGGAACTCCAAATGCTTGGGATAAACTGTAAAGTACTTAGCCCAGTAAAGCGTTGCTTGTATGCAAGTCCATTCCTTTGATTTTGGAAGAGGGGTCTATTTCAGTGTTCTGTGACTTCTTTTCAGGGGATGTTGTGTGTTTCAGCAGTGGTTGAAGGTGGAATTGAAGGGGAAAGCACCTACATCTCAGGACAAACATCCTCTTCTTTCATTTTTTCTACTTACAGAGTCCTCTGCTGCTTCTCCCTCTTCTGCAAGCGCAGAGCTTCTGTCTTTGTAGCATTATTCCCTTAGTGCCATGAGGCCTCTTCCCCTTGACTTTGAGACCACAGGAGATTTGCATTCGCCTTGGCCAGTCCAGTATGGACAAGTCCCAACAACTCTTCTCTGTGCTATTTCCTTGGGCTCTTGGCAAGTTTCCTTCTTACCCCATCCTCAGGGCTTGGAATCTGAGTCTTAGGATTTTCTCCGCCAGGGAGACCTAAGTAGTTCAGGGCCTGAGCAGGTCATCTTAGGGGCACATCTTGGTCCCCATTCTTTAGCATAAATTCTTCAAAATTAGATTGTTGTTATTACAAATTAATAGTGCTGCCACTCTCCTACCAAGGACCAAGCATTTAGCATACATTATCTGGGATCTTCACAACAACCCTACAAGGTAGGTTTATTGTTGCCATTCTACAGCTGAGAAAAGTGAGGCATAAGTCCAGATTGGCCAAGTGACAGGATTCAACTCAAATCTGACTCCAAAGGAAGTGCTCTTTCTACTCGATTATACTGCCTCACCACAAAGAGAAATTTCCTTTGATCCTGCACAGTTCATTTCTTCCCCTAATTAGTTGTTTTCCATGGCCAACACCCTCCCTACCACAATCAGCTAGAAACAATTATTGAAGTTGAATGTAATTACTTATATAGTTATATCATTTTGACCTATTCACATTTAATTACCTTGAAATTATAGTCAGTGGACTGCACTCCAGCTGCACATTAGAACTACCCAGGGAGATTTAACAAACTACACATGCCCAGCCTGACCTCCGCAGATCCAGACTCAGTTGTGGGTGGGGCTGGGGTGGAGCTCTGGCACTGGCATTTTTTTTTTTCAGATTCTCTCTTCTTTTTTTTAAAGTTTTGATTTATTTATTTTTAATTTTTTTTTAGAGAGAGAGAGAGTGGGGGGGCCAGAGGAGAGGGAGAGAGAGAATCTTAAGCAGGCTCCACACCCAGTGCACAGCTCAATGTAGGGCTTGATCTCACAATCCTGAGGTCATGAGTCAGATGCTTAAATGACTGAGCCATCCAGATGCTCCTTAAGTTTTTATTTTAATCACCCAGTGTTCATAACAACAAGGCACTGGCATTTTAAAAAGCTTCCCAGAATTGGGGTACCTGGATGGCTCAGTCAGTTGAGCATCTGACTCGATTTCAGCTCAGGTCATGATCTCAGGGTTGGGGGATCAAGGCCCACGTGGGGCTCCATGCTCAGCGAGGAATCTGCTGGGGATTTTCTCTCTCTGTCCCTCTCCCTTTGCCCCTTCCCCAACTCGTGCTCACACTTTCTCTCTCTCTTACATAAATAAATCTTTAAAAAATAAAATAAAAGCTTCCCAGGTAATTCAAATCATGTGCAGAGTTGAGAACCAGTGTTTTATCGGGAAGTTGGGATGAGAAAGAAGACTGATAGGGGATTAACAATAATAAAGCTTCTCTGTGTACTTTGCACATGTTTTTTCTTCCTAATAAAACTATCTTCAGGATGCCTGGGTGGCTCAGTTGGTTAAGCATCTGCCTTGGGCTCAGGTCATGATCCCAGGGTCCTGGGATCAAGTCCTTCATTGGGCTCCTTTCTCAGCCAGGAGCCTGCTTCTCCCTCTGCCTGCTGCTCCCCTTGCTCGTGCATGCACTCTCTCTCTCTCTCTGACAAATAAATAAAATCTTTTTAAAAAGTAATAAAATAAATAAAAAATTAAAAATATCTTCATTGGTTTTTCTGATAGTACATGATGATTGTCAAAAAAAAGAGTTGTTAAGCTGAAAACTGTCAGCTATTTTACCAGCAAAAATGGGTTTATTCGGGAATAGCAGAGAACTGCGATTCAGGACACATAGGCTACTACAAAACCATAGGCAAGTCACAGAACGAAAAACAAGAAGGCTCTTTTACAGAGGAAAAGAGGGGAGTTGGGAGTGCTGTTATAAACAAAGTCCATTCGCGCAAACTGGGAATCCAAAGTATAGTGGCTTTTCATTGGCTGAGTTGTCTCATTGGCTAGGCTGTTGCTGGGATAAGAGGAAAACCTTTTTTCCCCCCTCCTGGGATAGGGGCGTCCACCTGTAATGTCCCTCTCTTCCTATTGGGGTCTACAACGATCAGGAGTGGTAGGGCGCGAGAGCTCCCCCTGCTGGCCGCCTGGCTCGATTTTAGTGAGTTTTCCTTTTACTAATTTTCAGAGTGAATTAAGAAAAAAACCCCAGTCCTAGTCTCTCCTCCTCCTGTGTCGGAAAAACAACCCAGCTCTACCTTCTCCTTGACTTTTACACAGGACATTTAACTTTTGACACTTCTGGTCACCAAACGTTGTGGGAGGGGAGCAATTCCCCACAACAAGCAATTCTCTGCACCACTGGCTGGGTGCCCTACAACTTAACTTACTTTTTTTTTTTTAAGATTTTATTTTATTTATTTGACAGAGAGAGAGAACGCGAGAGAGGGAACACAGCAGGGGGAGTGGGAGAGGGAGAAACAGGCTCCCCGCGGAGCGGGGAGCCCGACGCGGGGCTCGATCCCAGAACCCTGGGATCATGACCTGAGCAGAAGGCAGACGCTTAACGACTGAGCCACCCAGGCGCCCCCAACTTAACTTACTTCTAACACTGGCTACCTGTAGATAGTGTCAGATCCCACAGATCCCATCTGCCAGAGAAAATCCCATCTGCCGATTCCAATCTGTGGTGAGGGGAAGCCCCAAGGAAATTTTGTTGGGGCAGGGAGTTCAGGTGTGCCAACAAAAAAGGGAAATATTGAAGGGGTATCAGGCAGCCCAGTGACTGGCATAGAGTAGGAGTGAGGTGCTAAGAATGGGATACAGAAACCTCATGTGAAAGTATCTGAAAGTTCACACTGGTGCTCACATGTCAAGAGTGCAACACACTGATATCTATTTCATATCCTTAGTGTTGGATTTCTGGGACAGTGCCTGTCCTTTTATCACCTTCTCAGTATAAGCACTGATAAATGGAAACCACCTACCTTCTTTGGCTTTTTTTTTTAATAGACTTTAAGATCACAGCATAATTGAGAGGAAGGTACAGGGATTTCCCATATACCTCCTGCCCCCACACATGTAAAGCTTCCCCCATGATCAACATCCCCACCAAAGTGGTACATTTGTTACAACTGATGAACCTTCACTGACAGTTATCATCCCAAGTCCATAGTTTACTTTAGGGTTCATTCTTGGTGTTGTGTATTCTATGTTGTAGAAACTCACATATCTACCATTATAGTATCATACAGAAGAGTTTCATTGCCCTAAAAAAATCCCATGCTCTGCCTATTCATCCTACCCTCCCCTCCATACCCTGACAACCATTATCTTTTTACTCCATAATTTGGCTTTTTCCAGAAATGTCATACAGCTGAAATCACTTAGTAATATGCATTAGTTTCCCCCACGTCTTTTCATGGTTGAAAGCTCATTTCTTTTTAGTGCTGAATAATATTCTGTGGTCTGGAACCAGTTTATTTATCCATTCACCTACTAAAGGACATCTTGATTCCTTCTAAGTTTTGGCAATTATGAATGAGGCTGCTATAAATATCCAAGTTTTTAACTCCTTTGGGTAAATACCAAGGAGCATGATTTCTGAAATATAAGAGAATGTTTACTTTTGTAAGAAGGCGGAACTGTCTTCCTAAGTGGCCATACCATTTTGCATTCCCACCAGCAGTGAGAATTCCTGTTGCTCAGTATCTTCGCCAGCATTTGTTGGCCGTCCTCCAGATTTTGGCCACTGTAATAGGTGTGCATTTGTATCTCATTGTTGCTGTTGTTGTTGTTGATAAACTCCATGCCCAGTGTGGAGCCCAGTACCAGGGCTTGAACTCACAACCCTGAGATCAAAACCTAAGCTGCGATAAAGAGTCAGACGCTTAACTGACGGAGCCAACCAGGAGCCCCTCTCCTTGTTGTTTTAATGTGCATTTCCCTGGTGATATATGATGTGGCGCATCTTCTCATATGCTTGCTTGACAACTGTATATTTTCTTCAGTGAGGTGTCTGTTAAGATTGGTTCTATTTATGTGGAAAATAAAAAAAACACCAATTTTTCCCAATGTATTTTTCTTCTTAATGTATTCTGTAGTGCTCAATTTTTTTCACAGTGAAATTTCATTTTTACACGAAAAATAAAGTTAAAAGAAACAATGTGGTTTTAAAAAAAAAACGGGATGAGGAGGGGCACTTGAGTGGCTCAGTCGGTTAAGCGTCCCACTCTTGATTTCAGCTCAGGTCATATCTCAGGGTCATGAGATCGAGCCCTGCACCGGGCTCCACGCTTGGCATAGAGTTTGCATGAGATTCTCTCTCTCCCTCTCCCCCTCCCCAAACTTGTGTTCTCTCTAAATAAATAAATAAATAAAATCTAAAAAAAACCCCACCAGGGTGAAAAAGAAAAAAATTGAAAATTAAATAAATACATACACACATACATATGGCTCAGTCAGTAGAGCACAGGACTCTTGATTTGGGTTCGTGAGTTAGAGCCCCACGTTGGGTGTAAAGATTACTTAAGGAAATAAAAAAAAAAAAGAAAAAGAAAAGAAAAAATAAAAGAAACCAGGGTTGGAAAGAAAATGGCCTGAGCATGAAGACAGTTGCTTGTGTCTGCAACGCCCCTCCCCATTTAAGCCTTTACAGAAACACAGGTCTCTCACAACAGAGCCACACAGAGACACACCCGACCTATTTCCTTTGCTCAGCACCATTTAATGTATTCAAGAACAGCTTTTTTTCTTTTTTTTTAACTCAAAATAGGAAACATCACAGTCTCTTAGAAGCAATACATTTAATACAGTCATAAGATATCAAATGAAAAACATATATTATTCATGCTACAGGTTTTCAATCCTCCTTGGACAACACAAAAAAACACAGTACTCAAACTGCACGTTTTCACAGGATGAACACGAATCTCACTTGGACACAAAGAAAGATTAAAACAAAATTGAAACCAACGTTGAACAAACCCAGCAACAGCAGGCTTCCTGACAACCCCCATCCCATTCCACCCTTGAACACACACTGCTGTCTGCTCCCCAGCATTTCTTCCTTCCTACCCAGGAGCTCAGTAAAGTCAGACACCAAGACCTGTGTCACTGAATGAGTACTACAGCATGCTTAAAAAACAAAGGCCAATTTATTAATTGAATGTTGAAAGAGGGGATTAAGATGAGGTGAAACAAAATCTAGGGGAAACTGTGGGGCACTGTCTTATTCACTTCACACTGATTTCAGAGCACAGGAATTGTGCTCAAAGGTTAGTATAGGAACTACAGATACCAAGAAATATCCCATTGTTTATAAAAGGAAGACTGCACTAATGTCTACAAAGAGCTTATAATACCATGGGAAAATATTTAAGTTATAAAGTTATAACTAAGAAGGCAGAATACAAAACTGTATATTCAGTATGATCTCAACTATGTAAAATCAAACCAACCACAAGATGCCCTAAAAAAGCCAAAGTTCAAAATGTTTTGGGGCTGTATTCAAGTAGTGTATCTACAGTCATCTTTTTTTTCTTTTACTTTACTGTCTTTACCAAAATTTTCTCTACTGAGGGGATTTTTTTTTAACTATTAGTTACCAAAAAAGAAAGCCTGATAGAAGTATTGAATTTGAGTTAATCAATTTAAGTGCAGCCTGTAAGAAAGGACTTGTACATTTATGAAACTATGAAACATTTCAGGCTACTCCCTGAATCCATTGTGTGTTATGAGTAACTTCTGAGTAGAGGGTTTCTGCCTCTCCTCCAGCCAGGTACAAAGTGTCACCAGATCCTGCCTGATGAAAATGTTGAACTAGGAACCTTGCAAGTCCAAATGAGCCCGCAAGTGACTCTCCTTAGTGGTCCCCACTGCCCCAACACCGCTGGCCCCTGGTTAAAACACAGGCAGCATTAAAAAAAAAAGAAAAGAAAAGAAAAAGAAAAATGCTAAGCCAAACAGAAATGTAGTGGATTTACAAAAAAGTAACAGAAATACCCACACTTACCAAAACCTATTTACAGTACAGTAGTAGTTCCTTAATACTAGAACTAAACAAGAGGACAGCTATTTTCTCCTACCTTCTGTGCAGACATCAAGTTTCAAAAAAGCGATCATCACAATAACTGTGGAAAGCTAATCCTGGTTTAGAAACAAATAAAATAGAACTACAACAACAGCAGACAGAGAAAAAGCACAAAATTTAGAAAGTTATAAAAAGTGCTTTCTATAAAAGTGATTCCCTTTAAAACATTTGTTTACTGTATACACTGTAAGGTCCCCACCTCCCCACCCCCCCAAAAAAGGGCAAAACCTCCAAACACTTTCTACCAAAGTATCCACTGGTTTGTTCATTCAACAAACACTGACTGAAGGCTATCATAATGTGTGAGGCACTGGGGTCTCAAAGAGGAGACAGACTTGTCCCTGTCTCAAGGACATCTCTGTCTTCTCAAAGCAGGAGGCGGACACATCGCCAACCACAACACAGTAATTAAAAGCAGATGCTACTGCTTTCTTACAATCAAAGAATATGCTGCAATTCTTATTGAATTACTTACACAAAAGTCCTTACATAGAAACTTTCCTGACTTACTAGGAGGCAAAAATGCAACTACCCAATGAATACTTCTAGAAGGGGCAGGCATTAAATTACATTTTGTGATATTTGCCCCTAAACATCACAATGCCTAGTGAAGTCAGTTAACTTTCCTTTAAGCAATGGATTTTTTACTCTGAGAATGAGACACCTTGAATCTGAGAATAAGTGACTAGTCCTAAACATAGATCAAGACTAGTCAGTACCATCAAAGGCTCAGACTCAGGAGTGCAAATTTCAATTAAAATCCTCGGTCTCCCCTTCCAGCCGTTGATTTTCAATATGCTCCTGTGTCAGCCGCTCCAGGTCTTTCCTTACATTTGGGTGGTCTTCCAGATCTTCATAGAGTGATCTCACGATGTCCAGTCTCCTGTAATTCTCAGGCTTGACTAGGCTTCGGACAACCTGGAGGCACCGCTCTTTCAGAGTATACACTGTAAATGCAGAAAACCAAATCCTCAGCAGCCGACTCAAGCGTTGGGACAAGGGATGAGCAAGAGGCTTTGCCAACCATAGCAATTCCATTTACTATAGACAGACCTCACTTTGGGCAAAAAAGTGAGTACATCTTTGTGGCCAAGTGTAACGTGATGGCCCTAACGGACATCTCATGGTATGCAGGACCTCATGTAGTAACTTCCCCTTACAAGTGGGCTAGGCTTGTGATGTGCTTTAAATAAATGAATGTGGGTGACGTAACAGACACTGTGCCCATTCTGAACCTAACCTTTAAGAAGCCCTGGCAACTTCCACTTGTACGCTTTCAGGAGCCCTGAGCTACCCTGCACAAGAGACTACACAAAGAGGAACAAGCCCTGAGAATGCATGGGAGAGAGGCCCAGCCACCAGCCAACCCGCCAGTAGTCAGCCACACCAATGACCACCAATGAGCAGAATAACCACCTATCTGAGCTCAGCCCAGACTGCAGAATTATGAATAAACACTTTGGGGGTAGCTGTTAACACAGCAATAGATAACCAAAACAGTTTGCAACTGGATTTTGAGGAACTCCAGTTCTATTTTAAACTCACTGGGGAACTTACTCTTTAAGGGTATTCTATAAGGCAAAATTTACATTTATCAATTTAACTTATCAACTTACCAATTTTTGTACACCTACTTCCTTAAAACAGGATCCACATATTTGTATCAGTTTGAACCGTATGAAGCTACAGGTATTTGGGTTTGTTTTTAAGATTTTATTTTTAAGTAATCTCTGTACCCAACTTGGGGCTCAAACTCACAACCCCGAGATCAATAGTTGCATGCTCCACCAAGTAAGCCAGCCAGGCGCCCTTGTATTTGGGGTTTTTCAATCCACAAGAACAGCAGTTTCTTTGGGTTCAACCTAATAAAATCAACAGAGTTGTAAACAAATGGTAAACTATGATGTTAATGTTTTTAACCTGTTTGGCACCGTGAGCTTGGATGGGTTAAATAACATTAAAAGATACAACACTAGAAGCCATGGTATCTCATTCTCTATACCTTATTCCAGACTCCAGCGCATTATTCTGCTCTAAGGCCAGGTAAACAAAACGCATTCATAATTCTACGATCAGGTATTTTATTTACTTATTTATTTAAAAAAATTTTTAAGTAATCTCTACGTGGGGCTTGAACTCATTACCCTGAGATCAAGAGTCACATACTCTACCAACTGAGCTAGCCAGGGGCCCCTACAATCAGATATTTTAATTTAGCCCATCTCTGACAAGCCCAAGAGCTTCTGAGAAACCACAACATCTTTGTTCAATATAGAGCATACAAATAAATCTTCCATTTTATTTGTGGAGGAGAATAGGACACAGAAAGGTTGATAACTTGGTTAGCATCCAGTAAAAACCAATAAAGGTTTGGCTCCTTCAAGTGGCTTATTCTCTACTTATTACAACAGCCTTATCTTTTTATTTATTATTTTTACTTATTTATTTTTAAGTAAGCTCTATACCCAATGTGGGGCTTGAACTCATGACCCCGAGATCAAGAGTCACATGTTCTACAGACTGAGCCAGCCAAGAGCCCTCAGCCTTATCTTTTTAAAAAGTAAGATGGAGGGGTGCCTGGTGGCTCAGATGGTTAAGCGTCTGCCTTCGGCTCAGGTCATGATCCCAGGGTCCTGGGATCGGGTCCCGCCTGGGGCTCCTTGCTCGGCGGGACCTGCTTCTCCCTCTGCCGCTCCCCCTGCCTGTGCCCTCTCTCTCTGACAAATAAATAAATAAAATCTTAAAAAAAAAAAAGTAAAATGGAACATCAGTACCTGGCAGTGTGATGTTGGCAAAAATAGGCTGTCCATCAACATTGAGAGATGGCACAAACAGCTCAGTCTGGTTAACCAGAAGCCCATCATATGTCCCTGCATCTCGGAAGAGCCAAAGGTGACCTGTTAAAACAAGCAGAGGCTGTTAGGTAGCCACGCACCCATTTCCTTCATCTTCCTGGATTGACACTGAAGTACTCGCCTCTCATTCTGCTTAAATATCAGACAAAGCCCTTCCAATAATACTATCTTACTCAATCCTCACAATAGATCTATTTATATATGAGAAAATAGGTCTAAAAAAGCCAAGCGACTTGCTCAAGGGGACAGGGACAGTAAGGAAAAAAAGAGCATGTACTTGAGGCTCCAAATACCATGCCTTTTCTGCTACCATGGTCAAAAAGCAAAGTACATGAATTGCAAATCACACCAAACACTGCAAACTAAAACAAAGAACTTAACCAACTCCTTAAATCTGTGCTTCTCAAGAACAAGAAGGTGCAAAAACCTGTTGACAAAAAGGAGCCAGACAGAAAAGGGTACATTCTGTAGGAAAAGACACAGCTAATCTATGGTGTGAAAAACCAAAAGAATGGTTTCCTCTGTAAGAGAGGCGATCGGGTGGAAAGGGACAGGAGGGAACTTTCTGAAATGATGGAAATGTTCTAATCTAGAATTTGACCTAGGTGTTGCTATATTTGTCAAAAACACATCAAACTCTAATATCTGTGCATTTTACTATATGTATATTATACTTGAATTTAAGAAACAAATACATCATATGCCAAGAAAAAAGAGGGAGGGGAAGAAGGAGGGAAACCGCCCCCCCCAGACCTAACGTTCTATTAAGGGAGGGAGAGATTTTGTCTGAATAAAGACATCATTAAAAATGAATCAATTACCTAATTAGTTAATTAAATACATCATGTGTTCCTGGTGCACAAACTTACTTGAAGATTTGGTGGAAAAACTTAAGAAATGTAACTGGTAATTTTTTTTTATTATGGTAAAACATACATAAAATTGACCACTTTTAAGTGTACAGTTCAGTGACATTTAGTACATTCACATAGTAATTTTTTTTAATTTTATATTAAATCAGGCACAGATAAATTTTGGAGAAGAAATTCACAAATTCTTAGAGGAGACTACAGAAATGTTGATCCCTGGAAGAATTGTGTTCTCCCTCATTTAATAGCAAGGGAAGTTTGGTGTAAACATTTGAAAAGCATTTCTGAGTACGCCCCTCTCAAGGCAAAAGGATCCACTGGGATCCTCCCAGGATGGCTGTGAAAAATAACGGAGTACTGCTTCTCTTTTTGAAAGCTATGGGAAGATTACTGTCTCCCTAGGTATAAGGCCTAGTTATCCTTCACCTGGGTTATTACGACAGCTTCCTAACTGGCTCCTCACCAGCAGTCTTCCCTCTCCAAACCGCTGTGCAACCCGGGGGGGGGGGGGGGAGCTTTTCAGTATTAAAATCTGTCACTGTCATTTCCCTGCTTAAAAACGCAATGGCCCCTCACTCCCCAGGGGAAAAATCATCTTTCAGGTTTCCTCTCCCACCATTCCGTACCTTCTCCCAAGACTCCAGGTGTTGTTAGGCCATGCGGTTCCCTCTAGCTACAACTCTCAACTCCTCTCTTGGGTCGGTTAGCCCCTATGCATCCAGCGGGCCTCCTTTTCTTCTGCTCTGGGAAGCTCTACGTGAAACTACACACCCCCCTCCCTTCACTGAGCAGGAGCCGGCTCCAAGCTCCCACTTTCCGCTGTGTTCCGTTCCTCTAGCAGCAACTGGGACACACTGGCTGGTCATCTGTGTATGCGGTCGTCCGTCCCCGCCCCCGGCCTGTGTTCTCCCGGAGGCAGGGACCTGGCCCCCTTGGGGGGACCTTGGAGAATGTGAGATTCTCCCATTCACGGACTGAACTAATAGGCATTAGGTAGGGAGCACTTTTAGTGGTAAATACACTTGTAAGGGGAAAAAGTCACCTCACATGAAAATTATTCGGTCCTATAGAGAATTAGCTGCCACTTCCTAGCAGCGTCAACCCGGATCTGTCACAACCTCTCAGGGGCACCAGCAGGCGCTCGCTGCGCCCCGGGACAAAGGGGGTTGGCGCGGTCGGGCTGGGCCGGGCCAGGCCAGGGCGACCCCGGCCCGCCTACCTCGGTAGCTGTGGATGCGGCGGCCCGTGCCGGGCGGCAGCGTCGGGTAGGGCTGCGGCTCACCGTCGAAGTTGAGCCACACCGGCAGCACGACGCGCGGGCTGCGGTTGCAGAAGATGACCTGCGACGGCTCACAGGAGTTCACTGAGCGCAGCACCGGCCGCGGCTGCCCGGCCTCCATCTCCTCCTCGGCGCCCGGCTCCTCTGGGTCAGACTCTTCCGGTCCGGACTCCTCGGTGCCCGACTCCTCCCCGCCGTACTCTTCAGGGCCCACCTCCTCGGCGCCCACCTCCTCCGCACCTGCCTCAGCCTCTTCCACGTTCCCTGCCTTCCAGGGCATTACCTCCCGGAGCCTAGACAACCCGAGCCTCAGCGCCTCGGGATTTGCGGGCCTCACGGGGCGGAGCTGGGCGTGCGTGCGCGTCCCCGCAAGCGTGCGTGCTGTTTTCGCGCGCTCTCGGTCGGGGGTGGAATACTGTACAGAAATGGCGGGCTTGAAACTGTGCGCAAGCGCAGGTGGGACCTCCGGCCACGGGAACCGAGCACCCAGGAGGCGGAGGCTGGTGTCAGGCCACTTCAGCCGCGAGTTTCCCCGTGGATTTTTTTTTTCGCACCAATAAGCTTTTGACACAGTATTTCCTTGACTTCATTCATTCTCTTGATACCTTCATGGTTTTTGCCATATTCTCCCTACCAAATGTGCTATTATTTATTTAATAAATTTCTCGTTCGTTTAGTCTACATTTTGGGTCAACTCGAATTTTGTATAGAAGAGTATAATAAAGTCACAAAATTTGCCTTATCTTCCTAGTTTCCCCCAGCCACCCAGGAGAAGTCCACGGAGGCGAGAAGTACTACGAGTTTTTTGTACTTCCTTTTAAAGGTATTTTCTGTACTCACACAAAGCAGTTTAAGAAATTTTATATTACTACCATCAGTGGAAATTCGCTCTCATTTGCCGCAGAAGAGAGTACAATGTAACTAAGTTCAATGGAAACAGTTATTAAGTTTTATCTATGGTCTATTGAGTCTGCTTTTTCTTGGTTCCACCGGTTTAGCCAAGTGTTAAAGATTAAATGCCAAGTGTTAGTTGTCACACCAACTTTCTTCTGGACATAATCAGAAGGATTAAAGGAAATTGAAATGGGACACTTTCAATCCTGTGACACTGGAGTCTGTGGGCCCTCTGAAATTCACACCCACCTGGGTTCTCATTCTGCCTGTAGCTGCAGATATGTGATGGCAAAATTCTTTAAATTCTCTGTCTTTGCTCATTTTTAAGAATTAGGTCACAAAACTGTGGACAAGTGTTAAGTGGAAAGTGGTAAGTGCCCAGCACATAGTAAGCACTCAACAAATAGCAGCAGTTAATATTATAAAGATAAATTAAACACACTGTCTCTGTCCTGAAAACTCTCACAGGCTACTGGGCACGCATACAAGACATATTGTTACAGTATGATATTGGTTGCAAAAGAGCAAGGTGTAAAGTAGTTTGCTGGGCAAGGCTTCCCAGGAAGAGTTATATCTGGGATGGACTTTGAAGAATGGACCTAAGAGCTTTCCTTTCCCATGTCCCATCAGACAAATATCCATGTTGGATGTCAAATAAAGGCTCATAGACAGATTTCCCAATCCAGTTTCCTTCTCATTGATTTTATACCATTGCCTCCAAGCCCAGCACTCCTACAGACCTAACACTTACTGGAAATCCACCTGGAGGGCCAAGCCAGAGAGGGACATAGATGTAAGCTCATAGCCCAGTATAATGGCCCCAATATTTAAAAGAAATGGCAGAGAGAGAAGGGACAAGTAAATGTTTTGTTTTGTGTTTGGCTACACCCCTGGGCAGCTGTTCTCAATCAAATCTGCAAAAGCAGAAGAGGTTTAGATCTATGATTTTAGATGTTTGATGACCCATCTGAGCAACCTCATTTCAGTTTGTTCGACTGCCTGACAGGAAAGAGTGAGGCAAACTTCTTCACAAACCACGTTGGAAAATGGCAACCCCATTAAAGTGAGGGAAAGTTATTTAGGATATGGAAATGAATAAAAATATAGTGGGAAAAGCTATCAAATTGTATGTGTAATGTGATGACCTTTATGCAAAATACATGTAATTATTCCCCGAACCCCATCTTCTAGATGTAGTTTTATTACTTTTGTAATGAAAACAACTAAATCAGTTTCTTTTTGCCCCCAGTCTTATTGAGATATAATTTACCTAAGTCATTTCCCTTTTTTAAAATGTTTTTAAGTTTATTTATTTATATATATATTTTAAAGATTGTATTTATTTGAGAGAGAGAGAGTGCACTAGCATGAGTCAGAGGGTAGGGGCAGAGGTAGCAGGAGGGGGAGAAGCAGGCTCCCTGCTGAGCAAGGAGCCCAACCTGGGACTCAGTCACAGGACCCAGGGATCATGACCCAAGCTGAAGAGACGCTTAACTGCCTGAGCCACCCATGCGCCCCTATTTATTTATTTTAAAGATTTTATTTATTTGACAGCAAGAGAAGGAGAGCATGCGCACAAGCACAATTATGTACAATTACATTTTAATCTACATTTACTAAATCATTCTATTTTCTTTTTTTAAAATTGTAATGTTTAGGGCGCCTGGGTGGCTCAGTTGGTTGGGCAACTGCCTTCAGCTCAGGTCATGATCCTGGAGTCCCGGGATCAAGTCCCACATCAGGCTCCCTGCTCAGCGGGGAGTTTGCTTCTCCCTCTGACCCTCTTCCCTCTCGTGCTCTCTATCTCTCATTCTCTCTCTCTCAAATAAATAAACAAAATATTTTAAAAAAATAAAATTGTAATGTTTAATCTTTATAGCAAAACTAAGGTGTTGACAGGTTAGTTATTTTGACCCAAACTATAAGAAGACTGAGTTTCAGAGGGGTTAAATATGCCCAGATTTGCTAAATTCAGATTGTTCTCAGTCATCTCGTCGTAATAAAAAATTAGATGGAGTTCATTTTCTTCTTCTAAGGTTAGACATAGGGAAGTTATCCACATGGTGTCTCTCTTCCTTTCCTTATGAAACCTTAAGATTTCTGAAGAAGGATAATTCTGAAGGACTTTCATATTTTCTAATGTGAGTGGGAAATAAGCTAAATATGATGAATCTTCTCTCAGCCATCCATAAGAACCTTCAAGAGAACCTCTTTATAATACTTGGAAATGTTTTCTACCCTGTAATTTGGTTTAATTTGCATATTTATTAAAAAACTAAAAAGTAAGGGGTTTGAGCCAGTGAGCTATTAGGCATGAATGGATTACAAATCTCTTGATAATAAAGCAGTTTTTGATCTCTTGAAAAACTAAACTTGACCTTGATTTCAGAAGCAGGAAGAATTGGGGAACTGATGTTTTTGGCATTAGAGATGTACCAAGTTCTGTCATGTTGCTCTTGTTACCCAGTACTCTGAATTTACTACTTTTATTTCATGAAGCTGAAGCCATGTTTGCAAACAGTATTTGCTACTGTAGGCCATGCTGAGTGGGACGGAAAGCCCCTTGTTCATCTCCAGGCTCCTTCCCAGCATTTGCACTCAGTTTCATACTGTTGCATATGAGAAAACATTTGCCCAAACTTTGCTTTGGAGAATGTGTGTTGGGACTTATGCTGGCAGTTTGCAGACAGCTGGTGCCATTAGTAACTACAAAAATACAGCTGCTTTCTAAAGGCAGGTGTGCCCATCAAGTAGATTATACAACAAGAAAATCAGATTGATTTAGGGCTCTCAGGTTTATTTTTTTAAGAAAAGCTAACCTGTATACTAAATTGTCCAAAGATTAAGATTAGCTAGAAATAAAACAACTTTGGGTGCCTGGGTGGCTCAGTTGGTTAAACGACTGCCTTCGGCTCAGGTCATGATCCTGGAGTCCCGGGATCGAGTCCCGCATCGGGCTCCCTGCTCAGCGGGGAGTCTGCTTCTTCCTCTGACATTCCTCCCTCTCATGCTCTCTCTCTACCATTCTCTCTCTCTCATTAAATAAAAATCTTTTAAAAAAAAAGAAATAAAACAACTTTAAGGTGAAAAAGAATTTTAGGCAGTAATCTAGTCTACTGTTGCTGTTTTAGAAATGAATAAACAAGCCTGGACAGTTTGTGTGACATGCCCACCCACCTACCTGGTGGTCAAGCCAAAATTAAAACCCAGGTCTCCTTAGTCCCAATCAGTGCAGAGCTATTCAAGGACTCCCACATCAGTTTTCTGTTTTCTGTGCAATGCTGGTCCTTTATCAGCCTCTCCTTGGATCTCATTTACAACCTGACAGAGCAAAAGGGCAACTGCCATGTTTCGCTAAGTGTTACCCATTGGCATCAATGTTTGCATTGAAAAACTCTGGGGCAGGGTTTCCTTTGGTTCTTTTGGCACCTTTGGGTTTGTTGAGACTACCAAGTATGAGGTTAGTCTTGTGCCTTAATCTGCATCCCCCACCCATAACATATTTGAAAAATAATTTCATTGTGAAACAAATTTCAGGTTTGTGGAAAAAACTTAAGAATAGTACAAAGAATGTATATATATCATATAACACAATTTTGAATTGAGATCATTTTATCCCCAAATCTGAACTCATTTAATGTGATAATCCCATTGTGACTTTAAGGGTACACATGGACAGGGACGCCTGGCTGGCTCGGTCGGTGGAGCATGGGACTCTTGATCTCAGGGTTATGAGTTTGAGCCCCATGTTGGGTGTAGAGATTACTTAAAAATAAAGTCTTAAAAAAAAGAGTACACATGGACAATAAATGCATTATAAGGGGAAACATTAATATGTCTTTTTTAAAGTAAGATGTCCAATTCAATAAATAATTCATTTTGACTTTCACATTTTGCCTCAGAAGTTGTTTATTAGCATTAAATACATTGTATGTCTACTGTGCATGAGGCAGTGGAGATAAAATGTTGAGAAACAGACGTATAATTTCTACTCTTGGAGCATATAACATAGTCATTATTCGCTATTATAATGTTATAATGACTATAACATAGTCATTATTCAGTATTTTCCCATGCAATCCAAAGGACACCAAAATGACATTTGCATAAAATCCTCAGGAAAAACAACATAAAGGAACAATGCAATATCAACTTTATTAGATAGGAAATATATCATAGGCCAAAATTTTAATTTAGTTTAAGATTTTATTTATTTATTTATTTGAGAGAGAGAACATGAGCCAGGGAGAGAGGCAGAGGGAGAGGGAGAAGCAGACTCCCTGCCAAGCAGGGAGCCTGACTTCTGGCTTGATCCAGGAACCCTGTGATCATGACCTGAGCTGAAGGTAGACGCTTAACCGACTGAGCCACCCAGGTGCCCCTCGTAGGCCAAAATTTTGTTTGTGGGAATCAAGTATTTTTGTTTTTTGGTTATTTAAAAAAATTTTTTTTACCATTGTACAAGTAATACGATACCATATATAGATTACAGGTACATACAAGTATATGAGAAGCACTGAAAATTGGCCTGGATAAAAGAACTATCAAAATTCAACAATAAGAAAACCTAATAAATGGACAAAGGCCCTCAAAGAGGATGGCAAACAAGCCCATGAAAAGGTATTCTACATTGCTAGTCACTGAGGAAATACAAACCAAAACCTTAGTGAGTTACCACTATCCAATCTATTAGAATAGCTAAAACTTTTTTTTAAGATTTTATTTATTTATTCGAGAGAGAGAATGAGAGAGAGAGAGTACATGAGAGGGGGGAAGGTCAGAGGGAGAAGCAGACTCCCTGCTGAGCAGGGAGCCTGATGCGGGACTCGATCCTGGAACTCCAGGATCATGACCTGAGCTGAAGGCAGTCGCTTAACCAACTGAGCCACCCAGGCGCCCCAATAGCTAAAACTTTTTAAAAGAACAAAAAACCTAATAGTACTAAATGCAGGCAGGAACATGGAGCAACTGGAACACTCCTGCATTGCTGGTGAGAATGTGAAATGATAATAGCCACTCTGGGAAAACAGTTTAGCAACATCTCATGAAACTAAACATACACTTACCATATGACCCAGCTATCTCACTCCTAGATGATTCTCACTTAGGAGAAATGAAAACTTATGTACACACACACACACACACACACAACACAACCTGTATGCAAATGTTTATAGCAGCTTTATTGATGATTGCTAAGAACTGGAAATAACTCCAATGTCCTTCAGTTGGTGAGTGGATGGTGGAATACCATTTGGCAATGAAAAGGAATAAGCTGTTGACACATACAACAACATGGATGAATCTCAAATTGATTATGCTAAGTGAAAAGCCAGACTCAAAAGGCTTCATACTGTATGATTCCATTACATGACATTCTGGAAAAGGCAAAACTAGGGACAGAGGACAGATCAGTGGTTGCCAAGGCTTAAGCCTGGAGGTAGGGTTTGGTCACAGTGTCTTTTGGGGATGATGGGATATTCTGTAACTCAATTGTGCTGATGGTTACATGACTCTCTTGTCAAAACTCAGATCTATACACCAAAATGTGAATTCTATATGTAAATTTAAAAAAAATTTAGGGGACTCCTAGGTGGCTCAGTCATTAAGCGTCTGCCTTCGCTCAGGTCATGATCCCAGGGTCCTGGGATCGAGCCCCGCATCAGGCTCCCTGCTCCGCGGGAAGTCTGCTTCTCCCTCTCCCACTCCCCCTGCTTGTGTTCCTTCTCTCACTGTGTCTCTCTGTCAAATAAATAAATAAAATCTTTAAAAAATAAAATAAAATAAATTTAGGGGAAAAGGCTGGATAGATACACATCCGACCCGTGATAGTTGTTGCTCCTGGGGACGAAGAAGGGAAATGGGATCAGAGTGGAAGTTAAAGGGGATTTTAGACTCACCATGTATTTTCTTAAAAAAATATATATATGACAGCACACTATTAAATTTACATGGTGAAATTATCAATGTTTGCTTTATTATACTTCTTTGTATTTTTTAATTGGTCAAAATATAAACAAGGCAAAATATATCCTCCTAAAGGAAAATTTAGAGAAGAGATGGAAGTATAAGGGGAAAGAAATCACCAGTTGTATTAAAACATTGGGTGCATTTTCTTCTATTCTTCTCTCCATGTTTCTTTTTGCGTAGTGGAAAGTTGTAGCATAAGAACAATATAGTCTGTAGTTTCACTTTTACTTGGTATATCCTAACCATGTTTTCCTTCTTTTTTAAATGATCTTTGTAAATATTATTTGCAATGGTGTAATACCTATCTTAAGGCCTGCATTTAAACAGCTGCTGTCACTTTACAAATGTAGGCATTTCTATAATACTAAACTGGTATGTTTCACTTCACGAAACTGGAAGCACATATGCAAGTATGTTTGCATGAATCCTGTAAATTATGATGTCTCTGAGTCATTGCAATTTAACAGGAAGTCCTGTCTTTCCTTGGGGTTTTCCTCCACAAACGTTTCCATGTTGTTGTTGTTCAATACAGCTGGACGTCCGCATCCCTGCTGGTCACTATCCCGCTGGAGGCCATCAGGATACACCATCTCTTTGTACAACGTACTTTCAAGGAGAGCCCATGGCAAAATCACCGAGGTTCTGGTGTTCCTTTGTAGGTTTGTCTGACTCCTCAGATTAACTCATGCCATCATATTCGCCAAGGCGGGAAATGATGAACCTCTCTAACCCAGCACTCTCCTCTGACCACCCTTTTCACACCCTTACATGTGCTTCAGTTTCTTTAATTTCAAAATGGAGATAATGACACAGCTTTAATGCATGTGGAATCCTTAGTATAGTGCCTGGTACTTAATAGATTTGATAGATTATTTTTCTTTCTTCCTGAAGTTCATCTTTGACTAAAAAGGAACCCTCTGAACCCTGCTATTTCTGCACTGCTTCTGCCCTTAGAGTCTATTCCACATGACTGAATGTTTTAATTAGAATTGTGGACCACCTTCTTTGATCATCAGATCTCCAGCCTTTCACAGCACCATGTGTAACTTTTTTTGTGTGCAAGATTATTGTGTGACCCTCACTGAAGTGCTGTGAAGGCAAGACCATGACTTCTCTGCAATATTCTCAATGCTTAGCACAGTACCTGGCACATAGTAATCCCTCAATAAATATTTGTGGAATGAATGAATGTTTATACTTTGTAGTTTTAATCTCCCAGAAATAAACCTCTCATTTCCCATATTTTCACCTTAGTGCTCTTCACACAGTAGGTCTGATGATTTTTCCCTTTTCACCAGGCATCCTTGGCTTTTAAGAATTGACTTACATCAAGGACATCTGACTGTCTCAGTTGGGAGAGCATGCAACTCTTGATCTCAGGGTCATGAATTCAAGCCCCACGTTGGATGTAGAGATTACTTAAAAATAAGTAAATAAGAGCACCTGGGTGGCTCAGTTGGTTAAGTGTCTGCCTTTGACTCAGGTCATGATCCCAGGACCCCGAGATCAAGCCCCGCATTGGGCTTCCTGCTCAGTGGGGAGGCTGTTTCTCCCTCTGCTGCTCCCCCTGCTCATGCTCTTCTGCTCTCTCAAATAAATCTTTTAAAAAAATTGTATTTAAAAAAATAAATAAAATGTAAAATATAACTTTATCATCCTCAATAAGGACAAAATGTTAGTATTTCAGAACTATTACTCTCTTAAGTTGAAGAAGTGACACCTTGGGGACAAAACAAATGGTTGTTTAGCCTCACACTATGTACTGCAATGACCTGTGAGCAAAGATGTGTATGACTTAAGAGTAAAATTCCAGTTTCTGGAGCCCGACCAGATAAGGCCTTTCAGAAGGGGGATGTAGCTGCTTCTTTTGGCTCGACCCAAAGATAGCTAGAGGAAGTGCTAGAGTGGATTAAATTCCTTGGGCAAAGCTTCCAGAAAATACAGCATAAAATTAAACCTTCAGAGGACACCTGGGTGGCTGTTAAGTGACTGCCTTTGGCTCAGGTCATGATACCGGAGTCCTGGGATCAGGTCCTGCATCGGGCTCCCGGCTTAGCAGGGAGCCTGCTTCTCCCTCTGACCCTCTCCCCTCTCATGCTGTTTCTCACTCTCTCTCTCAAATAAATAAATAAATAATCTTCAAAAAATTAAACCTTCGGAGAAAGGAAGCTGTTGGAAGCGAAACTAGACAACATAGATATGAATGCAGTGTTTGCCAGACACAGCAAGGACAACCTATGAAGCCTTCTTCACAAAAGGGTGGAAACGTGTAAGACTAACAGAGCTGTGTAATTGCTTAGAGGGTCTCAGGTGAGGACAGTGAAGGGGCACTGGACTAGGAATGAGAATAAATTTTAGATCTCACTCTACCACATTCAGAATAGAAGAATGGTTAGAACCGCCTGAGTCACGTAGGTCTAAATTCAAATCCCAGTACCTTCCCTTACTTCCTAGGACTTTGGACAAGTTTTAGCCTCTCTAAACTAGTTCCTCACCTATTACAGGGAGATAAGAATGCCTACTCCTTAGAGTCTGAGGATTAAATGAACTAAAATACATAAAGCAATCAGCACATCTAGCACATGGTAATACTCAAAGTATAGACAACACCAGCTACGTATCCTTGTGCAAACCAGGGCCTCATTCTATAAAGGGAGTTATAACAGAGAAAAGCACTCTGACACCTTAAAGTGCCAGGTGTGATGAAGGGAGGCTGGGTTCACTTGCTGCCCACATCCAATGTTACCAGTTGTTTCCTTTACAACCAGCAGGTTACCATCCACAACATGGTATTACTTAGGAGACTTTGAGAAATGTTACTTTGATATCACTAAATTAACAGATTGACATCTATGCAACCACAAAGAATTTATTGAACATTTTCATTCATGTGATTTCATTAAAGGAAGGCTTTTTCCTGCTTATATTAGTTACCATCACTTTTGCCCCTATCACAATCTCATGGTACAGTCCTTGCATGTAGCAGGAACTCAATAAATGTCTGCTAAATTGACTGTGGAGCACCAGACGACCTAAAACTTGAACTTTATAAGTACTTACTTCATTTTTTTTCTTTTAAGATTTTATTTATTTATTCATGAAAGACAGAGAGAGAGAGGCAGAGAGAGAAGCAGCAGGGAGCCCGACGCGGGACTCGATCCCCGGACCCTGGGATCATGACCTGAGCCACCTTACTTCATCCTGGAAAGGACTGAGCTATTATGAATAATGAATTCAAGTGACTGTTAGAAGCACTCTACCGACAAGCTGGATGTCAAAAGCACTTCCCAAAGGAAAGGATGTCAGGTTTGTCTCCACTGTAAAACCCCATTTTTAAATGAAGGTACTATTTAAAATGGTCTTCCAAAGGACTAAGCAGAGGTTCTAAAAAGATCTGACAGGGGCACCTGGGTGGTTCAGTCATTAAGCGTCTGCCTTCGGCTCAGGTCATGATCCCAGGGTCCTGGGATCGAGCCCATCAGGCTCCCTGTTCCGCGGGAAGCCTGCTTCTCCCTCTCCCACTACCCCTGCTTGTGTTCCCTCTCTTGCTGTGTCTCTGTCAAATAAATAAAATCTTTAAAAAGTAAAAATATCTGACAATGTGAAGCAGCTTGGGCTCTAAAGTCAGTTGAATTGGTGTTTACTGACCACCTGCCTTTTGCAAGGCACCCAGCTGGGCAGTATAGGAAAAGATGCTCATGTATACTAATTATACCATGTAGTACTAGGTACTACATCAGAGAACAGCTCATAACAAGATCCAATCCAGAGCTGAAGTGTAGTGTCAGTATGGCGTGATGAGATGGGAAGGACTGAGAAAGGAAAAGGGCAGTACTGAATGAAAAAGTCGAGTCCAGATCTTTCTGGAAGAGGTTTGACTTGAGCTAGCCTTGAAATAGCAAATACGATTTGAATAGGGGGAAATTTTCGTGCATGTAGTGTGACAACTTCTACATGACTAAAACAGAGATTCTATATAAGAAATAAGCCTTTAAAAGTAGGGTGGCATAAGTTTATAGCAAGCTTTGGATGCTAGAATGAAAAGTTTTAGCCTCTTCTGTTTAAACTATTTGCTTTTCAAAAGAAATAGACAGTTAGCTTTTACTGGATAAAACTCACAGTCTGCCCTGGGTTGTGGTTAAACTGTGTGGATGCTGGTATTCCAATAGACTGTAAGCATCATGCCTGATTCAACCCTTATCTTTTATTGGAGCATAACGTGCCTACATAGTAAGTACTTGATAAATGTCTGCTGAATGACCAAATGACTCCCAGGATGAATTAGTCAGCTCAAAGTCCAAACATGGTGGGGGGCCCTCCGGCTGGTAAGCCACCTAGGCTTTCATCAAAGAGATACATCTGGAAGTTTTACATTAGAATAATAATCCCACACGCCCGATTTCTGTGGAATGGGTGAGCCCCATTTCTAGCGCCTCTCCCCACCACAATCACAGCAGTCAGATAAAGTTGGAGTTTATTAGGGAAATATGAGAGGCAAATACACCCCAAGTGACAAAAAGAAAATTCTGAAAATGTCCCTTCAAGCGAAGTGGGGGCCTGGCCTTGACTTCCCCAAAAGGACAAGAAACTGGTGGGTTAGGAACAACATTCTCTGGTGGCCACCTTGCCAGGGCGTAAGTGTTTCAGCCAGGACTGCCTCCCATCCCCCACCAAAGGTGGAAAGGAGACACAAGACTGTTTATAGAATCAATGCAGAGGCAATGAGAACTGTAAGGAAAGTCAGAGAGAGAGAGAGAGAGAGAAAGAAAGGTGGGGAGGACCTTGACAAAGAGTCCCAGGCATTTGGCTCGGAGCGCCTCAAATACACTGACGAACAGTTCTACAAAATGTTACTTAAAAAGACAAAATGCCTAATGTTGGTTCCAAGAGCTCTCCTGGACGTCTTCCCACATGCCACATCACACACTGATGTACACGGCAGAGCCCAAAGGCCACGTTTTTGAAAAAAGAAAAACAAGAATAAGCCCTGTTGCTCTTTAAGGACAGAGGAAGGAGCTGAGGCTGCTGGGGACTTTCCCACGTTGGCCTGTATTCCGTAAAGCAACTTCCCAGCAGCAGCATGGTGTAGTTCTAGGTGAGGGTCTCACCTTTTGTCACCTGTCAAAGGAAACTGACAATTAGATAAATTCAAAAGTATTAAAAAAATCTTTTTATAGATCCTAGGTAGTAGGGAGTGGTACAAAAGACAATAGCTCTGGAGCCCCAGAAACCTGGTTCAAATCCAGGGAAGTTCATTAACTTCTAAGCCTGTTACTGCTTCCAGGTTTGTTTCAGCAACAAGTGGAAATGCTTATTCTCTCTGCACAGCCCTTGCCTAGCCTCAGTACCTTCCCTGACATACTCACCCGTGCTTCAATGTACTCTATTCTCCGTTCGAGGGCTGTCAATTTCTCGTTCAGTGTTGCAAGTCTTGAACGACAAGACATATCTGGTAAAAGGAGACTGATGTTCAGGATTAATGTCATTCCAAATACAAACACACACACACAGCCCTTCCCTGATGAAGAGGAATGATACATCATGCAGAGCACAAGTGGGAGCAGGTGAGCAAAGCAAGGGAATGGGGAAGAGGTGAGAATTATATTAGGAGCACATATGCTTAGAATGGATCTGCTGAACTTCCTATCAACGGTGGTAGGCAGAGAATAATGACCCCCAAAGACGTCCATGCCCTAAATCCCTGAAGCTGTAAGTATGTATCCTACATGACAAAAGGGATTTTGCAGATGTGATTCAGGTTAAGGACCTTGAGATCCTGGATTATCTAATCACAAATCCATAACTGTAGGGAGAGATAGACCAAGGAAAGGTAGAGGAAGAAGAAGAGATTCAAAGTGTGTGAGGGGAACTCAACCTGCTATGGCTGGCTTTGAAGATGGAGGAAGGAGGCCATGAGCCAAAAGATGCCAGAGACACTGAGAAGCTGGAAATAGCTCTCAGCTGACAGCCAGCAAGGAAACAGATTTGTCCTACAGCCACAAGAAACTGAATTCTGCCACCAACCCAATGAGCAAGGAAACAGATCCTCTCCTAGAGTCTCCAGAAAGGAAGGTAGCCCTGCTGACACCTTGATTTTAGCCCAGTGAAGTGATGTTGGACTTCCAAACTATACAACTATAAAATAATAAACTTATGTGACAAAAGCGGCTACATTTATGGTAATTTGTTATGGCAGCCAAAGAAAACTAACACACCAAAACTCTACAAACGGCTATTTGCTCATAGACAAACCAAGAGTTTCAAGAGAGGGGAAGTGACAAGAGGAAGAAAATAATCTCAACAGGGAAGAAAAACAGAGGCCATGAAAGCAGGAGGGGAGGGAAGGCGTCCCTGTTTCTGAGCTCACAGAAGCCTCATCACTGCTTTTGTTCTAGGAAGGTACTTCATGTGTCGTCAATATCTGCGCAGGCATGCCAGCATGAGAGAAAACTTGGGAGAACATCAAATACCCTGTGGAGCCCACATTCCATCTGTGGAAAACAGCAAAGTTTCTTTTCTTCCTTTTCCAACCTTCTTTCACCATTCATCCAAAATGAAACCCAGATTTCCCCCAAAATACCTTTTCCTCTGCAAACTACTCTAAGAGAAACCACTTGACTACTCTTTCCCTAACCATTCTGAACAGGAGAAAAATGTTTCTGGGCATGCTCATGATTTCCTATTACTTCCTTCAACACCGTTGTTCGGTCATCCTCAATAACCTTCACTTTTTAAGTCTAAAATATCCTTTCTCCGAGACACTCTCCCACGCACAATGATTTAACACTTAGCTCACAATTTCCTTTTCATCTCTTCCCTGTTATGCAAAAGCATGTCCACATCCATTTTGACAAATCCTCTTGCCTCAACTTTCACTTCTCCACATCTGCATCTTATTCATCTTGCCTTTCTAAACATTCTCCTTCAAGGCTCAGTTCAAATTGGACCTCTGAGAGGTCTCTGCCAGAGCCATATAATTCTGCTCTACATTTATGGTTGAATTTCTAGTTTATAAATTACTTATGTGCTTGGTCTTAGGTTATCATTTCTCCCTCTGGATACAGATTTAACAAACAAGAATGTTCACCACTATTACTTAGGAATGGTTTCATAAAGTATGGTGTATTTATGAAAGACTATTAAAATGGCCATTAGAAATTACAAGTTTGCAGGGCGCCTGGGTGGCTCAGTTGCTAAGCGTCTGCCTTCGGCTCGGGTCATGATCACAGGGTCCTGGGATCGAGCCCCACATCGAGCCCCATATCGGGCTCCCTGCTCCATGGGAAGCCTGCTTCTCCCTCTCCCACTCCCCCTGCTTGTGTTCCCTCTCACACTGTGTCTCTGTCAAATAAATAAATAAAATCTTCAAAAAGAAAAAAAAACAAAACAAAAAATAAGGCATCTTTTTAACTCATTAAAAAAACAAAATTACAAGTTTGAATATTTAACATAGGAAATGTTCCTGCTACCTAGACAAATGTATTTATGTACTTGTAACTTATCATTTTTTTTACATGTTTGTTACCCCACTAGAATGAGTTAATCAAAGCCCACTTCACTGGGCTAAAATCAACTAATCAAATACTGCCTCTTATTAATTTTTATAACAAGTATCTTGTCTGGCATAGAGATGTTTTTGAGAAAGAAATTATGGATTCTGGTATGTTAGTGAAACAAAAAATTGGCTCTAGTGTGACTCCGCTAATTCTACAAGGGGAAGCCAAGGCTCATCTTGGATAACTGATGGGACAAAACAATAGCACAGCTGGGTTCGGAGCCCAGTTCCCTTCTGCTCAGGATGGTACTCTCCCACCACACACCCTGCTACCACCTTTATGAACCTCTGGAGTTGTAGTCTATTCCCCACAGGTCTTAAAATCTGCTTATAGCTCATCTCTTCCACTTTCTGTTTCCTTTTTTTCTTTTTGCCATACTAGATCCTTTCCCACCCATCCATCTTCACTGCTACTCTTATTTTTTAAAAATAGCTTTACTGATATATTCATTTATATACCATGAAGTTCACTTACTTGAAGTATACAATTCAATGGTGTTTAGAATAGAGTTGTGCAACCATCAACATAATCTAATTTTAGAACATCTTCATAATCCCTACATGAAACCTTGTACCAATTAGCAGTCATTCCCCATTCAGCCTCATCCCAACCCCTGGCAACCATTAATCTATCTCTGTGGATTTACCTATTCTAGACATTCCTCATTTTTCTTTTAAATCGTGTTGTTTATCTCCTAGTGCTGCTTCTTCTAATTCCTAGATCTAGCTTGAGTAGAAGGAACTCAGTACCCTCTTTTTCCTAGATACACTTGCACCACTGCCAGGACTGCCCAACAGGACCACGTCTCTTTCGATCTGGTTTTTAGAAGCTCAAAGGCATATCACGTATGCTATTTAGTAAGAGCGTGAATGTTAACACTAACAACCTGTCATTTCCCATAAAAAGAGACATGCCAAAATTATCTGCAGGGGTGGAGTGGTGAGAGGGAGGGTTCCTTCCTGGATGGCTGTTCTGTTCTAGCTCTGTCACTCTGGTAATGAATCAGAATCTAAGAACAACAGTACATTACTGGCCTAAATGGATAAGCACTGTTGAGAAATATAAGATGTTGAACTCCAGAAACTTTGATCATTATTTCAGATCCCAAGAAATACATACTGATTCAAGCAAAACACTGGGAAAGCATTCAGCAGCTGAACAAATCTGAGACCAGAGTGCATTTAAGAGTATATTATCACCAGACTTTTTTTTTTTTTTTAAATTTTACTTATTTATTTGAGAGAGAGAGTGCGAGCATGAGCAGGGGCCGGAAAGGAGAAGCAGACTCCCCGCTGAGCAGGAAGCCCAAAGTGGGGCTCCATCCCGGAATCCCGGGGATCATGACCAGAGCCGAAGGCAGACACTTAACCGACTGAGCCACCCAGGTGCCCCTATCACCAGACTTTAATGAAGATACTGATCGTCCTTGTCAGGGTGCTGGATGATGTGTATCCATTACCACTCCTGACAAATGCCACTTATCAGCTCCTCTGAACCCTTTAATGCACATAACCTTAGCCTACAAAAATCAACACTGTCATTCTCTTGAATTGTTGCCATTAAGGCTTACTTCTCTAACAGAATTCTAAATTTCTCAGGAGTGGCTACCATGTCCATTTATTCTTATTTATTCCTTTCTCAGAGGATGTGACACATAGCTGGGATCATGACAGACATGCTATACTTGTTGGCTAAGTATAAAAACTGACATTTAAAAATAACCACATTTATTATTTTTGTTACACTTTTCTGCACATATTAGTTTTAGAATCAGATAAAATGGTATAAAAATTAAAAGCTATTATATGTGACAATCTGTTTTTAGAAACTTCACCAATTCACGGTACAGAACAGGTCTAGTGTTAGGATGTTATCACTGCCTTATGATTTGTGGGGCCTCAGGTTCAGGTGGCCCATGAATATAATCACTCTCACCAGTTGGAAGGAATCTCAGGGTAAAAGCTGTTCAGAAAGTCACTAGCTATCTTGAAAAAACAGTTCCCTCTCCAAAGCACATGGCCTACACAGACTCTGTGCTCAGGGTAAGGACTGTAGGAATGCTGCCATTTTCTTTTCTTTTTTTTTTAAAGATTTTAATTTATTTATTTGACAGAGAGACAGCCAGAGAGGGAACACAAGCAGGGGGAGTGGGAGAGGGAGAAGCAGGCTTCCTGCAGGACAGGGAGCCCAATGCGGGCTCGATCCTGGAACCCCGGGATCATGACCTGAGCCGAAGGCAGATGCTTAACTGACTGAGCCACCCGGGAGCCCTCAGGAGCTCTTTGAAAATGGCAGCAATCCTTGGGGCCATCCTTCTGGCTCTGTAAGACTGGAATTCTGTGTGACTATTTCCTCAGTCTAGGACATGTTGAAAATCTCAAAAAGAAAAGTCTTTATTCTCTATTTGATCATAAAATGTGACTCACACGTTTGGTAAAATTTCAGTGCCGGTATTTCCTTGCTTATAAAACAAGAGAAGAGACATTTCTCCTCTGCAAATCCTAAGCTCAAACTCCAATTTTTGGTCAGTTCCAAGACTCACCTGCCATAAATCTAGTGGCTGTAATATGCCAAGATTTATGTCAAAGATAAATGTATGTGAATTAAAAGTTTCTTAATACAGGGGCGCCCGGGTGGTGCAAATCCTGATTTTTGGCTCAGGTCATGATCTCAGGGTCATGAGGCAGAGCCCCACATAGGGCTCTGCACTCAGCAGAGTCTGCTTCAGACTATCTCTCCCTCTCCCTCTGCTCTGCCCCCACTCAGTCTTGCTCATTCTCTCTCAAATAAATAAACCTTAAAAAAAAAGTTTATTAATACAATTCAGTGCTCAGAAATGAAGTTATTACATTACCCAGATCCAAATGTGGGGGATTGAGATGCCAGATCACTTTTAAATTTTGAAAAACAGCCCCAGCTTAACTTATTTTATTTTATTAAGATTTATTCACTTATTTGAGATACAGAGAGCACGCAGGAGTGGGAGGGGCAGAGGGAGAGAGAATCGCAAGCAGACTCGGCACTGAGCAGGAGCCCAAATCAGGGCTCCATCTCACAACATTGAGATCACTACCAGAGCCGGAGCCAAAACCAAGAGTCAGAAGCTTAACCGAATGACCCACCCAGGTGCCCCTTAACTTGTTATTTTAGATGCTTTACTGATTTAACTGATGTTCTTAATACTTTACTTGGCTAGTCTGTGTGTATGTATATCAGATCCTACCAGAAAGGTGAAGTCTTTTAATTCTGCTTTTTAAGGTTAAAACTCTCCATGTTGGTGATTTTTCCAACTACTTTCCACTGCCTCACCTGACTAAGCCAAATCTCAAAGCTGTGATCTTCTCATCATTCTTCCTTCCCCTAGTATGCAGTATTTTGGTTTCTCTTCTCTGGCCCTTCTTCTGAAGGAATGTTATGAGTAAAGAATGCTGTGAACAACCTCCAATAATAGTTCAGCTCTCCAGAAAAGTAGGAGAAACCAATTATGAGAACATCAAAAAAGTTTGCACAGAACTTAGGAAAAGAAAAACTCTCTGAGGAAACCCAGACTATCTGAATAGCAGGGTAAATAGGGTCAGTATTTCCTAATGTTTTCAGTTCACTGAAATCAATTAATCTAGCCTCTGAACTTGAGGCTCCTGTCTCCAAATCCATCTCTTTTTCACTAAACCATACTCCTTCACTCAGAGTCAAACTATTTCAAGATACTATGAGATCTATGTTGACTACCATTCCCTATTACAACCTCTATACCAAGTTATGTGTGTGAATACGTATCAATGACATACATATTTATACTATTCTCTCATTAATACTACCCTCACCCTCATTCCCTGGTAAGAAAATCCATCATACTAAGATTATAGTCTTATACACTTTATAAGGAAATAGATTAATACAAAACCAATGTTCTGAAACTGTCATTATTTCATCTTCAAGATAGAAATTCCTTGAAAGCAGGAAATGATTCCTATTCTGTATCCTCCAGAGTGCCTGAGAGCCTTGTACTGAGATCTGGTCTCTCTTGCTGATGCTTTCTAAGAAAATTCATGTTCTGTTACCTTACTCCTCGGGATGCATCAGTCCTCCAGCTGGAAAATAATTCATTTTAAATCTTTTTTTAATACATCAGTTTCCCCTACTTAATCTTAATTGCTTGTTGCTGAATTAGTGGAACAAGAGGCACACTAGTTGGAAAAAGATCACTAGATGTCATCCTTACACCTTGTGATTGCTTAAGTAAGTCTATCCAGTGCCCAGTTCTGTTAAAGAAACACTTGGAGAACATGGGATGGGAGTCTTTGTTAAGGCTTGCTGTCCAGAAGGATACGGAACAAAGCAGAAAGAATTGAAGACTGTTACAAGCCTAGGAAAGATTTTGCTAGAAGCAGAAGTAACACGTACTGTCGAATAGATACCAGCAATACAGGGCTCTCCATGTCCTTACATAAATCTGGACCTTACCTCTGACCTCATCTCCTACCACTCTCAGGGCAGCAAAAACGGGAGACAGGAATGGGCGACTAAAAGGTATGACGCTAAAGAGATCCTGAAAATGATGAGGAACCGTCAAGAAACTTACACAAGGCAGCTACACGGTTGTGGTTGCATTCTGAAAGGCGCACTCTGAGTGCAAAGTGGGAACTGGAAGGGAAGCCGGTCACAAAGGAAGCAGGGAGGCTACCGAAGAGAAGAAAAGACTGTGGATGGAGCTGCCTGAAGAGTCTGGGAAAAGGAAGGACCTGTTAATGGATCTGCGGTGATGGCAATGAAGCCGATGAGCTCAGCCTGGCGCAGGAGAACGCCACAGGGACTGACCAGTGGAGTCTGAGGGTCAGGGCGAGACGGGAAGGTGGGGTCCGGAGGACGCGAAAACCAGCTAGGGCCGAGGGCTCCCGGAGAAAGCCCTTTCAAAGCTTCTCAGCGCCCTCGCCAAACTGCCTGAGTGGCCTCCTACCCACCCCCACCTCCCCCTGCTCGCCCGCTGACCAAACGAGTTGAGAAAGTCCGCGATTTTCTTGATGCTGCTGGTGATGACTTCTATGTATTCCCGGTTCGCCCAGTCCTGGTGAATCTCCCGCTGCACCGGATCCTCTTGACCCGCCATTGCTGCCACCTGACGGGGAGCCACCGCGCAGGCGCCCCGACCCTCCAGCCGGCCAGTGCGCCTGCGCCGCCAGCCCACACCCATGCCTTGGCACCCACGAATCCATGGGCACTGTGATGCGCCTGCGCGATGTCAAGTCCCTTCGCTCTGCTCCCACGCCCCTGAAAAAAGTCGCAAAAACCCCGACGGTGAAAATGGAGTGCGCATGCGCCGAAGCACTCCTGCCCACCACATAGCCCATCGCAGGCGGTTTTGGTCGTTAGGGGGCGCTTGACCACGAGACGCTCGCTGCGTCTGCTGCTCCAAACTAAGGTTGTGGTCTGTGTCAGCAATTAGTTGGGCGTAGCCAATTAAGCCACATTAAATACAACTCATTTTGAAAATGGCTTTCAACAGCACAACATGATTCCCCACCTTGCAGTCATCAAATAAAACGTTAGTATTATTATTTTAAAGATTTTATTTATTTGACAGAGAGAGAGACAGCGAGAGAGGGAACACAGGCAGGGGGTAGTGGGAGAGGGAGAGGCAGGCTTCCAGCCAAGCAGAGAGCCTTATGCGGGGCTCGATCCCAGGATCCTGGGATCATGACCCGAGCCGAAGGCACTTAACGACTGAACCACCCGGGCACCCCTATTATTATTATTTTTTTTTAACAATAATACCCAGTGATGGAGAGGCTGAGAGAAAATTGATAGGCCCCTAAATAGCTGGTCACACTGTAAACTGGCACAACTCCTTTAGGAAAGTTGTAAGTTGATAGCAAGAACTGTCAAAAAATTCAAACTTCTTTGACCTAATCATTTCATTGAGAAAATCGTTGAAAAAGAAAAAAAAAGACACTTTAAGCACAAAGGTGCTCTTTGTAACATTATCTATTTTAAAAACCAAAACAACTATATCTCCATAGTTGGGGATGGCTAAACAATGGTACAGCCTCCTACAGCAATATCATGCAGTTATTTAAATAGTAATTATGAACACTATGGCAACATACATGATAAACTGAAGGGGAAAACAAAATACAAAATTTTCTTTAATTGCAGGCCATGAAAATTATGTCTGCTTGAGGACAAAAAAGATATATGAAAGATGCCAATGTCTGGTTTGTTAAGGTAGTGGAATTATGGACAATTTTATTTTTGTTTAAGAGAATTTTTACAATCTGCTTTGTGCAATACATGCCTTTTATTAAAAAAAAAAACGTTCAACAGATTGCTTCTAGCAGTAGCTGGGAAGAAATCTTTACTAACAGTCCTTTACTCTGGTATGAGATTTTACAAGCTATAAAGCTGCTTTCATAGCTATTACCTCACTGAACCCTCACAAACCCTGTGAAAGGAAATCAAGAAGAGGCTTCTCATTTTACAGATGAGAAAACTGAAGTTCAAGGTCACACAGTCAATTAAGTGGTGGACCTTCACCAGTTGATTCCAGACTCCAATATCTTTTTACTGTACCAATCTAAAAACAGGCTAAGGCCTCTGAACTCTCCTATGTATTCATAGAAATGGTTACTAAAATAATAAATATCAACCCTAAATATCAAACCCCAGGTATCCAGAGAACTAACTGCCATTCAAGATCCTGCTTCCTAAGTGATGCTGTTGTAGTATCTTGCTCACACGTCACAGAGAAATCAGATACATCTACTTTTCCTTTAAAGGCAGGGCATCTCAGTTTCAAATCACAAATCTATCAGTGAGGAGTCACTTCACCCCTCTGAACCTTTTTTCTTCATGTGTAATACAGGAACAACAACATGGATGGATTAGGATTGTTGGAATTCTGTGAGAAAGAATAAATAGAACACTAAGCACAGTGCCTCACTCTTCACAAAGCAGGCACTCATGATCAGTTTACATTTTTTTATGCAGAAAGCAGAAAATTAAGTACACATATCTATCCAACATTTTGTTTTTTATGATTAATGGCCTTCCATGAGATAAGTCAGGCTCAGCTCTTCTCCTTTTGCTGGACTTCCTATACACCTGTTCTAGGATCTCCCCTGTAATTCCAAACAAGTCAAGGATATGGTGCTGTCCTTGAGTGAAGAATATTCCTCTGGACTTCTGGCACTTTTTCCTACATGCCTCAGGGAGCTTGCTGTCAGGCAGTCCTTCAGTATGGGTTTGTCAGCGTGGTAGTTCTTCACTGCAGAAACTGTTTACAATGGGTACAGAGGCAAGCCCTTTGGGAACGCTGCTGGTGCAACAAGGAGAGCTTCTGGGTGGTAGATTGCCTCAGCATAAAAGAACAAGTTCCCTGACTTTAGGTCTGTCATGTGCTTCACAGAACTTGAGGAATCTTGTCAATGACTCCACATGTAATAATCAATGTGGAACAAATTCTTGAAGAAATGTGTCAATTGCATTAAGCATGGTCATGTGAATCTTTTTTGCAATCATGTGCACTTAGACCATCATTTACGTAGCTAAGGATATAGCATGTGCACCATGGCAATGTTGTTAGCTGCTTTGAAAAGAACTGAATCATCTTTTGGCAGAGCAAATGTGGCTAGTGTCATGATAATCCCTGAGGACAGTGCACACAGAATGTTGAAAGCTGCATGATACAGACAAAGTTGATGTTGTAGGTCATCAGTAACAGGTAGTACAGGAGATTCTGGTTTTCCATATCTGTGTGGTAGCCATGGAACTAGAGTATCAGAGCCAGAGGTAATAGCAAATGGTACCTCCAAAAATAGATCCCTGAGAGCTGGCCGACTGCACAGAGGACTGTGGTACAGATTGTCATAACAGCATGAAGCCCTCTCTATACAACAACTTTTAATTATACAATTTTGCTTTTGGGACTTTCATTAAAAAAACCCCAACTGTGCAATAAAAACTGTTTTGTTTGCTTTTTAAATAAGTGTCCCTTTTATTTGAGATGAAAATAAAAATAAACTTACTGGAAAACAAAGTTTTGCAATTCAAATCATTTGTGTCTTCCAAGACTCATCACTCTGCCCCCTCTCCATTTTCTGACTTCACTTCCAAACTCTCCACTTCTCCTTCCACAGGGTGCAACACACACACACACACACACACACACACACACACACACCATCTGACAATTCTCGACAAGTCCCTCAAAACCATCTGGTCTTCCAAATCAGGATCTTTAGCCTGAGTCAGCCCCCACCGCCCCCACCTCTCCCGTTCAGCTTCACCCAACAAACCAGACAAAAGGTGATAGCTCTTATGCGTGCTGTGCTCTACAGTTGGCAAAGTGCAAGGACAATTTCTGGGTGTACAAGGTAAGGGCAGGTGGGGCCATTAGTTAATTCTTGCCACAAATACTTCACACTGCCGGGCTGCGGGATAGCCAGGCAGAGGGTAGATACAGTGAGTCAGTTGGGTAGACCTCTCTTCCCCCAGCCTGCCAAGGAAATTGTTTGCAGTGACGCTTACGAAGTTCTCAAAACACTCTCACTATGGTGAAACGGTCAGTTTTTCAGCTTTGTTAGAAGAGGACAGCATTGTCTTTTTTGAAGTTTAATAGGCAGAAAAAAATTTTTGGTCAGTTAGTCAAGGGAAGACATGTGCCTTTCTTCTTGCTCTTGAGAAGCGAGCATTTTTAAGTTGTCTCCTTGCGCTGGGATCATTCCAATGCAGCAATAAAAGCTTTGAGCCTAAATACCCACTGAGTACAGTTTAGAGTCAAGACTAACTAAACACTAACTACAAGCTCGGGGACTTTCCTGTAGGTTCCTCACTACACCCTTCGAAGTGGGCGTGTCCGCCCGCCCTGACTAGCTCAAAACACACAGGTGTGGCGGGGTAGGGAGGAGGAGGCGGCGGAACGGAGAGGACCGGATTCGAACCCCACACTCCTGAAGGCGGAGTCCTGGACTGGGCGTTCCAAGGAGGTGGGGGTGGGGAATCCGGCCCTGAAGCCTGCCAGCCGGGCGCCTCGAGCCCCCACCTCCGCGGCGGCTCGGGCTCCCGCGGCGGCCCTGGGTCACAAAGGCGGTTGCCAGGCGCCGGTGGAGAAAAGATACGGCCCGGAAACAGCAGCCGCCACTCTGGAGCTTGCGGCCCGCGGAGTTCAGCAGGTGAGCCCCCGGCCCGGATGGTGGGACCGGGCCCGGGCTCCCACCGCCACCTCCGCCTCGGCCAGAGCCGTCTGGCCCCCACCCCCGGTTAGGGACCCCCGTGGGACAAGCCCCTTCTTCTCGCTGGGAGGGAGAGCCCACTCCGGGCAGCTCCAGCCTCTCTGGATCAGGATCGCAATTCACAATTTACGAGGACCTCAGCTGCATTTGGACGCTTACTTCCCTTTTCCCAGGTGGGAAATCGAGGGACTCGGTTCCTTGGAACGGGAGTGTGAGAGGGAAGACTTTTTGGCCAGGAGTACGAGGTGTTCCTTATCTGGGAGCTATTAAAGCAGCTTGAACAGACTTCCAAGGTTCAAACCCCCTTGGAGTGGATGACAGTGATTTCTGGGTGGTGGGAGTGGAGGGGTGAATCGTCTTGATTTAAAACTTGGTGGAAGTGGCTTAAAGATCTGGGATCAGAAGCCCTCTCTCATCCCCACGTTGGTTCTGTCCAGTACTTAAGGCGGGACATTTGATAAAAAGCCTTTTACGTCTGGCCCCATTTGCTCTTAGGAGGGGAGCCAGGAAAAAAATCCTGGGATTAAATAATCTTTTTGGTCATATACTGAGGAGTTAACACCCTCCACACCCCACCTTGCCATCGTGCTGTACCAGAGCAGCCCTGATCTTGGATGTATTCTCTCAGGGTGATGATATCAAGCATCAGAAGACTTTCATAGGCTGTTTGTAATAGATAACCAACCCCTCAGTGTCAATTTTTCATCCTAAAGCAGTCCAGATATTTGAACACAGTATGTGAAGGAGTGTACAAAGATAAGGAGAGACATAACAGTTGAAGGAAAACAACAAATCTCCTTTACGCTGACCACAGTCAGGGACAGGTCTTCTGGTCTGAAATGTCATCAACTCTTTTAAAAATGAACTTTACTGTCTTACAAACTATGGTGGAGGAGTCAACTTTTCACAGCATTTCCTGGGCAATTACTGGATGGGATGGGATCAGATCTACTGCTGTTACCTTTTGTGGGAGAAGAGAGAAGGGGCAGAGAAATATACTTGGCTGGAAAGAAAAGGGAACTGCTAATGCTATGCCCCTTACCATAATAGGTAGGTGCTCAAGAAATGTTAGCTTCTTCTGAATTCAGTAAAACCTTTTATATATTGGCAATTTTAAAGTAGAATGATGGAAAATCCAAATTCTACTTAAATATTTAGTTAGCAACATCTTCCCAGCCCTTTGCTTTTTCTTCAAAGGGGCGGGGGCGGGGGGGGGAAGAATCAAGATCTTAACCACTAGGTCTCCCATAACAAACCAAAAACAAAACAAAACACACATAGAAGAATTACCTTTAACCATTTTTAAGACTGTCCTTTGGAAACTTTTTTTCTTTCTAGCCTGGTGTAATTCTTCTGAGGTGGTACATAAGTAGCTCAGGGCTCTGAGAGAGCTGTTTCCCGTCAGAAAACAGGTTTTTAGGGCCAAGAGGAGATTGTCTCCATAATTAATACTGAAAACCTTAAGTTCCTTAAAAGGGATGGCATAAGAAGTTCTCAGACTGTGAGTACATCAGAATCCCCTGGAGGGTTTGTTTAAATGCAGATTGCAAGCCCTACCCCCAGTTTCTGATTCTGTAGGTGTGAGGTAGGGCCCAATGTGCATTTCTACATTTCCAGATGATGCTGAAGCTGCTAGTGCCAGGATCACACTTTGAGAACCACTGGTATAAAGTACCGGGAATTAGAGTCACAAATATTTAGTAAGACATGGCTTTTCTGAGCTTCCAACCATAAATAATGTCTCATCATGAAGTGCCAGCAGCCTCTGTCACCTCAGAGGTGTAGATTCTGTCTTTAGCAGTACACAATACAGTATATGTCCTAATAGTGAACTGGGATACTCCACTTTGGACAAATCCATTTCCTCACCTGTAAAATAGATTAAAACCTACCTTCAGAGGCTTGTGATAAGATTTAATAAAGTTTTAGTACACATAGCAGTTGCCAGATTCAATACTTGTTACCATCCACTACTGCCCTTTATAGAATTACTAGTATCCTTAACATCTATTGGAATCTGTTAATGAGAACTACAGAGTAAGTTAAAGCCAATAATGAAACAAATAAATGTGAATTTAAACGGCCGTGCCCTCCCCCAAACCATGCTAGGGAAATTCCATGTTCTGATTCCTCTTCTTTAGGACTGTCAATGGCAGGATACCAGCTCTGGTCACCATGGACCCCACTGGACGAGAGCTTCCAATGGCTGCGGCACACAACACCTACACCTTCTTCAAAGCATCCCTTTAGGGCTTCCCCCTGCTTCCCACATACCCCTTCTGACCTTGAAGTGCAGCTGTGCTTTCAAGAGGTCACTCTAGTCCTAGATAGCCCATTTCTGGAGCCTGGGGTGAGTCCCAAGTTACCCTGCCACACATCAGAGCTCCGAACCATGAACAACAAGAAAGGGCTGGTCAGGAAGCCCCAGCCTGTCCGCCTCAGTGGAGTGGATTCCGTGTTTGGCAGGGTCATCACAGCTCAGCCACCAAAATGGACTGGGACCTTCAGAGTTTCAGACAAATCAGCCTTTTGCAAAATCATCAGCCGGGAGAACCAGTGGCCCACTGGACTTAAGGAACCTCAGATTCAGATGACAGTGGCCATGTGCAAACAGATGCTGCGCTCTATCCTCTTACTGTATGCAACATACAAGAAGTGCACCTTTGCCTTGCAACACTCCAAGTAAAGGGTTCCCATCTGATTCCTATTCCTAATACCATGTCCTGTGCTATGTGCCTGAAGCTTACAGAAACCTGTCCATGTAAAAGAAACTGACATCATCTGAGCCATCTTGCTTTTCTGTCAAGCAGTGACAATTCAGGAACCCCTTTCCTCCTCCCCCCAACCAAAGGCCAGTGACAGAGCAAAGGAGAACATTTCCATTGTAAAGTTGAACATTTAAAAGAGAGTCAAACTAGTGTTGACATGTACATGTGAGAAAGAACCATTAAACCATATAAACCAATGAGCCTCGTGTGAACTCACTTAAACATCTAAGACCACAATGAGATGGGGAAACAAAGGGGTATCAAGGAAGGAGATTATGACTTTCCAAGTACATGAGGATGAAGGGGTCAAAAATCTATAGATGGGTCAAGGATTAAAAAAAATAATAAAAAACAAAACAAATAATCTCCCCCACCAAATCAACAACAAAAAAACCTTAACCAACCACATCCTAATACCAATGGAGAGGGCAAAAGTGGATAGTAATATTAGCAAATATTAAAGAATATTTGTAGCCTGGCAAGAAAGAACTTGGAAGCAGCAATGAAACTGGGCTTTCTGGCAGAACACATGAGAGCTCCCCATTTTAGCTGGTGTACTGTTAGTAATTCTGCAGAATTGTTATAATAAGTCTATAGGTATAACTCAGAATAATGTGAAATAAACATATATACAAAGTCAACATGAGTTTGATGGTGACTTTTCCCTTTTTATCTTATATCTACATGACCAAAAAATTTTTAAAAAGCAGCCAGAATTTTCCTTTTGGACTTTCTTTGGGCATTGACCAGAAATTCGTTACTCCTCAAAAAATATCACAAAGATCTTCTCATCTCAAATAAAGATGATCTTTAGGCTAGGAAACATGGTTTTAATTGGTAGAACTGATGTGTTGGCACCAGTTTCCATTATTTCTCTGCACAAACCCCAACTGAATTCCATGTAACCCTTGATTTAGGAAGGAAATTCAGAAAGAGGAATGAGGTAGTTGAGGCAGAACTTAAAACAATTTATTTGTAAAACTGGTACAATCCTAAATTTCTAAGTTTCAAAACTAGCTTTCAAAGCCCAGAATCGTTGACTATTCCACAGCAAAGCACTGCCATGTTTGCCCAGACTGGCAAGTAACGCTACAGTGGAATCCTGAGCCAGGGTCTTTGATGATGTTAGATGACCTGTGAAATTGACAATTAAGGTGATTCAGTAAAGCCCACCCTCCTAATGACAAAACAGGATGCTTCCGGTAAGGAAGGTTAAGACTGCAGATTCCAAACCCTGAACACAAAATGTGAAGAGGCTAGCAGAGATGGAGAAGGGGCATCCGTCTCTCTGTGGTCTAATCGGAGTTATCATCACTCTCATCACTATCTTGCTCCGTTTCTCCATCACTTACTTCAACTTCTTCACCATCCTAAGGGGCAAAGGATAATTAGATATTTTAGGTCATGTAGGTGACCCCATGAATTACAATACTGCTCCCATAGGATTTATAACTGTACTGTATCATTGTTAAAATCAGTGATAGGTGTTAAGCCATTCATTTGAAAAAGGAATTGAAGCTCCCCCATTTTTCTTGTATCATGAGCATGGAGGTAGGCCACCGTGATACTGACCTATGACATTCCACAACTGAACCAAATTCACATGACTTTTAAATAAGCCATGGTTTTCTACCTCTACTGCATGTGTGTGACACAGAATAAAGCAGGCACTCAATACAGAATGAAATGTTTACTAAATTAAGAATTCTGGTGTATCTCCAATAGCCAAACTGTGGAAAGAGCCAAGATGTCCATCAACAGATGAATGGATAAAGAAGATGTGGTATATATACACAATGGAATATTATGCAGCCATAAAAAGGAATGAGATCTTGCCATTTGCAACGACGTGGATGGAACTGGAGGGTGTTATGCTAAGTGAAATAAGTCAATCAGAGAAAGACATGTATCATGTGACCTCACTGATATGAGGAATTCTTAATCTCAGGAAACAAACTGAGTGTTGCTGGAGTGGTTGGGGGTGGGAGGGATGGGGTGGCTGGGTGATAGACAGTGGGTAGGGTATGTGCTATGGTGAGCGCTGTGAATTGTGCAAGACTGTTGAATCACAGATCTGTACTTCTGAAACAAATAATGCAACATCTGTTAAGAAAAAAGAAAAAGAAGAAGATAGCAGGAGGGGAAGAATGAAGGGGAGTAAGTCAGAGGGGGAGACGAATCATGAGAGACGATGGACTCTGAAAAACAAACAGGGTTCTAGAGGGGAGGAGGGTGGGGGGATGGGTTAGCCTGGTGATGGGTATTAAAGAGGGCACATTCTGCGTAGAGCACTGGGTGTTATGCACAAACGATGAATCATGGAACACTATATCAAAAACTAATGATGTAATGTATGGTGATTAATATATCAATAAAAAATGGAAAAAAAAACAAGTAAAAAAAAAGAATTCTAGTGTATCTCAACAGGAATTCAGCATAAAATTCTTTGGTCTGTAACTCTAATCTGGGAGGTTTGCTTAGGAGAAAGTACCAAAGTATCGTCTGCTTCAAAATTTTTTTATGAGAACAAGGTAGAGGTATACTATACAAATCATAAAAGTATTTTTCATGCTAAATGATCTTTCTGCATTAGCCTCAGATTGCATTATAGAGAGGCTTCACAGCAGGGGTTCTTAAATCTGAGCTTCTTGGTATCTAAAACCCACCTGAATTTTAACAAAATTTTATAAACATACACATTTTTCTTCAGCTTTCTTTAAAGTCCTAAAAGTGGCCCAGAAAAGAATAAGGACCCCTACTCTTACTATAGTCCTCAGTGATTGCAGCTTTTGATTCTGTGCTTTAGCTTTCATCTAATGCGTTCATATTTCTATTTTATATATTCAAACATATTTAAATGTTTTAACTCATTCTTCTCAGCACTCAGAGGACACTTGACCTTTTCTCCCCTCTAAAATGGTTTCAGATACAAATTTAATCCCAATAATGAAAAGGAATTTTTAACTCTATAACATATGCCACAACTTGATATACTCTTCTGGCCCCCACAGAACTCATATAAAAATAAAAACTTTTCTGGAGAGAATGGAGATGGGCATAGAAATCTTTGATTATAAACATAAGCAAGGAGGGGGTACCTAGCTGGCTCAGTTGGAAGAGCACGCAACTCTTGATCTTGGGGTCGTGAGTTCAAGCCCCAGATTGGATATAGAGATAACTAAAATAAAGAAACTTAAAAAAACAACAACCCATAAGCAATAAAAGTTCTATACTTTCTACTGACTCAGAATAATTAACAAAATACAACAATCAACTGCACACTTGGGCCTTATGCAGAGATACCTCCATTGCTTTGCTCTTGGAAACCTGGGATGCTGTATCATCCTCACTCTCCTCGGAGTTCTGGGACTTAATCTCTTCACCCTAAATGTGAATGTGCCAAGACAAACGGTGGGTTATAATTATCATATTTGGGGTTTCAAAGGGAGAAAAGCTGTTTAAAGGCAATAGAAAAGATAATATTCTAGGCATTCAAACATGGTCAGACACAGACATCAACCTGTGATCTAGTATCTAGAGAAGTGATAATCAATCCAAGGTTTCTGAGATATGTGTGGCTCTAATATAATATGTAGTTTTACAAAAAGCCCATTGCTGTATTCTAATATCATACTACATTTTACAAGGCCAGGATGTATCGGTAAATATTGTTCTGAAAATGTTGAATATTGTTCTGAAATTTCCCCAAGACCTTAAAGTGTATGACCACAGACATACCAACTACAAATGGCCATGTTGAGGCTGAAAGACTTTATACAAAGTGGTTTAAGAACATCAGCTTTGCATCCTTTCTCTTTGGACTCAAACCCTGGCACCTCTCACTTATTGCTGAATGACTTTAGGTAAGTTACTTAACCTCTCCAAGCTTCACTTTTCTCATGGAAACAATAGTATTGTTTTATTATAGTATTTTGTTTAATAGTATCATGGAAGTAATAGTACCTCATAGAGCAAATGTGAAGAAAGGAAACAAGGTCTCCGGGGTGCTATTCTTTTCATATATAAGATTATAAACCCCTGAGCTATTGTAAACATGAATGAGAAGGACTTGGATCCTATATGAAAATTGCTAAAACTCCAAAGCAGTAATATAAGCCATACAAGATTTCAGCCAGACAGTTCAAAGACCTTAGAAATGTTTATTTGTTAAAATTAGGCAGAGAACAATAAAAAATCTAAAAAAAAATTACAAGGCTAAAAAAAAAATTAGGCAGAGAATAATTTCAGGAATAAGACAGAGTGGTTTAGAAAAAGACCCAAAATAATTTAAAAAGTTTGTCCACATAAACGAATGTTATTATGAATCTACCCCCAGTAGTACTTACAGGAGCCCACTCTGGCTTAGGAGAGAGATTTTATTGATCTGGCTCTTCTATCTCTGCAGCCTTGTTGTTATCAGTGGTATGTTTTGGTGCCTTTGCTGGCTAGGATGAGGGGTGGAACCCATGACTAAGACCAGAAGCAATGTGTCCTAACTTTAAGAGGTAAATGGCCACAGCCTTAAGAGAAAGGCAGTCTTACAGAGAGAACAAGGCTTAGTTGACCTCCTTGACATACCTTCTAATGCTCTTACAAAGAGTGGGAGTAGATTATCTTGGGCTGGGCCCTAGGCTTACCTGCAAGTCCCGGTTTTTGAGGTTGCCCAGCCAGAAAGCCTCCCTGCAATTATTGAAGATAAGCATGGCTTTCACTCTGCAAACTAAAAGCTCCAGGGTCTTTTTGAGCAGAGGCACATGTTTGGTGAGTCTTGTGTCCTGGTGAATCTAAATGGAAACAAAAGCACCCAACTCATCTGGATTTATCATGCTTTCACATTCCTATACAGAAACTTTTGAATTTCTGACATCTTGAACACTGAATAAGAGAATTAAGTCCTCCCAGTATAGGTCAGAGACATGTTCCATTAAACAGTAATTTGGCAGAGTACTCTGAAGAGAATGGCAGCTCCCCTTCAAGGTAAAAGAGCCTAGAAGACATACCACCAACACCTTAGGTTCTTCTTCATAACCTCTTATTGACCAATTATCAATGAATTTACCTAAAATGTTCTTGAACATGTATTATACTGATATTAAACAACAGAGTATCCCTATTTAGCTAGGTGTCCCTGAAACTCCATTGTTCAACAAATTCTAAAAGTTAGAACTAGGGGGAGAAGTGAGTAATAGAAACTGGACTGAAAAAGAATTTGGTTTGCCCATGACTACAGAGTTCTATGGTTCTGTGTTTCTTCAGACAAAAAGTGACAATGGTTCAACTGTAGGCTTTAAGTGGAAAAATCCTCTAACAGTAAAATGTTCTCACAAGAGACAGATGTGTTCCTTGACAAGTAAATAGTACAGCTGAAAAGCTCTGAAGATGTCTGCTTTTAGAACCACCTCTTGTCTCTAGCAAAGAATCATCACTTACATAATATTCCTCCCACCCCGAGTACTTTATAGAAGCAACACATCCACCAACATTCTATATCTCTCACCAAAGAGAAGCTTCTACAGGAAATAGTGCTATGGAGTTTGAGTCAAACTTCAGGTGCAGAAACTGCCCTCCTCTACATGACTGCCCAATTTCAACTAGCAACTAAGGATCTGACCACTCTGAATTAAACTGCCTTTGGGCAGAGAGTCTCAAAAATAAAGACTCAAGAAGGGTAAAAAAGGAAGAAGGAACTGGAGACTGTGGATCTCCTAATCACACTGCAGATTAAGCCAACAGGCAGGCTGGTGCCATGACCTGCTTTCCTTCTTACCTTGGAATGCCCACATAGGTGATGAAGCAGCCTTGTATCCAGCTGGAAGGTTTCCAGTAAGCTCAGAACATCCTCCTACAACCAACAAAATCATAAATGTCGTATTAAATGTTCTCATTTCATTTTAGATGCAACCAAGGGCTCCAAAGAGGATAAACTCCACAGGTTCCAGCTGTGTATTAGCAATCATCTCAATTTGGCCCTCGAAAGTAGGGCTAACTAGCTATCCCCCCCTTTCTCTTTCTAGGTTATGAGGAACCAACCAAATACTGTGGGAGTGTCTTGCAAACTTGCTAAATATGTGTAAGAAATCATCACCTTTGTTACTATCCTTATTTCATTACTATAACCCTGGATCTCACTTGGCCAAAAAAACCTCTCAAGACTACCTATTACAGTGGCGCCTGGGTGGCTCAGTCGGCTAAGTGTCTGACTTTGGCTCAGGTCATGATCTCGGGGTCCTGGGATCAAGCCCCACATCAGGCTCCCTGCTCAGCGGGGAGTCTGCTTCTCCCTCTCCATCTCTCCCTGCCTCTCCCCCTGCTCGTGCTCTCTCCCTCTCTAATGAATAAGTAAAATCTTTAAAAAATAAAAATTAAAAAAAAAAAGTCTGTATGTTAAAAAAAAAAAAGACTACCCATTACAACAGCAAAGAGTTTATAACACAAATGAATTATTATTTTTATTCCTGAGGGTAGACTTTGACAAGCGCAAAGGAATAAGCAAATGACACACTGATATTGAGGTCCTGGGAGTGTAGCAACACAACAAAATCAAGCTAAAAGGAGCAACCACCCTCAGATCCGGCCTAGAAGTAGAAAGGTGGGTTAAATCAGAGTGGGTCTAAAGTTCAGCCTACTTTGGAATATTCGGTCCAATATGGGCATCTCTGGTGATAGCTGAAGTGGACCAAAGGAGCCAGAGTAGAACTGTGGCCCAGAACCTGGGCAAGGGGACCACCCCCACTCCCAGCCTAGGAGCCACCATGGATAGATCTTCTGAGCAATTGTACAGAACCCATCTTTCTTCTGTGTTCTCAGTTCTTACCCGGTGTTTTCTAAAACTGAAGTCTAGGAGCGGCATACACTGCTTCAGAAATGCTTCCACAAAGAGACGCCCATACTGTAGAAGAGAAGAGACACACTGGTGATGACCTCTACTGAGGTCTTTCACACGAAGAGCCCCTGACTGAGGTAGCATAGCAACACCCAGCCCAGGGGTTTTATTTTCTTATTTTTGTATATAAAAAAATAAACTGGGAAGAGTCCAAAAGTTAATTTGGAGAATGTAAGCTTAATGCAAAAACTAAATGGGCCTCTAACTAACCCTCAGAGTTAGGCAGACTTATCTATCCTATACACAGCCAATGGGCAGAGGCCATAGAAAACAGGTGGACCAGGCTGTCTGAGAACCACTTACTCCCAAAAGGAAAAAAACTGTGTAGAGCTGAGGAAGCACATAACTAACTGCCAAATTTACCAATCAGATAAACCACTCCCCCTTCTTACCCATCTTCTGCACTGGCACCAGGGTGGAGTAAAGAGGAAGAGAGGAACCAGGGGATAACAAGAATGGGGCACCATCCAAATGGAAGGAACCATAAGGAGTAGGAAGGACACATTCTCCTCATAACGTTTCCTAGCTCCTAACCCATCATCAATTCTAGGGCTAATCTGGGCTCTCCCCCAGGGAGAGAAGTTTGGGTTATCAGGATACCAGCTTCCACATTCATAAGGCCAGCCATGGGCTTTAAAAAGAGGAATCGGGGATGTGTGGGTGGCATAGTCGGTTAAGCGTCCAACTCTTGATTTCAGGTCAAGTCATGGTCTCAGGGTCATGAGATGGAGCCCTGCATCAGGCTCTGCACTCAGAGTGGAGTCCGCTTAAAGCTCTCTCCCTTTCCCTCTGCCCTTCTGCCCTGTGTGCATGTTGCTCCTTCTCTCTCAAATAAATAAATCTTTAAAAATAAATTAATTAAAATAAAATAAAAAGAGGAATCACCCACCACTCCTTCCTCCCTATTGCCTGGGAAGGAATGGCAAGGAGTGACTAGTGCTCCTGAAGTCAGCTGTCCTGAAGCCACTCCCCATAGTTCTCAGACTCAGGTCAAAAGTTTTCAAACTCATAGGAAAATCAGCTTCTCCAGTCATCCCACTACTGTGGGAAAACATATCCACTGTCTTTTCTAAACTACCACCTGTTAGCACAGATTCTGAAAAATCTGGCTTGTGGGCAAAGTTATTAAGCAACTCCTTTCAGCTGAGGCCATTTCTAGAAAGATCCACAGGAAGAATAAATACTAAAGAGGGCCAGGTCAAGGAGCACCTGGTGGCTCAGTTAAGCATCTGCCTTCGGCTCAGGTCATGATCCCAGGGTCCTGGGATCGAGCCCCGAATTGGGCTCCCTGCTCAGCAGGAAGCCTGCTTCTCCCTCTGCCACTCCCCCTGCTTGTATTCCCTCTCTCGCTGTGTCTCTCTCTGTCAAATAAATAAAATCTTAAAAAAAAAAAAAGAGGGCCAGGTCAATCTCTCACCTTCAAACATACATGCAGAACAGGACGACTATCAAACACCTGGAGATACAAAAGACAAGAAACCAAAGCTGAGGTCTGCTTGTTTGAGCACCCCCAGCCTCTTCCCCATTGTGCAAAGCACAGCTCTGGGTGTCATAGAGAATTCTAAAATGAAGAAGGCATGTCAACAATTAAATTAATTATGAAACAGAATAAAGTAATCACCATCACTGAAGTTCAAAAAAGGAACAGGGAAGCAAAGAGTAAGAATTCTAACTCAGGATATTAAGAAGATGGCATTATAGAAATCCAAACCTTGATGTGAAGCCTTAAAAAAGATAGATGAGAGGTGGAAGGAGAGAGAATGACATTCTGAGCTGGGAGAATAGCCTAGCAAAATCATGGAGTAAGAGTGCAGAGTGTGTATGAGGGATAAAGAAGGCATTCAGGGTTGGAAGAACGAGACAGTGGGATGGGAATATGCTCGGGTCACAGAGGACCCAAGACAAGGTGAGAGCCATTAAATAGTATTGTGGCATAGATAGGGAAGGAGAAAGAAAGAGAAGGAAAAAGACACTGCCTCGGGAGAGAAGAAAGAATTATCCCCGATGGGTAGAGGGACAAGGGAAAAAGACAGGTGAGAACAGGTCCCCAAGGAAGGGAGGGGAAACGAGCAGGGAGAGTCCATTTTGGAAGCCAGGACCCTTCTCAGTTTCTGTAGTTAGCTAGTGAGGTGGGTCAAGGAGCCTGCATACTCACCTTTATCAGGCTGATGAGGATACTGAAGTCTCGAACAGCCATATTCCAGTAGAGGAGCTTCTCTTCATGAATCTGGGGGCAACCAAATATATAGGCACTTCTGAACCAGCCAAGTACTTCTCTCACTGTATTTCCACTAATACATGGGTCTTGGATTACATAGTTACTCAAGGATTAATTTAAGCCAATTATTCTCTCAGATGTTACCAGTGCACCCACAAGATAGTTCTGAGGCCTGCATAGGGTGCCTTATAGAGAGTTTCTAAAGAGGACTCCTCTTCAGGAACTTCCAAGTAGGAAAAAGCCTGTGCAACATACCTGCTGGTTATCAGATCCCTGCAGCTTCTCTGATTCCTAGGCTCTCAGCGGTCTAGCTCAGTTCTGGTTAGCAGGCAGTGGCACAGCATCTTAAACAGGCCTGCTTACCTCATGCCAGCGCACGAGCAGCAAACTGCCGGGCATGGGAGGCTGCGACCAAAGACATTTTTTCCAGACCAAAGACTTGCTTATGGAGCAGTCTGAGCCTTCCTCTGGGCAGTAGCCAGGGAGTATAGAGCCCAATCCTCCCTCAAACTGGAAGGAAAGGAAATTAAACCAGGAACTCTTTGACAAAGAATCCTGGATCTCTCTAACTCAAAGGAAGTAGTTTAGAAGAAACCCTGGACCCAAGAAATAGAAGATGCAGCAGCTTCCTAGTAATCAGGTCTACCTCTTATGGTGGGAATATCTGACCCACCTGTTGTGAGTCTGCTGCTGTGCCAGCCTGAAGACCCTTTACTGTCTTCTCTAGTTCAGCCATCATCACACGGAAGAAAATGACAAAGGTGTGCCTAGAAGAGGGGAAAACATGCATGCTCACACAACAACGACTGGTTAGAAAGAACTTCCAAGGAAGAAGTCAAGGAACCAAAAGTCATTTCCTTCCCCCACCTCTCAGAACTTCCTTTCACTAGGGTCCACTGTTAAAGGATAGGGGAGTGGAAAGGATTCATGAAGGAGCCCAAGAAGATGGCCTGTCAAACAATGGCGTTAACATTATGAAGGGAGACTGTGTAGTAGCATGGAAGGAGCTGTGAGGTAGTGGTAAGAAGATCCAAGTTCAAGTTCCTAATTCCATACTGCCTGTGTAAGTCTGAGTAAGTTCCCTCTCTAATGCTCATTTTCCTCATCAGTACAACAGGGATAATAATACCTACCTCACAGAATCATTGAAAGGACTGAATGACATAAAGAATGTGAAAGTGCTTTATAAACTTTGCATGAGATAAAAAACCCATTGAGATGTACATGATTAGACACAACACTTTATCCTAAGGGTGGTTAAAATATTAGATAGTCTCACTTTTAAAGGATGAAAGTACTAACATGAGATGTTTGATGACTAAATAGCCATTGTCTTTGAAGACTCTACTGAAAATTCATTCCTCACTAAGGTCCTTTCACATGGGTAGGCTGAGAGCCCCTTGAAAAGAATGCACAGTAGACATTCTATGTGTTGAATGAATGACTGTACCTACCATCTGTATCAGAATTAAATGAAGGGTGGGCCTACTGGGAAGGGGGCCAAGGCCAGGTCACCTTTACCGGGCCGGAAAGGCAGGGTTTGGCCCTGGCAACCACACTGCGATGTGGTTCGAGACCCTGCCCAGGATCGGCATCATGGCCGTGTGCTTGGTCATCCTTTGCATAGCCAGGGCGCACATCCACAGGTTCAGTAACGGGGACAAGGAAAAAAGGGTTGCCTATTATCCATATCCGTGGAGTTTGATGCAAAGAGATAGGTGGGTCTCCGTGGAGTTTGATGCAAAGAGATAGGTGGGTCTCTGGAGTTAATCGTTACTATGTGTCAAAGGGTTTGGAGAATATAGATTAAGGAAGCATTTTCCTGACTGATGAAAAATAACTCAGTCATACTCATCTACCTCTTCTAGAAAGTTATGCAGTGTATTAATGTAGTGCATAATAAAAACAACAAAAAAGTAAAAAAAAAAAATTAAATGAAGGGTAAGGTAGTTATTTGGAAACCACATACATTGGACAGTATGATTCTAATTAGGGAAAAAAACTGGAGGAAGAGAACTCCCTTACCTGGTCAGGGTAGGGAACGTGGAAGAAGATGCATCTTTAGGAGAATTGATCAGTTCTGGGACACCAACCCCAGCAATCTCCTCTATGGCCTTCAGAACACTGCTTGTATGCTCCAGGTAAATGCTGCATTGATAGCCACAGGAATATAAACACACATTACAGAATTCCTAAATCAAGACTTCTTTCTTGACATATTACCAGGTACTTAGCTTTATTTATTAAATTTAAAGATTTTATTTATTTAGAGAGACTGTGTGTAGATGCACCCATGCAAGCAGGAGGAGGGGTAGAAGGAGAGGGAGAAGAGAATTCCAAGCAGACTCTGCACTGAGCGTGGAGCCTGACACAGGGCTCAATCTCATGACCCTGAGATCATGACCTGAGCAGAAAATAAGAGTTGGTTGCTTAACCAACTGAGCACCCAGTCACCCCGCCAGGTACTTAGCTTTAAAACAACTACTAGTGTTTATTAATTTTTTTAAAAAGATTTCATACATTTATTTGACAGAGAGATACACAGCAAGAGAGGGAACACAACCAGGGGGAATGGGAGAGGGAGAAGCAGGCTTCCCGCAGAGCAGGGAGCCCGATGCGGGGCTTGATCCCAGGACCCTGGGATCATGACCTGAGCCTAAGGCAGACACTTAACCTACTGAGCCACCCAGGCACCCCTGCTAGCATTTATTTTTAATCAAATGAAGATTCCAGGTAATTATCAGGAGATAAAGAAAATGACGTTTCGATTGGAAATACAGTTAGACACTTTGGAAGTGATGGATGAGTCTTGGATATAGTAGGCAACAAACTATTACCTAACTCTCATTAACAAGGCAAAATACAACAGCAGACTCCTCCATTTCCTCCAGCTAGTCAGGAACTAGCTGACAGTATAAAAAAGAACCAGTGGGGGGCGCCTGGGTGGCTCAGTTGGTTAAGCGACTGCCTTCGGCTCAGGTCATGATCCTGGAGTCCCGGGATCGAGTCCTGCATCGGGCTCCCTGCTCAGCAGGGAGTCTGCTTCTCCCTCTGACCCTCTTCCCTCTCGTGCTCTGTTTCTCATTCTCTCTCTCTCAAATAAATAAATAAAATCTTTAAAAAAAAAAAGAACCAGTGGGGCACCTGGGGTTCCTGGGCACCTGGCAAGAGATCCCAACAATGGCAAAATGGACTATCTGGCTCATGGAAAGAAACCAAGCCTCTCACCTGAGCAAAGTTTGGAGCTGTTCAGTAGGGATGCTACTCTTCTCTTTCTCCCCACTTGGCCACACCCGACAGAGGAACTGTTTGGCCAACGAAGCTGTTGGAGAAGCAAGACAAAGACCCTCATGCATGGAAAATTGACTATACTCTTGTTTTTCAGGTTTTTGGGGGATGATTAATGATCAAAAGGATTGTTTTTTTGTTTTTTTAATATTTACTCTGAAGTTCCTAGTCTGACAATTTGAAAAAAGCTACCGTGGGTTCCTGCTTTACTGGTCCTTCGACCAGAAATAAACCTGTTTGTCTAGGACCCAATGCATCCCACCATCTCACGCTGCCCTGACACATACACAAACATGAACTGAATAGACACACACTGCTGGGCAGTAGGAAAACCAATCTTGTTCCTCCTGGGCAGATCAATAAGCCATGCCCACCTTAAAGATTCACACCAAACTCTCCCCTTTTAATCATCAATAAATAATAAAAGACTTGTTTTGCATTTTCTTCTTGCTTCCTGTGTGTGCTGCCAATTAGAATATATAATTAGTTGCATTCAAAGAGCTATGACAAAAAAATAAAAGAAAAAGATCAGGAGGGGCGCCTGGGTGGCTCAGTCGGTTAAGCATCTGCCTTTGGCTCAGGTCATGATCCTGGGGTCCTGGGATCACGCCCTGTGTTGGCCTCACTGCTCAGCAGGAAGCCTGCTTCTCCCTTTCCTCCCAGTTCATGCTCTCTCTCCCTATATCTGTGTCTCTCTCAAATAAATGAAATCTTAAAAAAAAAAAAAAAGAAAAAGGAAAAGATCAGGAATGGGGCCCAGCCTTTCTTTACACTTAATCAAATCTTATTTCTCCTTTCTCCCATTTTATTAACCTAGCAGTTTGTATCTCTTTTTGTCAAATGTCTCAGATAATTTACAAAAAAAAGAAAAAAAAAAAAAGGACATGAATAAACAGAAGCCAAACAGAAAATTAGCTAGCCAACTGAACTAACCAAACTCAGACTAAGCAATATCAGCAGAAATCAGTCATAGCTCCTTCTGGGAAAATGTCCTTCTTGATATGGTTAAGAGGGCACATCCACTCTTATGGGGGGTTTCACATGTAAAATATACGAGGTCCTAGGATGCCCTAAGTTTGTAAGTTTGAGTTAGTTATTAATCCTATTCATGAAGAAAAAAAAAGAGGATCTGGGCCCATCACCAATTTTTTCTTTTTTCTGAGCAGGAGCTGTAGATTTCTCCAAAATGACCATCAAAAGTCTGATGAGATAAAGAGCACACTGGAAACTGGGAATGCTGTGAGAGAAATTCTGCAAGTAATTGAAGCTCTGGCTGTAAAGGAGACAAGAAAGAAAAAAAAAGATATGACAAGTGTAAAAAAAAAGATATGACAAGTGTTACAGATATGTCTAAATTCATGAATTGTCCAAGTTGATTTGCATATTTATTGGTCTAATCAGAATCCTCCTCATTTTCAGGTGCTTTTGTGGCCACCTTCTATCAAGACCCTGATAGAGAACCTTTAGCCTTGTATGAAGAAAGCCAGGGCAGAACAGAGCCCAGGGCCTGGAATGCTGGCCTGGAAGGGGTCATGTACACCAAGATACCCAAAGAGGAGTTTACGCCACACTTACATGAGCAACCCTGGACAAATTATTTGCTCTTAAAGCCTAAGGCAACACAATGAGAATAAAGTTTCAATTCTAGGTTTACAGGGACAAATGAAAGAAAACTATAAGACAGAGAAAGCAGAGCTTTTAATAAGTGTGCCATATATATATGGTCAGCTTTCAATGCACTGAAATAATGGGAGATGGGGCGTCAAAATTAATCCAAAACTGTAGCTGAAATAAAACTAGCGTGTACTCTCCTGACTGATTGTGGGAAGGAGGTCAAACAAATTTAAAAGCACTATATTTAAAATGAAGTAAGGTCTTGCCCTATAGGCGGGGATGATAAGCATTGATTGCGGATCCAGAGACAATGTAGAGGAGGTGAAAGACAAAATTACTCTGGTTGAAGCTGGGATAGGAAGCTGGGAGCCATGCCTCTTAGATCTCCTTTTCACCTCCCTCTTCCACTGCCTTGCCCTCAGCCTAGGCTCCTCTTCTTTTAAGACTGGAAGGAAATCAGTGGTAACTACTGCTACCTAATTAACTGACCCTACTGAGAGACAGAGTAGATTTCTGGAAAATCAAGAGTCGACTACAGGTCACTAGTGTTTTTGACATCATTACCCGAAAAGGCCAACTTTACAGGATGCAGGATACCAAAGATTTAGTAGGATTTTTTCAATGGTTTCTAATGTTTCAGGATTTATCTGAATATACAGATGAAAAAGCTCATATGACTGAGGAAAAGTAGCTGAAAACATGTTTCCCTCACAACTACTGAGAGGACACCCAAGTGATTTCGAAGAAATCTTGCTAATCCTGTTTTAGTTTTTGGGACAACACTCTGGAATATGTGGTCTCACCTACCTGAGCAATTCCTCCAAGGACTGGTCGGGCTCTCCTTGCTTCAGTCGGTTGGTAAGGACCTCAAGGGCTGAGTACAGTAAATTGTAATTTTCAAGTTGAAAAAATCCACTCCTAAGGGAAATTCAAGGTAAGATGGTTGAGCTTAGTTTTAGGAAGATTGCCTGAACAGCATTTGAGGATCCTGGCCTCCAGGCTATAACATCAGTAAGTCAATGGAGGAAAAATCAGAACTAGAGCACTGGAAGTACCCAGGTACCCAATTCAGTCACAGCTCTGAGTCTCACACTACAAGGTGAAGGGCACCTGAAACAGTCTTACCTAACGGACCTAATAATCCTCTTAGGTTCATTTTCAGGGAAAAAAAGCTCTCCTTCATTTGCTACATTTTAGAGAAGTCTCAGCCTTCATCCACAGAAAAACCAGAAGTAACTTCGTCAATTGTTAAATCAGTATCGATTCCACAGAAGGTCCTCAATAAAAAACTTACTCCTTCTGTAAGTCTTGACTATTCTATCTTCAGATTATCTTTCCTACTGTTCCCTCTTTCCCAAGCTCAGGTCGTCACTCTAAGCCAGGTCCTTATCATCATCACATATGCAGATCACTGAGACACCTTTTGACTGGTCTTTCTGCATCCCTTTCCAATCTGTCCTGCACACTGCTGCCAAAAGAATTTTCCTAATTAATTTCACTAAACCTTGCCTCTGATCATAAAACTCCAGAATTGCTTTTCTGTACAACATTCAAACTCTTCTGACCTTCAAGGCCCAGCACGATCTGAGCCCCTAGATTTTCTACTCCTATAGAAACATCTCTACATCACCAGTGGTAGTCCTTCCGCCTTTCAACAAATGTATTCTGAGGGTCTATAATAGGTCAGGTTTTGAAGGGGAACAGCTTTGAGATACAAATTGACATACAATGAACTGCATGTATTTAAAACGTTGTGATCAGGTGACATATATAAACCCATGAAACCATCACTGCAATGAAAATAATGAACAAATCCATTACCCCCAGGAGCTTCCTTACATTCCTTTGAAATTCATCCTTCACTCCATCCTCCTACCCAATGATAGGCAACCACTGATCTGTTTTCATCACTAAGAGATTATATGCTTTTTCCTAGGGTTCTATATAAATGGAACCAAATGCCACATACTCTTATGGTCCTTTCTATTCAGTATAATTTTTTTCTTCATCCATGTTGTTGTGTGTAGTATTCCACCATATGAAAATTTGTTTATCCATTTACTAGTTGATGGACATTTGTTTCTAGTTTGGGGCTATTACAAATAAAGCTGCTATAAACATTCGTGCACAAGATTTTGTATAGACATATGCTTTCATTTCTCTTGAGTAAATACCTAGGAGTAGAATGGCTGTGTTGTATCCAGGTGTATGTCTAACTTTTTTTTAAGGAACTGCTAAACTGTTCCAAAAGTGGGTGCACAATTCTACATTTCCATCAGCAGCTTGTGAGAGTTCCAGGTGTTCCATGTTCTCACCAATATGGTAAGGTAAGTCTTTATCATTTAGCCATGCTGTAATTTTAACCTGGAATTCCTTAATAACTAATACTATTGAACATCTTTGCATGTATTTATTTGCCATCCATATATCTCCTTGATGAGGCATCTGATCAAATCTTTTGTCAGGCACTGTTTTTAAGGACTGGGGATACAATAATGATTGGTTTCAGCTCCCATGGAGCTCATGGTCTAGCAAGGAAAATAGATGAACAAGTAACTGCAATAAAATGATAATAAATCTTATCATAAGAGGATACTAGAGTATTTGGAGAAAACTGGGAGTTAGAGAGGCAGAAAGGAGGAGGCTTACCTGCCCTAGAGGTCAGAGAAGATGCCCCTGAGGAACTAAAGTTTAAATCCAGATGTCAGAGACGAGTTAGAAAAGACTGGTGATCAAGGAGGGTGGGGATCCAGGTAGAAGAATGAGTATGCGTGAAGTCTTCCAGGTGAAAGCAATATAGGGTACTGAAAGTGATTCAGGATAGCTGGAGGGTATAATGTAAGATGAGTGGAAGAGCAGGAGCCAGATAATAGAAGGCCTTAGAAGCTAGGGGAAAGACTGAACTCAAGAGAAATCTAAGGACAACCAGAACCAAAGTTGGGACAGGATAAGATTGGGTTTGCAATGGGAAGACCACTGACTACTATGTGAAGAAGGGACTAAGGGAGGGCAACTGGAGGCAGAGACCAACTGTGAAACTAATCTCGTCCAGGTGAGATGATGGGAGTCTCAAAGCAGTGCAGCAGGAGAGCAACAGATGGCTATTTAGATGTTATTTAAAAGATAAAATTAACAGGATTTGGGGATCTGATGTGGGAGAGAGAAAAGGTAGCGAGTAGAGAAAGGGACAAAGAGTCTACGGCCATACCACCCTGAACGCGCCCAATCTCGTCTGATCTCAGAAGCTAAGCAGGGTCGGGCCTGGTTAGTACTTGGATGGGAGAAAGGGACAAAGAACAACTGCTGGTTTCTGGCTCAGACACTGGTGGTACCATCTACGTAGCCCGGCAAAGCTGAAGGAGCTGTGGTGAGGATGATACATCCCAGTTTGGATGGGATGTGTCTGAGGTGTCAATGACACATCTAAGGAAGTGTTGAGTAGGCAGTTGGATATAAATGCCTATAACTCAGAACATAAATTTCAGCACAAATTTAAGCTCGGGTGAGACTGCCCAGAAAACCTGTATAAGAGAGGAGCCAGAGCCCAGCTCTGAAGAACAAAAGCATTTAAAGGACACATCTCCCTCATTTCTACTCTCACCCATGCCATGCCTTCCCGACCCTTCCTCTACCTCCCAAAATGCCATCTATCCTTCAGGGCCCTATGAAATCCCATTGTTTCCACAAAGTATCTCTAAATACCCCAGCTCAAAATGTATTCAGCTCTTTAACATATAATCTGAAATTTATCTACAAGTTGTTCACTTAACATTTTTAAAAGATTTTATTTTTAAGTAATCTCTACACCTAGTGTGGGGCTCCAACTCACAACCCTGAGATCAAGAGTCTCATGGTCCACCGACTGAGCCAGCCAGGTGCCCCAGTAACAATTTCTTAAGTAACAGTCTCTCCAGTGTTATTATGGAAAGGCTGCCACAGAAACCCAGCTAAGAATCAGATGGCCCGATCTATTACAGGTTAGCCAATATCAAGTCACCTAATTTTCAAACGAGTTAAAATCATTGCCATATAAGACATAGAGGGTACAAGATTAAACAAAATGATGCAGACAAGAACACTTCAAAAAGAACAAGTACCATACTTACATAAGACTTTTGGAGCCTTTTCCTTCTTTTCTTTACCTCAGTGCCTTGGTGACTGCCAAATAAAAGCAAGTGCATACTTGATTATTTCTACCTACCACATCTGCCACTTACTCACCAAGCAAAAAGCCCATGAAAAATCTGCAGTAGCCTCTGATAGCATGAAGACATTATGTGGTACTCCTGAACTTTCATTCTTGGACCATCAACTACACCGTGGTTCTCAGCAGCCAAGCACTAAAAAGGAAAAATGCTTTTAGGACAGTTGTTTCGGCAATGGCCCTCACTTTTCCTTCAATATTTCTCAGCCAAAAATGAAATCTCTTATTCACTTAGTAATTTCTAAATTTTTTTTTAAAGATTTATTTAAAAATTTATTTATTTATTTGAGAGAGAGAGAGCACACGTACGCATGAGAGTTGGGGGAGGGCAGAGGGACAGAATCTTCAAGCAGATTCCCTACCGAGTGCAGAACCCCATGCAGGCCAATCCCAGGACCCATGAGGTCATGACCTGAGCTGAAACCAAGAGTCAGACACTCAACCAACTAAGCCACCTAGGCATCCCAGTAATTTCTAAATTTCTATAATGATAAGATAGGCTGCTGACCTGAAAATAGTTGTGAATGTTCTCCAGATGGTTACACATTGGAGCCAGCAGCTGAACAATACTATGAGCAATTTCTTGGGCAGATCTCTGATGGAGATGTGAGAATCCAATATTCCGGTTTCCTTTACTCTATAATAAATTCAGAGTTACTGGGGGAAGAAACCGCTGGATAGCATCTCTGAAACAGAGTTTGCTAAGGAGTTTAGTCAGACCTGGGTCATAAGGCAGGAGTGGACAGAAGAAATTGGCTGCTTGCCTAAAACTCTATTCTGACAGAGGGATCTTGCCCTGTCTTCAAATTACCAAGAGATTGGCTTTTATAGAGTACAAAGTGTTTGATTGACAAGTATAGACCCATAATTACTAATGAGATAAAGTGCACACAAAAATAGAAATCATTTAGGCTGATAAAAACATCGAGCAAATAGTGAGTACAAAAAAAAAAAATCAAACAACTGGATATATTAATGTTTAAATGTTTACACCTATAACTTTCACGTTCTGTTGTTAGCATCATTCCACTGCTTCACCAGATGCTACATGCACATTTGTACATTATATAAGCATATGAGGTTCTGGCCTTCTCTAGATAGCCAACTACTACTACATTGAGGCTTGGGCACAGGCTCAGTTTGGAAGGCTTTTAAAAGCAAAACCCAAATAAAGAACAGGATTCAGGAATGCTCAGGGCATTTAGAAATATATATCCTGTTTAGGGTGGCTTTTTTTATTTCTCTGTTTCAGAGTTCCTTTCTAAAGCAAGGTGAATGGGCTCTGGAAATGAGGCTGACCTCATGCTACCCAGTGACCCAAACATAATGCCAAAGAAAGTGATAACTTATTCATTAAGACCTCCTGGTTTCCAAATTCATTAAGGGCAGGGCTTGTGCTTCTGCCTATACTAACCTTGAGGAAGGGGATTCTCCTGGCAACAGAGGGTGTCAGCATATTCTCCAGTTTCTGGGAGAGATCTTCCAGCAAGAAAAGCAGCTCAGGGGGCTGAAGTTGCACAATTTCCGTAGCCTGTCACAAGGAGTAAAGAAAAGATAATTCCAAGTATGTCCTCGCTATCTTTTTGAAGGAGCACATTTCAGGTTTACTCTTCCCAATGGGTGAAGAATCTGACCATTCCCAAAAAAGGGGGAAATTTCCCCACCTCATATAAATGGTTGTTGTGCTCTGTCAACAAATCAAAAAGTCAAGCACTCCCAAAGTAAAACGAATTTCAAATTATTAAAATAGGAATCCAAGTGAGTATAGTTTTAGAAAACATAATTTTTTTTTAAAGATTTTGTTTATTTGTCAGAGAGAGAGAAAGAGCACAAGCAGGGGGAGGGGCAGAGAGAGAAGCAGGCTTCCCACTGAGCAAGGACCCTGGGATCACGACCCGAGCCGAAGGCAGATGCTTAACGCTTAATGGACTGAGCCAGCCAGGCATCCCAAGCATACTTTTTCTCTAGAAGTAAATGTCTCTGTGTATCCTTCCAGCTGTGGACTTGAGGTGCACTTCCTAAGTACCCTGGGATAAAAAAGGACTAATTCAAGTGAATTTTGCTTTTCTCTGTTCATTAAATAATCCTTTCGTATTTTCTTTCCCTTAATGTTTTGCTACTATTAACTCCGTGCTGGGTCCCTAAAAAGGTATAACACTACCAGAAGCAGAATGAGCCAAATGCAATCTCATTTCAAACTGTTTACACAATAAACATTTATGGAGACTCTCTAAGCTGATGTAGAAAGATTGGGGTCGGGTGGGAGGGTCGATACTATCTCTACTGTGAAGGAACTTACATTCTTATAAAAAATCTATAGTAAATTCCATGATATTTTTAAATTTTTAAATTTTTACTTTTTTATTTTACTTATTTATTTTAAAATAAGCTCTAGGCCCAAAGTGGGGCTTGAACTCAGGACCAGGAGATCCAGAGTTGCATGCTCTAATGACTGAGCCATCCAGGCGCCACTCTCTTTTTTTTTTAACCTGAAGAAACTACTCTGGTGAAATCCCTCATCAAAAGTTACCTCTTCTGTGAAAATGTGCTCTACTTCCAACTTCATTATAAATACCATTCTCTCCTCAAAGTTTCACTGGTACTTGGTTCAGACCTTCGATATAGCACATACTGCTAGTTATGTCTGCTTCCTTTATTAGATTATGAGCTATTTGAAGGCTAGCATCATGCTGTATGCACTAGTGTACTGCCAATGTCTAGATTAGTGTAACACATAAAAAAGGCCTGGATAAACGTCTGATGGATCCTGAACAAACATCATGAAACAGCAAAAACAACATTAACCTCTATAAACCAGAACAGTGCTGCTCTACAAGAGTAATCTAAATAGCTTATTAGTAGTAAACTAAAATAAGGATCATATCATTAGCATGATCTTTCATAATGCCTAATACATTGTAAAAAAACTTATTTATAAACATCGAGATGATAATGGGGGCACCTGGGTGGCTCAGTCAGTAGACCATGTGACTTTTTTTTTTAAAGATTTTCTTTATTTACTTGAAAGAGAGAGACAGAGCATGACTGGGAGAGGGAAAAGCAGACGCTCCACTGAGCAGGGAGCCCCGAGGTAGGGCTCAATCCCAGGACCCCGGGATCATGACCTGAGCTGAAGTCAGATGCTTAACCGACTGAGCCAACCAGGTGTCCCAAGCATGTGACTCTTGATCTTAAGGTCATGAGTTCAAGCTCCATGTTGGGCCTAGAGCTTACTTTAATAATAAATAGATGAATAAATAAATGGGTTGTTTACCTTAAAAAAAAAAAGATGATGAGGATGATTATTTATCATTACTTTCACTACATATAAAAGTTCTGGAAGCCAGAGTCCACCTTCTCTCAATGCCATGGTGTTCTTTTTTTTTTTTTTTAAAGATTTTATTTATTTATTTGACAGAGAGAGACACAGTGAGAGAGGAAGCACAAGCAGGGGGAGTGGGAGAGGGAGAAGCAGGCTTCCCGCGGAGCAGGGAGCCTGATGTGGGGCTCGATCCCAGGACCCTGGGATCATGACCTGAGCCGAAGGCAGACGCTTAACGACTGAGCCACCCAGGCGCTCCACCATGGTGTTCTTTTAACAATAAGAATAGAGCTGAGAAATTTTTTTTTTCAAAGACTTACTTATTTGAGAACAAGAGCGAGAGAGAGAGAGAGAAAGCATGCAAGCACGAGTAGGAGGGGCAGAGAGAGGGAGAACGAATCCCAAGCAGACTCTGTGCTGAGCCAGACTCGGGGCTGGACTTCATGACTCTGAGATTGCACCCCAAGCTGAAACCAAGAGTCAGATGCTTAACCAACTGCGCCATCCAGGCACCCTGGGCTGAGAAATTTTCTGAAACAAGATTCAATTCTAGGATCTCAGCTCTGTGACTTACTTCAGTGTGCATTTCACTGTCTAAGATGAACTTGGTCACAAGCCCACAACGCATAACAGAGAAGACCTCAATGTCCAGTTCTCGGAAAAAAGCATGGTAATTCTGTAGTGACACTGATGTCTTTTCTTCTTTCCCTTTGAACTCCTGGGGAGAAAGCAGCAGCAACCAACAGAATAATAAGGACAATATTAACCTGATTTTTCAGAAAGACCTCAAAGTATAAATATGCATTCATTTTATGCAGAAGTTACTTTTTTTTAGCAAATCACCGCCTTCCTTTCACCAAAGTCCCTAAATATTCCTGAGACAAAAGCACCTAATTTAAAATTGAGATATGGGTCACATATCAAGACCCTTGGTTGGTTTCCACTTAAGTATGAACTACTAGACAAACCAAGGTGTTATGGCATGGTAGAGAAAACAATGAGCTGTGGCATCAGACAGGTCTGGCTTCAAACCCTTGCTCAAGCCTTATTAACTGTGTGACCTTGGGCAAGTCACTTACCCTTTCTGGGTCTTAGTTTCCTTACCTATTAAATGTAGATATTACTACCAATCTTGGGTTTTTAGGCGATTACAGGAGCTATACATAATACACAATAAATAGTAGCGAAAAAACAGAAATAATTGGAATCCACGTGATTTAGGCAATTTCACAAACATATAACCTATTCTGTGATTGGTAGACTTATAGGAAAAAGGAACTACTGTTTACTGATTATCAGAAACTGTCCTAAGCATTTCATGCTATCTCACTTCATTGAGAAGTTGATAATCTGGGATCAGAGGGGGAAAGAGGCTAAAAGCAGTACATCTAAAACTAGGTCCTAAAACAAAATTTGTTAATGTTACAAGAGAGAATTCAAAGTACTGCTGGGGTATAAAAAAGGGAATGACACATTCAAGAAAATGACTAGAAAAAACAGTGTGTGCTAGTGATAAGGACTTAGAGTCTAACCCTAACTCTGCTACTGTGAGAATCGCCCCAAAGCCAAGGAGAGTTCGTTTGCCTCTCTTTTCTCTAATTTTTCTCTCTGTAAAATGCAGAGTATGATGCTGGTCCCCTGTTAATCTTACTGGGCTGTCACACAACCTTCATGGAAACCCATCATTCCAGTACCTTTTCCAGCTTGCTTCTATTAGATGGTGTAGGGTCACATTCTGAACTATCCTCCTTTGAAAGTGTGTCAGGAGAGGATGTTTTGCTGCCATCTGCTTTCTGTTTCCTTCCTCCTTTTGTTCCAAAAACAGAAAAGTGATTCAAGTAATCGATAATCTTGTTTGTTAAATATCACTGCCTTCAGAAAACACCCTGCTGAAGACTACTGAGGGGTAGAGGAGGTAATTTTATAACCCTACATTATAGTTCATTTTATAACCTTGCCAAAGAAAGAATTCAATGACATCATCTCTCCAGTTACTGATGCCTTGGTGCATATGACCTCTTGTATTATTTCAGTGTCACTCCTATGGAGACACAAAAGAAGAGAACATACCTATCTTTCCTCGTTTTCTGATTTTTGCTGAAATAGCAGCAGTAGTAGGAGTTACATCTAAAGTTTCCAAGTCAAAGTTTGCAAGGGGAGGAACATAGTCTGGGGTGACTGGAAAAGAGAGGAGACAGAAGCTCAATATATACAAACCACATATCACTGTTAGAATGCATCACCTGACTGGCTAAAAATTAATTTTCAGAACTACCAAGTATGGCTGAATGACTGTAAGATACACTCAAGTTACCTGACATGAACTGTTTTCGCATAGCAAAATGATCAGAGATGACTTACAGGAATATCATATTAAATGATTATGACCAATTAAGATAAAATCATTCTAAATAATGATTCTAAAAATAAACTAACCCTTATTTCAAATCTAAAGATATTAATATTTGGTCACACAGAAGTTTGTTTTATACACAATTACTTAGATGAGGGCCTGAGGGAGGCTCTACGTTTTCCCCAGAGAACCTACCTAGCACTTTAAAACAAGTTTATTTAATAGTCGGAAAGTATTAAGAGACCTGTCAGCTTTACTCCTGGTTCATAACTATGTTCAGGAAAGCAAAGGACACTGAAAGTTTGACTTCTGAAGAAGAAAAGTTACTTTACAAAAGCCCAACCAAAGCTTTCCATTTTTTATTTTTTTAAGCAGCAAGATTTCTTGAAGGTAACAATGGGAGGAAAATGGATGGCTTTTTGTTTTTTGTTCTTGTTGAGCAAACATTTTCTTGTCCCAGATGAGTAGGGGATGGCTATCAGTGAGCTTGGCTTAAAAGTAAAGTTCTTTATCTCCTCCCTGCCATCCTGGCAAAGGTACCATAATAAGACACTCCTTACCTGCCAAGTACTTTTCCAGGATCCTCTGAAGCTCCACAACATGCTTTAACCGGGTGAGCACCTTCCCCTTTATCTCAGGTGACGTTTGCTGGCAGAAGGCATTTACAACCTGGAAAAGTACAAATTATATTCTCAGACTTCAAATGGTTTCAATTTTAACCTTGTTTACATTATTCATCCAGAGTTAAAAATGCCATTCAGTGGCAGGATCTGTGAGTTTAGTCTGTAATGTAAAGGTGTTCTCAGCAAGGTGCTATAGAGGAAGAAAAAAAGCCCTGGTTCAATATAGGAGATCTGACTTTTAATCCTAGTTCTACTGATTTCTAGTTAAGTAAGAAGTAGAATAGCACAGTGACTAGAGAGCACACATTTTGATGAAACAAGTCCTATTCTGCTACTTACTAACTGTGTGACCCTAATAATGACCCAAGTCATTATTAGCCTTTCTGAGTTTCTACTTCTTCAACTATAAAATGAGACAACTATAAAATGAGAATGCAGTTGTTATATGGATTAAATACTGTAAATAAAGAAATAAGCCCAGCATTTTGCACAATGTAAGTGCTTGATTATTTTTACTCATTTTGTGCTGTTTCTCCCACTGCATGGTATAAAACAAGGATAATACCTGTCCTGCCTACATCAGAATATAATTGTGAAAATAAGAAGAGATAATTTAAGCGAACATTCTCAGAAATAATATGCATGAGAAAGGAAGGGAAATATAAATGTAAGATGTTACTGTCATTTTCATCATATATCATTATTGTGCATTTCATTAAGCACAATACATTCCAAAGGAAGGGGAAAACCATCACTCACTTGATCTCACTGAATTGAAACATTAAGTGAATACCTATGCAAGGTTGAACTGTATCTTCACAGTGGAGAAGGTGAGTTTATTCCAGGCAAAAGAATACAACAAAAGGCTTGAAGTAGTAAAACATGAACAACATTAAGTGAAGTCTAAGTATTTTGATTTGGCTACATCAAAAGGTCATATAATTGGGAAGAAGTGGGACATAACAGCTGGAGAAGCTCACAGCAGTTAGTGCTTAGTGGAGAATTTTTAGAGAGTCCCATGAGTACCAGGAAATAGTTTCCTTTCAACAAGAACTACAGACAACAGGTGAAATGTCCTAGTAATTCTGCTTACCTCTCGGAACCAGTTAAGAGTAAGAAATATGAGTGAACACATGAACGAATGCTCTTTAACAGACATAGACTCCAGCCTCTCTCCAGGATCCAAATCAGTGAGGAATATAGGACAATCTGAAAGAGAAGAACAAACATTTCTAACTCCCTTTACTTCAAGTCAACAGAACCTGGATGCTACCCCTAGAGCTACCTACCTCTCCTTCTACTTACTTTCCCCTTTAACTTGTATTTGAAGGTCAAACTTTGATAATCTCAAAATTACCACATCATGTAGTAATCATTATATATAATTAAGAAGTCTTTGCAAAACCAGATGTGAGGACCAGAAAGCAACAAGGAACTATGACGATGACTGACTTGTCAACAGGATAGAAATCTGTATGTTATTATTTTGTCTTTGGAATTCCATTACTACTGCTATTCTACTCTGTGAAGTTAGAAAATTCCTTCCCACACACACAACATACTGGTTTTTTTCCTTCCCTAACATTATCAAAGAACGGTTACAAAGAAGAAAGGATCTGATAACTTCATCCTATACCTAATAAACCATCAATCTCCTCCAAGTTTCCATTATGTTGTTTCTCCACACAAAGTCTCAGTAACCGGAAATAGGGAGCCAGGCACAACGGAGACACCGATCTGGAAAGGAAAAATCCATTTCTAAACAATACTTTATAGGCACATTAGTCCATGTTTATAGGGAACCCAAACTTACAATTAAGGAGTTTCACCCAAATAAATGTCTACTTTTAAAAATACATGACAAGGAACTTAATGGATGCTCAGCAAATACAATGAACTAACCTGGAGGAAGGCAGAAGCTGTGTAGAGTGAATATCCATGAGTTAGGAGAAGCAGAATTAAGATGGAAGGAGGGAAGGAAAGTGGCAGAGGCAGACAAGTATGTTCATGGGAGGGAGAAAGGAACAGAAATGAAAACAGCCTCACAGAATAGTTATTGGATGTCCTTAGGCAATGCAAACCCCAACCACAGGGTCCAAGAAAAAACAAGGAATCTGACCCATTCTAGCTAACCCCTCCAAATACCACCTGTCTTAGGAGAAAACCACCCCTCCCTTTGAAAAGATTTTATTTATTTACTTGAGAGAGAGAATGAGCTGGGGGAGGGACAGAGGGAGAGGGAGATGCAGGCTCCCCATCAAGCAGGGAGCCAGATGGGGGGGCTCGATCCCAGGACTCTGGGATCATGACCTGAGTCAAAGGCAGATGCTTAACCAACTAAGGCATCCAGGTGCCCCAGAAACCCTTTTCCATCAAGTTCTCAACAAACTGCAAGAAGTGTGGAATACCCCATGAACACTCAAAACAGCAAAAAAAAGTTTTAGAAAAGAGAAAAGTACACTGACTTTTGGTCTGATTCCTTTGAAGTCATTCTACCCCCATCTTTTGCAAAGTCCTGAGAGAACAACAGTGGCAGGAGGTTGATGACAATCCCATCGTGACTACTATATTCTTCTAGTCCGTAGAGAGCTTTCACAGGAAATGGATAGTCACTGTGGAGAGAACCCAGAATTTGATGCCCCAAGGGTATACACATCTACGCGGGAAACCACTAGAACAAACCAATCTTCCCTCTTATGAGAAGAAATGAGAAAGAGAAAGAATAAGTAGAAGCTTATAGGAATTCTGGAACTGGGGTGTTGGGTGTTGGGAGGAAAGAAGCTGTTGGATTGGGCCAGACTTAGCTGAGGTCAAGAGCATTCTGATGTCTGCACCAACTACTGACATAATTTCTTCACCAGTACAATCAAGTTAGTGGGTATACAGTACTTACCCTTCTGCAAAAACAGAGAAATCCACCACAAAGGCATCCTGGAAATCATTGAAGATGGTCTGCCCAACCCATTCCTTTGGGAAGCAAGCAAACAAACAAACAAGGCTGTATAGGTAAGGGTGTACTTGCTGTAGAGCCCTAGACAAACTATTATCCTTTCTAAGCCTTAGTTTCCTCATTTCTTTTTTTTTTAAGATTTGATTTATTTACTTGAGAGAGAGCAACAGAGTGAGAGAGCGAGCACGAGCAGGGGGAGGGGCAGAGGGAGAGGGAGAAGCAGACTCCCCACTGAGCAGGATCATGACCTGAGCTGAAGGCAGCCGCTTAACCGACTGAGCCACCCAGGCGTCCCCCAGCTTCCTCATTTCTAAGAAGAGAATAACAATATTATGTACCCCATTATTATGAAGTAGAAAACACATAATACATGAAAAATGCTTAACACAGTGCCTGGCACAGAATACACACACAGTGGCTATCAACAATATTATCATCATCCTCATCATTACTATTATTATTGTTATTATATGAAGGAGGCCTCAGAGGTGAGGCCTGGAGTAGGGCAAGTCAGAACAGCCTTCCCAGCTAGAATATGGGAGAGTTCACAGGATGATCTATTTTTACACTGCAACAGACAGAAGGGCTTAAAGAATAGGAGTAAAAAGCAGTTCTCATGCTTTGCTGCTTTAAGAAAAGATACTGGGACCTACCAGGGCTTTTGGAGCCAGCTTTCCTCCTTGGATAAGATTAGCAAATTCATCATAATAAAGTGCAGAAGCCTGGGGAGACTGCTCACTGCAGGAATGAACCAACTGCAGCAAGGAGGTCACCTGGAGCAGCCAAAGAGAAAGAGTGGTTCAGCCACTGGGCTGCCAACATTTCCTAAATACCGTTCACTCCCTTCAGTACTAAATTTTTCCTTCCAATTTCACTGGCAAAGCTCTTACTACCACTCACCTGAGGTTTACTTGAGCTTCCTGACAAGCCCATCTCTTTCTAATATCTCTTCTCCAATCCACCAGACACACCCAACTGGATTTTGTTTTTTACAAATACTTTCACAAATGCTATATTTTATTTTATTTTATTTTGAAAGAGAGAGAGAGAAAGAATCTCAAATAGGCTCCATACCCACGCGAAGCCCAATGTGGGGCTCGATCTCACGACCCTGAGATAATGACTTGAGCCAAAATCAAGAATCAGATGCTTAATCAACTGAGCCACCCAGGCTCCCCTGGATTAATTTTTCTAAAGCAAAGCTTTGATTATGTCATGTCTATGCTAAGAAACCCTTAAAGACTATCGCTCAGTAAAAAATTAAATTGAAATGTCTTGATTCACATTCAAGGCCCTCCCTTTTCTACCTCTGGACTAGCTTTATCTCCAACTCTCCAATTATAGGCTTACTCTTCCCTATGCTCCAGTCAATCTCCTATTCTACAAACATAGCTCACTTTTCTTGCTCTCTAGGAACTCACAATTTAATTAAGGAGGTCAGACAAATACAGAAGTAAATGTAACTCATGCCAGCCAGGAAAACATATTTTGAAAAAAAAGCATTCTTTCTGGTAAACTGACAGTAACCAGAAGCAATTCCTCAGTTATTCATAAACATATCCAATGACATTACAAGAACTCACCTGTGTGTACTGTTCAGTGCTCATGTCTGTTCTCCCTTGGGTCAAATTTGAAGATCTACTTCTAAAAATAAGGAATTTTAGTTTCACTTTTATAAAATTTTGTAAGAACTAGCAATAAGTGTATGAAACCTGCCATCCCTGGGATGTGGGTGGAGATAAAAGTGCACAAAGGCAGAGAGGACTATTTACAAAATGTGGATTAGAGCAAACAATGGCTATCTTACATTTTTTAAAAGGGCACACTGAATTAGTAATAATCGTAAGAGCAAGCACTGCGCATTGTTCTAAGCATTTAATGCTCTCAAGTGGTATACCTCCAAAGAATGAACTCTTAACCAGTACACTGTGTAACCTCCATGAATTATTAATGCCGATTCTAAGAATGTCTCCAGAGGTCCCTGGAATTCCTAACAAATTATCTCTAAGGAGCATAAACTCAACTCCAATGTCATTTTGCAATGGCAACATCTTATCAAGACCCAACTCTGATGCTCCTATCACCAGGTGCCTTATTTTCATCAAACATGATGTCCCAGACAATACCACAGCGATGGAGAAATCTGTAATGTCTAGCGCCTGGGAGAGGCGCAAATGCGGAAAAATGCATCCCAGGATGTTCACGGTTCCCCTTTTGTGGAAACATTTCTATTACTTTATTTATTAGCAATCCTTAGTTTTTAACCATCAGACTGTAATGATTAAGATCACATTCTGTAAAAATTATATGTGGTATATACAATCAAGATAAGAAGGGAAAATGGAAAAGTCGCAACAAACATTTGCTTACTTATTATGGGCTTAATGTGTACGATCATGTTATAATGAAGTCTACACAATGTAACACTTTATTTGTAAGGTGGCAACTTGATTAACTGACCTTGAGCCACTGAAGTCAGAATTTCCATGCATACCTGTCTTCCGCCATGATGCCAGCCATGGTGACAGCACCAATAATACCAATGAGTTTGTATTTGAATATGGTGCTAGAAAGCTGCTTTCGTATCACCAGGTGCATGTCATCCTGCAAGAAAGACATGACAGCGAAAGTTGAAGATGCTGGAATAGTACAGCAAAAGAACCTGCAGATATTGAAGCTATCATTTACTAACTGTGGCTTTTGGCAAGTCATTTCATTTCTGAGTCTCAATTTTTTCATCTATAAAATGGGGAAGGTTTTTTAAGGATGAGAGACAAATTAAAAAATGTCCCATAACAGTGTCAACCAGGGGCGCCTGGATGGCTCAGTTGGATAAGTGACTGCCTTCAGCTCAGGTCATGATCCTGGAGTCCTGGGATCGAGTCCTGCATTGGGCTCCCTGCTCGGCAGGGAGTCTGCTTCTCCCTCTGACCCTCCCCCCCTCATGCTCTCTCTATCTCATTCTCTCTCTCAAATAAAATCTTAAAAAAAAAAAAAGAACAGTGTCAACCATAAGACAGATGTTCAAAAATAATAGCTATTATTGTTATTATTGTGATACTTGCTTGATAAGGATATGTGAATTATTGTAATGTTGTTGGCTGCTTGACTAAAATAATGAAATAGAAAGACTTAGGTAAATTAACTTAGGAGGCAAAAGATGTGTTGCACATTAAAACTATAAAACAATGCTGAAAGATATTAAAGAAGACCTAAATAAATGGAAAGATATCCCATGTTCATGAATTCAAAGACTTAATATTGTTAAGATAATGATAATACTCAAAGTGACAGGCACATTCTTTGTAATCCTTACTAAAATCACAACAGAATATTTTACAGATAGAGAAAAACTCATGCTAAAATTCATATTGAATTTCAAGGGACCCCAAATAGCCAAAACAATCTTGGAAAAAAAAAATGTTCTTTCAAATTTCAATTTTGAAATTATTACAATCTTTCAATTTCAAAATTACTACAAAAGCTACAGTAATTAAAAAGTGTGCCACCTGCATAGGAAGCACATATACACCAATAGATAAGAGTCCAGAAATAAACACTCACATACATGGTCAACTGACTTTCTGCAAAGGTGCTAAGACCATTCAAAGGGGAAAGTAGTCTTTTCAATAAAAGGTGCTGAAAAACACCACACACAAAAGGTGCTGAAAAAACTGGATACCTACACATACACGAAATGAAATTGAGCCCTTACCTTTAACCATATACAAAAATTAACTCAAAGTGAATCAACAACATAAATTTAAGAGCTAAAACAGTGAGACCCTTGGAAGAAAACTAAGGAAAAAATCTTCATGACTTCGAATTGGGGAATGGTTTTTCCTAAGTATAACACCAAAAGCACAGGCAACAAAAGAAAAAAAAAAAACAGATAAATTGGGGCGTCATAAAAACTCCATCAAAGGACACTATCAAGAGTGAAAAGACAATGCACAGAATGGGAGAAAATATTTGCCAATCATGTATCTGGGGACAATACCCAGGAAGTATAAAGGATCCCTATACATCAACAACAAAAAACAATTGATTTAAAAAATGAACAAAGGACTTGAATAGACAATTTCCCAAATAAGATATACAAATAACTAATAGGCAAATAGTTAACATGTTCAGCATTATTAATCTTTAGGGAAATGCAAATGCAAACCACAGTGAGATAGCACCCAGAAGGATGGTTACAGTTAAGAAATGGAAAATAAATGTTGGTGAGGATGTAAAACCATGAAGCCCTCAATGTGTTCATGGGCACATAAAATGGTGCAGTCACTGCAAAAAATGGTTTGGTGGTTCCTCAAAATGTTAAACACAGAATCAAAAACATAGGATTCAGCAATTCCACTCCTAGATACAGACCCCAAAGAATTGAAAATAGGGACTCAAACAGATACTTGCACACCAGTGTTCATAGCAGCATGATTCACAATAGCCAAAAAGTGTAAAAAGGCCAGTGTCCATCAATAAACCAATGTACAAACTAAATGTGGTGTATACATAAAATGGAGTGCTAGTTAGCCATAAAAAGGAATGAAGTTTGATATCTTACACCATGGATGAACCCTGAACAGATAATGCTAAATGACATAAACCAAACACAAAAGGATAAATATCGCATGTCTATTTTTAAAATTTAAATTTTATTATTTTTTTTTTTTAGGGGGGGAGAGAGAATCTTAAGCAGGTTCCACGCCCAGCATGGAGCCCCAAACGGGGCTCAATCTCACAACCCTGAGATCATCACCCGAGCTGAAATCAAGAGCTGGACACTTAACTGAGCCACCCAGGGACCCTCATACGACTATTTAAATGAGGTACCCAGAACAGGCAAATTCAGAGACAGGAAATAGATTAGAGGTAACCAGGGCTGGAGGAAGGAAAATGGGGAGTTACTGCCGAATAGGTAGAGTTTCTGTTTGGGATGACAAAAGTTCTGGATATAGACAGTGGTGAGAGTTGCACAACATTCTTAGTGACCTTAATGCCACTTAAAAATGGTTAAAGTAGTAAAATTTGTTACGCATATTTTACAATCATTAAAAAATAATGATGTAGCTCTATATTACTGATGTGAAGTCATCTCCAAAATATACTGCTAAATGAAAGAAGTAAGATGCAGAACAAAAGGGTAAGGAGTGAGGGGCCCTAGGTCGTTCAGTCGTTAAGTGTCTGCCTTCGGCTCAGGGCAAGATCCCAGGGTCCTGGGATCAAGCCCCACATCGGGCTCCCTGCTCGGCAGGAAGCCTACTTCTCCCTCTCCCTCTCCCCCCTGCTTGTGTTCCCTTTCTCACTGTGTCTCTCTCTGTCAAATAAATAAATAAAATCTTTAAAAAAAAAAAGGGTAAGGAGTGGAATATAGGTAAATACAAATTTGTAAATGCTCAGAACATCTCAGAAAGCTATAAGGTATAAAGCAGAAAAGTATAAACAAATTTGTAAATGCTCAACACATCTCCGAAAGCTATAAATGTCTCAGGACAAACTCAGAAAGTGACTGCCTTTAGAGAACCAGATGCCTGGAGGACTGAGAAGGGGGAGACTTATTTTTCACCACTTCTTATGCCTTTTGAATTTTATGCTATGTATGTATATTACCTAGCCATTTTTTTTTTTTAACTAACAAAACGTGTTGGTTGTTCAAAATCACAGTCCAGTATGGATTACTGCCACGGGGTGGCACTAAAGATACAAAAGAGCTACAAGTTTTGATTGCAATGTAATCTCTCGTTTTAGTCTCTTTGCCTGACTTTCTCAGTGAATGGTGTCCACCAATGAAAGCAAGCCCAGATGAAGTGCACATTAGATGTAGATGTTCCCTAGGAAACAAGGTAATACTCTGTGTACCCACAGCACTCAGTATAGAACCTGAACAGCTTTTCTTACTCAGTTCCATAGTCAGCTGATTACAGACCCATTTCTATCCTAATAAACTAAGCTACTTGAGGGTATAAAGTCTAATATACTTACCATCTCAATGCTTGGTACACAACAGACACTTAATGTTTGTGGTAAGAAACGAACGAGTAAGTACTCAGACCATGGCTGTGTACTTGATTTTATTCGTACACAGGCTAAAGTGATTTTGTTCAGTGAATTTCAATTAAAGAAGTTTAAAGTTTTAAAGGTTTCTCAACATACTGCCTGTTACCTGGATGTGACTGCTGGCTTCATGCTGTTTGCCAAATGCCAGCGTGCTGAGAATATAGAAGAGTTTTCGTATCTGCTGAGGGGACATATTATCCAGATAATCTAAAATGCCCTATGGAAAAAAAAATGCCAACAATAAGGTTAGCCACTAATACATTTTTCCATCAAATAAAAAAATTAAAATCCTTGTAAGAGGCATCCAGATAGTCATAAAAGCTCAAGTTCTCTCAAGCTGTGCTCAGAGCCCAAAGGGTTAGTCATCCTAACATACCTCCTACTTCTCCCTATTCTTCTTCTCCACCCTTTCCTTCTTAGTGAAAACTGTACTCTGCCAAAAGTTATATCTCTGACCATATTCCTTATCATAACATCCCTTCTCGGCTTCCACTCCATGAATTACTTATTCATTCTTTACAGATGTGGAAGCAGTCACAAGGGAAATACTTACTTTTTAACGTTGGGCAAAACCTCAGCTTTCTCACCCCTAATATGGGGATAACATGACCTACAGTTAGTTACCTTTCAAAGCCCAGATGTGATTATGTCAACTCCCTATGAAAAGTCTGTAATAGCACTCTATGGTCTACAAAATAAAGTTGAAACTCTTCAGCATGGTATTTGAGACCCTTCATAATCTAACACTATCCTATGTCTTCTGAGCCTCACCTCTCACCACTTCTCACCATATGTCCCATTTGCCAACCATGCTAGTCTACTTGTCGTACCATGGACCTGGATGCCAATTTGCTTCTGTTTAAACTGTCCTCTGCCTGGATGCACTTCCTTTGTTTTCTCTTACCGAATCATGCCCAAACTTCAAGAATCACTCAAATCTACTCTTTGAAGAAGTACCCAGTTTCCTAGACCAAATTAATTATTCTTGCTCTGGTGCATCTATAGCACTTTATCTTTCTAGAGATTTCTCATGTTGTATTTACAGTGACTTGTTTATGTGCTTTACTATCACCAAAGGCAAGAACTAAGTTTTATATACAGGGCACCCAGAATAGAGTGTGCACATAAGTACAAAGAAGTATTTGCTGAATGCATTAATACATACATAAATGAGTTATTTTTTTCTATTATTTGCCCATTACCTCACCTCCTTCCCACCCCCTCCTACCAATTATAGTGCTCAATATCTAGAATACAAATTAAATTGCTGCTAATTAACAGATGCCAGATATCTCTCAGATACATGCAAGAAAGAAAAATGACTCAATATATGTCACTGGAGGGACAGATACCTTCACAAAGACGACATTCAGCTTCATAGCAGATAGGTTTAGAACTACCAACTCTAGGAGGACATCCAATGCAGTATCAACTTCAGCTTCATTCCCACTGCAGATATGGGTCACTAGGGCACCAACCACTTCCTATACGGTAAAGAGTCAATAGGACAGTGTGAATAAAAATATGACATGGCCATCTTAAAAGGATTAATTCTTGAGACCATTCCAATCTCAACTTGGTTAAAATCCCAACCTACCCTATCCCATTGTCTAATTCTATTCTCTACTTTACACTGGTGCTGGTTTTAGGAGGTTGAGGATTATGCCAACCTAACTAAACAACCATCCACTCTTGACTAATTCCTAAAATTTATCAGTGAGCATTATCTAAGCCCTCCTGATCTTGCTCCCTGGCATAGTCTCCTTTTTTCAGTTGGGTTAAATACTACCCTTTAAGCCATGGTGTACTTAATCTGTTAAAATGTACTAAAAAGATAGAACTCAGGGCACCTGGCTAGCTCAGGTGGAGCATGTGACTCTTGATCTCTCAACTGTGGGTTCGAGCCCCATGTTGGGTGTAGAGATTACTTAAAAATAAAATCTTAAAAAAAAAAAAAGATGGAACTCAAGAAGCTAAAGGTTTTAAAGGTTTTTTACAGGTTAGACTTGTATGTTTCAAGCAAACATGAGCCATGATAATATCTCTAAAACATTAAGATGTTTCCAAAAAATACCTTGTATGCCATTCTCCCTTTCCTTTATACTGCTGCTCCATACTGAATCATATGGCTTTCTCAACTGCAGCAGCTAGCTCATGCCAGCTGAATCTACTGCTCTGCTTTAAAATTTTGTCTTTATTTTTACAAGTTCCATTCAAATGTTTTGACATTGTTACTAGTTAAGTATAGCATGTACAAAAAAATACAAAATAAGACCCTCTGTTCTTTGATTTCAGAATCACTTTCCACAAGTACAGCCTTCCCTCTCTGGATATGTGCTATTAAATTTTGTGTCTCATGTTCATGGGAATAGGGTTATGCCCTCAGGCAATTCTCCTTCATTTGTTTTTCTCCACAATTTTTTCTAGAGAACAACTCGAGGATCAACTAACTGCCAGTTGATCATTTGCAGCTAAATTTTAAAACTGCTCTTTCTGTATACTACAAAAATGGCCCGATAACCCCAGCCCTTTTAGCCATGGTTTATTTAAAATAGACTGGATGTGGACCTTCATTTTAAAATCAGAGAATTTTAGAGCTCAAAATGCAGAGTTAGATCCTCCAGTCCAGTCTCCCTCATTTTATTAAGACTAGGACTAGAACTAAGGTTTCCCAACTCCCAGTTCAGAGTTCTTTTTCCTTCAATGCCTTCCAACCAACAAGAAATAAACATCATATCACATGCAAGTCACTTGGAATTGCATTTCTTCCTGTTCCCGTCTCTCCAAAATAAATATTTCAACATACCTGCTGACAGTAAGTGTCAAAAAACTTAAATGCATATTTGTATAGGAGACTGCCAAACAAAATGATACTCTGGTCTAGGGAGTGCAACAAACTCTGTGCCAACGACAGAATGGATGGACAAATATCCTTAAGGACCTTGAGGGGGGAAGAGAGAAAAAAAAGAAGCTGTGGGAGGAATTTAGTTATTACAGAACCAGGACTTGCTAACCCTTATAGGATGTCAGAGTTCCCTCACCAACTCTCATTTTAACTTAAGGTAACTTATCTTCTTCTTTTTTTTTTTTTTTTTACTTAATCTTTGTTTTACTCAAAATTATCTTTCATCATTCTGAGTTTTCGCTCAGGATCAATGGGATTAGGTGTAAGGATAAGAAGTGACCTGGAAGCTGAAAGAAGTTAAATTATAAGCCTAATAGCATTATTCCTATTTGCCCAATTTGGGACTAGAATCCAGATTTTTTTTGGGGGGGGGAGAGTGAGAGAGTGAGAGAGTGAGAGAGTGAGAGAGTGAGAGAGTGAGAGAGAGAGAGAGAGAGAGAGAGAGCGCGCGCGCAAAGCGGGGGAGGAGTAGAGGGAGAGGGAGAAGCAGACTCCCCACTGAGCAGGGAGCCCGATGCGGGGCTCGATCCTGGAACTTCAGGATTACGACCCAAGCCAAAGGCAGACACTTAACCGACTGAGCCACCCAGGCGCCCCTAGAATCCAGATCTTCTAAATCCCAATTTCCTCATTCAATCTGGGTCTGCTCTGCCTTGGTTATGATTTGAAATCAATCTATAAGGCTCAGTACTAATTAAATTGATTTCTCCTAAGATCAAAAAGAGAACTGATCATGTCTTAGCAACAAGGCGAAGATGGACATTAATGGACCCAAAGTAAATAACCAGTTTAAGTCCAGCTTCTTTACTGATACCATCACAATTTAAAAAAATCTTAAATTAAGCCCTGATATGGGTATAATGCTTTGCTGAGGAAAATGCAGTAAAAAATTATATACGGGGTGCCCGGGTGGCACAGTCGGTTAGGTGTCTGACTCTTGGTTTTGGCTCTGGTGGTGATCTCAGGGTCGTGAGACTGAGCCTTGCATTGGGCTCCACACTTAGCACAGAGTCTGCTTGGGTTTCTCTCTCCCTCTTCCTCTGCCCCCCTAAAATAAACAAATAAATCTTTTAAAAAATTATATATGGTTTCTGCCTTCTGTAAATTATAGCCCAAAACACACATCATTCCCAGAAATAAGCACAGAAAGGACTGTAAGATAAAATAATAGAAACATTAAATCCATTTCTAAATATAAAATCTTAAGACCAAACTATATATTCTCATTAGTACCTAAGTCAAGCCCCAAACTACTGGTTATCCGGTTTTCTAAGAAGGTATACGCTGTTAATATCCTGAAAATTCACCGGGAAATACCATTCCTAACTTATAAAATTCTAATCAAACGGTTTATTTTTCAACAGAAATAATCACCCAAGAGTCACAGCACTGAATGGCCAAATACGGATGGTTCAAAAGATGCATAATTATGTCTATTAGAATTCCTCTGGTCCTGTTATGCTCAGGGTTTTTAAAAACTGCTTAGAACAGGATATAGAAGGCAAGTTTGTCAAAGCTGCATATCACAAAGAGCTAGATAATTAAAATGAGTAATGCAAAGTTAAGATTTGAAAGTCTCAATGCACTTGAATAATGGGCTGAAACTCACATGAAGAAATTTATATACAGGAGCTGCAAAGTTTTCCATTTTAAGTTAAAAATCAAGTTACATAAGTATGTAATTAGAAGACCTGAACTAAAATATTTCCTGTAAAAAATAATTTGGGGCATGAGTTTAATCAGTTCAACATAAACCAATTTTGTCACCTTTTTTCGAAAAAGATAAGACACTGATCTTAGGTTGGTTTTATTAACATCATAATGGCTCGATCAAGGTAAGTAATAATCCTATTATATCTTGAAATATAGTGAGCTGTCAAAAATCAACATCCAGCAAAGGTGATATTGTCAAGATTTCCACACTGAGTAGGAAAGGTTAAAAATGACTTCTCTATAACTTTCAGACCAATGTTTCTGATTCTGACACTTACCAAGTAATGAATATAGAATGTACTCTGCAGCAGCTGTTCTTGAAAGCAGCCTGATCGAATCTTATTTCTTAGCACCCTCTCAATGTGCTTTTTTGTCTGAGTGTTGGTGCTATAGATGATGAGAAGCATTGCCACGTCAAAAGTCTATTGTCAATAAATATGACAACAAAGAAATAGTTTAATAAATCAGTACATTTATTTCCATGAAATAGCAACTCACAACTTTTTCCCATGAAAACACAGAAGGGGTGATACTTATTTGCTCAACATACTCCCATGAGAGTACTTTTTTTTTTTTTCCCACAAAACCCACAAATGTTTTTCAGAGAAATAAAGTGCTACAACTATTAACGACTGTTATCTTTTATGGAAACTCTGGAATATAAGCTGAAGTGATATTATTACAGAAATAACTTTGAATATCTTCACATTTATTAAAGAAAAATCACTTGCCAACCTTAGTATATATTTCATTTTTAGGAAAACTACTTTCTGAAAAGTTGGAGAGACTGCAAATGTCTGTCAATATGAAAAAATTAAAATCTGATAGTCATTTTCAGATTATACAGCCATTAAAAAGAATAAGCTAGACTACATTTTTTGACATTCATGACATTGTGAAATTTAAAAAGAGCAACCTGCAAGACAATAACAGTAAGATTTTATTTTTGTAAAAACAATATACAAACATAACTATGTGTAAGTGTAAGAATGTCTGCACTCACATACACATACAGCTTGTATATGAATAAGAAAAAATCTGGAAGAAGAATTATCCATGCAGAACGGAAAAGAGAGTGAAAAGAAACTTTAACATTTTCAGATTCTTGTGGGGTTTTCCCTCACAATTAGCTTGTATTAACTATGTTAAAAAAAAAAAAGTTAAAAAAAGTCAAGCAGGACAAAAAAAACTACTCAGAACTCATACGACTCAAGTGCAAAACACTAAACAATCTAATTTAAAAGACGGGATCAATAATTTTTTTTTTTAGATTTTTATTTATTTATTTGACAGAGAGAGAGAGAGAGCACTAGCGCACAAGCAGGGGGAGCGGCAGGCAGAGGGAGAAGCAGGCTTCCCGCAGAGCAGGTAGCCTGACACAGGACTTAATCCCAGCACCTTGGGATCATGACCTGAGCTGAAGGTAGACGCTTTACCGACTGAGCCACCCAGGTGCCCCACCAAGGATCTTTTTTACATTTTTTTATTTTAGAGAGAGCAAGCGCGAATGGGTGGAGGGCAGAGGGAGAGAGAGCCTGACATGGGGCTCGATTACGAGACCCTGAGATCATGATCTAGGATGAAATCAAGAGTCGGACACTTAACCAACTGAGCTACCCAGGTATCCCTGGGCCAAGGATCTGAATAGACATTTTCTTGAAGACATACTAATGGCCAACAGACACATGAAAAGATGTTCAACATCACTAATCATTAGAAATGCAAATCACAATGAGATATGACCTCATACCTGTCAGAATGGCTATTGTTAAAAAAGACAAGAAACAACAAGTGTTGGTGAGGATGTAGAGAAAGGGAACCCTTGTGCATTGTTGGTGGAATGTGAATTGGTGCAGCTACTAGGGAAAACAGTATGGAGGTTCCTCAAAAAATTAAAAGTAGAAATATCATATGATCCAGAAATTCTTCTGGGTATTTACTCAAAAAAACTAAAAATTAATTTGACAAAATATCTGCATTCCTATGATCCCTACACATTATTTACAATAGTGAAGACATGGAAGCAACCTAAGTAAAAAGAAAATGTGGTAAGTACACAGACACACACAAACACACACACACACAGACACACTGGAATATTATTCAGCCATAAAAAGAATGAAACCTTGCCATTTGTAACAATATGGACATCTTGAGGGCATTATACTAAGTGAAATAAGTCGGACAGAAAGACAAATACCTTATGATCTCACTTCTATATGGAATCTAAAAAATAAACAACAAAGCACACAAAAAACTGAATTCATTGACAGAACAGATTGGTAGTTGCCAGAGGCAGGGGTCTTAGTAGAGCATGCAACTCTTCATCTTGGTTGTAACTTTGAGACCCACATTGGGTGTAGAGATTATTTAAAAATAAAATCTTTAAGAAAAAAAATGGGTGAGGGGGGTCAAAAGGTACAAACTACCCATTATAAAATAAATAATGGGGCACTTGGATAGCTCAGTCAGTTAAGTGTCTGACTCCTGATTTTGGCTCAGGTCATGATCTCGGGAATGTGAGTTCAAGTCCCCCATTGTGCTCCAAGCTGGGTGTGGAGACTATTAAAAAAAAAAAAAGACATAAAGACATTGCAGAAGCATATAAAATGTTTACGATACAATGTCAAGAGAAAAAAAATCAGAAAGCAAAATTATATAATAATTAGAAATCTGCAAAAACAGGTAAAATAGGTATACAGGTGGCCAAGGGTTATGCAAAAATGAAAAAAGAAGTTGTGTTAGGATATTTTGATCCCGCCCCCACAAAAAACTGAGCCACCCAACAACTGGATACTCTAACAGGATCCCACAAAACAAAACAGATTCCAACTAAAGAAAACGCAATCATCTGGCTTCTCAACAGAAGAAAAAATTTCCATAATTAAGACAGATTGAGTACTACGGCCTTGACAGTGAATGGATGGACTATTTGATTCACTCTGGTCAGGCTGACATGGGTAAAGGTAAGTAAAACATGGAATGCCATTATCTCGACAATTCCATTTCGTGGAAGGAAGGGTAATCAGATGGATACAGGGACCCGACTCATGCCCCAAGTGACTCCTGTCTTCACTTCATCTATGGAGACTTGGCTTCTTGGGACTGCAACTCACTGTGCTTGTTTGGAATGTTAATATTTCCCCTTATGGATAGCTTAGGTTTATTTTATTGCCAAAATGAGTGTAGGAAAGACTATCTAGCAAGTCATCCCCTCAGATTATCTTCCCCAGACAGCTAACGTTTATTAGAGCAGCTACAGAAGGCACAGAAGGGATGACTGGAGAGAGCAAGAGAAAAGAAGGAAAACTAGCCATATAATTAATTTTAAGTCTGTGGTACTTAAAATTCATAGTATGAGAATGTTACCTTGTGTTCAGACACTGAGGCAGTGCTTTCAATTGCCTAGAAAAAAAAGGGTCACAAAAATATTACAACACATAAGTAGAACACATTTCACCTTATTCAGCATGCCCTATTCTCCTGAGAAGCAATCTGTCCATCTGGGAACCATCATCTATCATTTCTACTTGACTGACTTTTAACACTTTTCTTTCCACCTACCTTTACTTACTTATCCATCACTGATTGCCACCTACTTCCTCCTTAATGTTCAAAGTCATAAAGATCTCACTCACCTTAATCCAGGCTTCTGAAATGATTTTCTCATATCTAACAGCTGACTTTATTACATCAAAGAGGAGAATAACACAGTCCTGACCGCTGTTTTCTTGATTTCCTGAAGAACTACAAGTAGCAGAGGGGGAAAAAAATCATTCTTCCATTTACCAGAGAGGAACTTATAAAATCTGGATTCCTATTTACTAGCCAAGTGCCTGTTCCAAGGCACAACTTCATGTGTAAAATGGCTAATAAACTTGTACTGTAGTCTATCTAGGATTGATCTGAATAGCCGGGAGAATTCACCCCAGCTGCCAACGTTTACATGTACACACACGTTACATGTACCACATACATATGATTTGAAGCACTGTATAGTGGTACATGCAAACAATATTATTACTATTATTTGTAGTTACAAGTATTAAAATCTACTGTCCTGGCTTCAGAATAAATGTGAGAAAACTTGCCTTGCCCATGTGAGAAAAAGGGTGGTAACTGTCGATGACATTATACCTTTGTCGTCCTTTATTTTTCAACTTGCTTTGGGAAGCCTGAAACCGCGATGGTAAGATACAATGCTGCAGATCCAACTTCTCCCGCAGCTCAGAAATTACCTGTGGAAAATAAATATTATGTGTTCTGCTCATTCATAGTGGATTGGCACAGTTCGCTCTTTCGGTAGAACCATAACAATCCCCTGAAAGACTGAGTAAGAAGAATCACTAAATATTAGACAAGGCTTTTTTTTTTTTTAAGATTTTATTTTTAAGTAATCTCTATACCCAACATGGGACTCAAACTCAAAACTCCAAGATCAAGAGTCGCATGCTCTACTGACTGAGCTACGGGGTGCCCCTAGACAAGGCATTTTGAAAAGGAGAGTTGATGAAAATAGTTAATGCAAGGATAGTATGTTATGCCCTTCAAAATTTCAGAATTCCTTGAGGTATTACACTAAAATAGCAAATATAACTGTGTAGGGCTTATATGCAACAATAAATCTAGCTAGTTCCATTCTATCCCCTGAATACTATCTGGATTAATTAGCATTATCAATTGGTTTGGGAACAGAGAAGAAGAATTAGAAGCTATTAGTTTAAATAATGTATATTGATGTATCTTCATTTAGGTACATCTCTTTTCCATTACTGACTTTCAGAAGGGCACCACCGTTATACTCTGTACTCCCAAGGATCTAGCATGCCATTGGTGTTTGTTGGGAAATAATAAGGTACCTCAAGTGCATCTGCGGCTGTTACGGAATGAAGAATGAACTTGATTATCACAGGTAAATCATCCAATTTCACAGATAACAGCTTACCCATCGCCAACTGGCGGACCTAAACATAAAAAGCACAAAACCTTAAATATTTTTATGTTAATACCTCAACCTAGTACTGACCTGTTAGGTTAAATTAGAAAACTTACTTCTCTCACTCAGTTTTCTCACTTGTAATTTAGGAAGAAAAACACCTCCTTTTATTTTCAATTTTATTCCAAATTACAAGCTTTCAATTGTTAATGCCACAGTTTCTTCAAAAACAGACAGGTAGTAACTATAAAAGTGTTATTATCTTATAACTTGAGCCTGGGGCGCCTGGGTGGCTCAGTTGTTAAGCATCTGCCTTCGGCTCAGGTCATGATCCCAGGGTCCTGGGATCGAGTCCCACATCGGGCTCCCTGCTCAGCAGGAAGCCTGCTTCTCCCTCTCCCACTCCCCCTGCTTGTGTTCCTGCTCTCACTGTCTCTGTCAAATAAATAAATAAAATCTTTTAAAAAAAATAATAATTTGAGCCTGAATTTTCCACTGGCTGAAGGAAGACACATAAAATTATTATTCCTATGAGGAGCAGTGTGTAAATATTATGCAAGATAGAGATTTCCACTAAAACTTACTGCTTTGAAACAGAGCAGCAAATCCATCATACTATGGCATATGAAGTTCATCAAAGAGAAAAAGAGATGAAATGTCATTCAATATCATTTCAAAAAATTTTTTAAACATTTTATTTATTTATTTATTTGAAAGAGAGAGAGAGAGAGAGCACGAGCGGAGGGGAGGGGCAGAGGGAGAGGGAGAAGCTGAGCAGGGAGTCCAACATGCAGCTTTACACCAGGACCCTGGGATCATGACCTAAGCCAAAAGCAGACCCTTAACCAACTGAGCCACCCAGGCGCCCCTGTATCATTTCAAAATCAAACTTTCATATGCAATTGCTTCAAAGCAATGACTGACTGACATTCGTTCTGGGAGGTAAGAAAGTTGGCTGTTTCTGGAGAGCAGAGTCCTTCCTACCTGAGACAGGAGCCTCGGGTCAAGTCGGAGGCTGGAAAGGACATCCAGGATAGGGACAGTGAGTGGAGTATTCTCCATTAACAGGTCACTGTGAAGGGTGGGAAAAGAGAAAAGCTGTATAACTTTTAACAGAGCTGGGCAGATAATTATGCGGAAAAATCACTCAGGATACGGGAAGAGGACATACTCAGCTCCCACTGAACTTATTAATAGTATATTTCGTTAAAAAAAATTTTTTTTTAAGATTTTATCTATTTACTTGAGACAGAGAGAGAGCACAAGCAGGGGGAGGGGTGGAGGGAGAGGGAGAAGCAGACTCTCCACTGAGCAGGGAGCCCAACGCAGGGCTCGATCCCAGGACTCTGGGATCATGACCTGAACCAAAGGAGGACGCTTCACTGACTGAGCCACCCAGGCACCCCTAAAAATTGCTTTGATTTAAAAAAAATTCATGCTTGGGGAGCCTGGGTGGTTCAGTTGGTTAAGCGTCTGACTTTGGCTCAGGTCATGATCTCAGGGTCCTGGGATCGAACCCCGCATCAGGCTCCCTGCTCAGCAAGGAGCCTGTTTCTCCCTCTTCCTCTGCCCCTATCCCCACTCATGCTTGCTCTCTCTCTCTCAAATAAATAAAATCTTAAAAAAAATACATGTTCATTATGGAAAATTCAAACAACAGAGTAGAAACGAGAAGCCCTTTCCTCACCATCTCCACTACCCAGAGGTAACCACTCTTGAGTTGGGCACATATCCGTCCTGAGAAAAGGAAAAAGAAAACCTACAACAATTACAGTGACATATGACAAGTATGACAGATGTACATGCAAGACATTCCAGGAACACAGAATAGAGAACAGTGACAGATTCTAAAAAAAGGCTATACCAAAGGACAAGCTGGAATTAAGCAGGCAAAGTGGATGGTAGAGTGCTATAAGCAGAGGAAGCATTCTACCCAAAAGTACAAAGGCAAGAAATCATTGGACATTTTTGGAGGTAGCTTTGCAGACAACTAAAGAAAAGGAAGTATTGCAAACTGAATTTTTAAAAACTATTTTGAGGGTAAGCAGGAAATTGCATTAAAACAAATCCTGGGGGTGCCTGGGTGGCTCAGTCATTAAGCGTCTGCCTTCAGCTCAGGTCATGATCCCAGGGTCCTGGGATCGAACACCGCATCGGGCTCCCTGCTCAGTGGGAAGCCTGCTTCTCCCCCTCCCACTAACCCCGCTTGTGTTCCCTCTCTCGCTGTGTCTCTCTCTGTCAAATAAATAAATAAATAAATCTTAAAAAAAAAAAACAACAAATCCTGCTACAGAGGAGTATTGTTCTCCCTTCTTTAATTACTGCCCTACCAATTACTATTTTTCACATAAATGATAGTAAGAAATGCTCTTAGCAGTGGGTCTGATGTGATGTACATCACAATGAGTCATTTAGGGACCAAAGAATGCAGATGTTTGATAAGCTCCACAAATGATCTGGATATGCAGTCACAACTGAGGACTCCCTGAATGGAAGAAATGCTAACAAAACAGATGGATCATATTTAGGTCTCCACAGACCAAATTTATATGCCTAATCCTAACCTAGTCTTCATATTCACAACCATTATACGGTTTAAAAAAAAGTAGATGGGTCTACCCAAATATATACTCATTATTACAAAAACAAGTCAAATCTCACACCCACTCATGGAAGGTAGATACCAACCTCTTTTATATAAATAGGAATACATTACTACTACTGTTTTCAGACAAGATCGGGCATGTTCAGGGTGGTACAGCCGTAGACCTACTACTGTTTTCATTCTGCAGTGTTAAGGCTCCCACAGTGGGAGCTTACCCACCTGAGTTCTTTCCCCACATCAGCATGCTGGGAATCCCCTAGGATCTCAGGTAGGCTGGTGACAAAGTCATGCTGCAGGTACAGTGGAGCAATACTGATCAGCTGCATGAGCTTGGTGGTGAGATCCTGCAATGAAGGAGACTGTTAGAACTGCTGCACACTACCCAGAACAGAGAAAGACTTCCTCCTCATGAAATGTAGAGCTGGAATTATTTTACGTACAATACGGCACCTATACATACATTCAAACTCAAAGCCTAAATTCAGAGGTAAATGACCCAGAAATTTTCACACATGGGATGGTACACAGAAAACAAGTACCATGGATGGTATATTATCTACTGGGTCTGTTATATACTTTACTTAAGATTTTATTTATTTATTTGAGAGGGAGGGGGAGAGAGAGGGGGCTCGAGCAGGTAGATTGAGAAGCAGACTCCCCACTGAGCCGGGAGCCTGATATGGGGCTATATCCTAGGACGCTGGGATCATGACCTGAGCAGAAGGCAGATGCTTAACCGACTGAGCCACCCAGGCATCCCTACTTTATTTCATTTAATCTTCACAGCTCTGTGGAGTCTGTGCGACAATTACCTTTTTTTAACTTTTTTTCTTTTTACTTTTTTTTTTTTTAAAGTGGACTCTACACCCAACGTGGGGCTTAAACTCATAACCCAGAGATCAAGAGTCACATGCTCCACTAGCTGAGTCAGCTAGGTGCCCCAACAATTCCCATTTTTAAAATATAAGGATAGGGGCACCTGGGTGGCTAAGTCGTTAAGCGTCTGCCTTCGGCTCAGGTCATGATCCCAGGGTCCTGGGATAGAGCCCGCATCGGGCTCCCTGCTCAGTGGGAAGCCTGCTTCTCCCTCTCCCACTCCCCCTGCTTGTGTTCCCTCCCTCGCTGCGTCTCTCTCTGTCAAATAAATAAAATCTTTAAAATATATAAATAAATAAATAATTAAAAAAAAAAAAAATAAAATGTAAGGATATTCATTGCCCAAAGATACACAATAAGTACAATATAATACAACACACAATAATATAAAATTCTAGTCCACATGAAATTCCAAAACTCATGTTCTTCCAAATAAAGATTTAGCCTTGGGATGCCTAACAAAAATTAATAGAATGATTTAAAGAACTCTGAAAAGAAATAGGCCTTACACACTAGGCTCAAAACAGATTCAATTTTACCAAGGTGCTTAGTAACAAATAACACAATTGCAAAAACTTCCTAAAACTTTCCTCATTTGTAATCAGATTAAACATTTGCAGCAAGGTAGGTTGGTCTGGGATCTCATTGCTTTTGAGAAATAAAACACAGTCATCTGTGTACTTTGAAAGCTACCTAATTTCTTTCCAAATATTTATTTAATAGATATCTAGTCATCATAATTAGAAAAACTTTTTTTTTTTCCTGGAGAAATTTAAAGGGTGAAATATCCATGATTCTCAAATTATGAAAGATGAAAAAAGCTAATAAATAGAAAAATATGAATTTTCAGTTTAGAAAAGGGGAAAAAAAAAACACTGCAAATTCCAAAAGTTTGGTTAAGTGTGGAAAACAGACTCTAAATCCAAGAGACAGAACAAGTCCTAAAGCCTACCTTGCCATCCACAATTCTGTCTAGCCATTTCAGCTGACTGATGATGAGTCTAGGCATGTTAAGTCCATCACTGTTCACACTGAAATGTTAGGATAAGAAGACAGAAACTTAGCTTTTCTGATTTACACAACAGCAAACATTAAGAGTGCACAAACCATTTCAGACATTCAATTAACACTTACTGAATATTTACATATTACAAGCTGTGTTAGACACACAGATGATACAAGAAAAGCATGACAAATATATGTTAAGATGGAAGAAGACACACTAAACTCTTAACAGTGGCTGCATCTGGGGAGGGTTTACAAAGGTTAAGGAAGATCTGGAGAGTATTTCTTAATAACAATATAAACAAAAAAATAAAGGCAATAAACTTGAACTGAACAAGAAAAATTTTAAAAGGTAGAAAAGTGGTACGTATTGAAAAAAGTAAGCATGTACTACTTTGGAAACAGGTCAAATTAGACTATGTTTGTGAAAGTATTGAAAACCATTTATAGATGAAGAAAGGCTAGGGGCACCTGGGTGGCTCAGTTGTTTGAGCATCCGACTCTTGGTTTTGGCTCCTGTCATGATCTCATGAGTTGTGAGATCAAGCCCCGCAAGGGGCTCCAAGCTCAGGGGGAGTCTGCTTGAAGATTCTCTCTCTGCCCCTCCCCCCACTTATGTGCAGCCTCGCATGTGTGCAAGTGTGCTCTCTGTAATAAATAAATAAATCTTTTTTTAAAAAAAAAAAGAAATGCTGGCTTACTTATTATTATTTCCCCCCAAATGACAGCATCTGCCTTCCTCCCAACCTTCTATGTCTAAAGTTTGGGACTACTTCCAGTTTTTTTCTTGACAGTATTCTCAGTTTTTGTTTAGTACAGTCAAATTTAACTGCTGAAAAAGACATAAAGCATCTATGTGAGCCATTCAGGCAAAGCAGAAATTTGTAAAGATCTATCTTTAAGTGTGTTATTACTCTATACAAAACCTAGAAAAAACACATTAAAAATGAGAAAGTAAAAATGACCTATAATCCTGTCATCCAGAGAAGTCTGTTATTAATATGTATATGTATCTATAGTATAGTATATGTATTTTTTAAAACATTTTATTTATTTAAGAGAGAGGACACATGCACAGCAAGGAGGGGGGAATAGGAGGGAAGACCAGAGGAAGAATGAGAGAGAAAATACCAAGCCGACTCCAAGCTGAGCATGAAGCCCAATGCAGGGCTTGATCTCATGACTCTGAGATCGTGACCCAAGTCAAAACCAAGAGTCCGATGCTTAACTGACTGAGCCACCCAAGGGACCCTGTATTTTTTTTTTTTTAATAAAATACTGGGCTAAACTGTAAGTACTGATTTGTAATCTGACCTTTTTTTTTTTCAAATTAATGCAAGGCATTAAATAGTCCTCTGTATAATTTTTAATGTCCACATAATACTCTATTACAGGGATGTACCTCATTTACTTAACCAATCCCCTAGAGTTGAACATTTCAGTTGTTACAATTTTCTGTTAAACAGTAATCTTATTCATTACTGTTTTCATTCGGTTATTACCTTAAGATAAATTAGAAGAGGACGTGATTGAGCATTAAACAGTATACAAAATCTAAGGTTTTGATACACATAACCTACTGCCCTTCAGAATGACTTGAACCAATTGATTATGTTTATCAGCAATGTATAAGCATGCCCGTTGATTACACTCAATAAGGGAGATCCTTTGAGAGTGGAAAAAAATGTATGTATTGTTTTAAATTTGTATCTTTGATTATTAATGAAACTGAGCATTTAGAAAAAATGTTTGACGCTCGTTATTTCTTTGTGAATTGTCTGTTCGTGACCTTTTTCTACTTTTCTATTAGGTTGTTCATTTTTTTCCGACTTAGTTATTTTTTAAAGCAAATTAAAAAAAACTAGTACACATACACTATAAAATTGAAAAGGTAAAGAACAGTATTCATAGAACATCTGATTCCAAGCAGCTGGCTTCCCTCCTTGGAGACAACCACTATTAACAGTTTATTGTGTATCCTTCTAGGAACATGCAGTCATATAAATAGATGATATTTCGAAAAAAGACCCCAGTAAAATTTTAGCAGTCACTTAAGAATCTGGTGTCATAATCAATATGATTTCCAGAGAAACCAATGATGTTTTAGAGTAATCTTTTCAGAGAGAAACTTAAGCACACAAAGGTAATTTAAGCATTCCAGAATAATTCCACTTACTTTTCAAAAAGAAATTCCGGCAACTTTTCAAATAAGGTTTTGATAATGGCAGGCTAAAAAAGAAGACATAAGGAGTCAGGAGATGGTCTTTAAATACAGAACAGAAATATATAATTAACCACAATTTGCTCCAACAAGAGCTCTTGGAGAAAAACCCTGCTATAATTGAAATCCTCTTATTTTAGGAATGGCCACTTGAATGTTGCCTATATTTTGAACATAAGCTGTTGGGACAGAAACTTGACAATGATGTGTCTCCTAAAAAATTACCAAATGATTATGAAGGCAGCATTAAAATAATCAAATCATCAAAAATATTATTAAACATGACAACTGTTAACCCATGAAATGCAGACTTAAGATTATCAAATAGTTTGCAAGAAAAGACTTCTCTCCAGAGGAATAAGAGGGCTCTTAAATGTAAGCTAACTAAATTATACTGAAGATTTCCAAAGAAAAGGAAGGGATAGGAGTGTGGGAAGATTAACAGTGGGAGAGAATAAAAGAGAAAAAAATGGAGGACAGGGTAAGAAAAGACTTTCCTTTCTTTTTTATAATTTGAAACATTTAAAACATGTTAAAGCATTGTCTATTCAATATATTAAAAGAGAGAGGAGGAAAATGGCAAAATCAAGTTAATCAGCAAGTAAAAATTGAAATGAGAGATGACACAGATGTGAATATGGCAGAGATATATAAGGTTCTCAGAGCACATGGGAGGAAGCTTTACAAATCAGGAATTAGAGGCTGAGGGAATAAATGAGATTTCAAAGAAATGTACTGGGCTAATCAGCTCAGTCCAAAGCCACAGATATTGCCCTACCAGATATATGTCAGCAATGGGGCTATAGTAAACTATTGCAAACCCAAACTCCCTGTTAACTCTACTTGACCCTGTGCTCAGGCATTTACACTTGGGCATACACCACAAATCATGTCCATCAAATGTTCACAAAAAAAGTGGCACAGTCTCACCTGTAATATGTCAATTCCCAGAAGCAATTTAATGAGGCTCTTAGAGTAAGATGTGCCTATGCTGAAAAAAAAAGAAAGAAAAAGATTTGTTTTCTATTTTGTTTTCTTGTTTTAATGTTTTTATCATTTTTCTTCATTAAATTGGTTAAATATACAATTTTTTAATTTTTTTAAAGATTTTTTAAGAAATTTTATTTTTTTGGTCAGAGAGAGAGAGCAAATGCATGAGCCCACAAGCAGGGGGAGCAGCAAACAGAAGGAGAAGCAGGCTCTGCACTAAGCAAGGAGCTTGATGCAGGACTCGATCTCAGGACCCTAGGAACATGACCTGAGCAGAAGACAGACTCTTAACTGACAGCCACCCAGGCGTCCCAAATATAAAATACTTAAAGAGAAACTATCTTGTTATATCAGAAATACAGAACATGAAAAGATGGCTCTTTTTTAAGATTTTATTTATTTGATAGAGAGAGACAGCGTGAGCACGCACATAAGCAGGGGGAGTGGAAGAGGGAGAATCAGGCTCCCCACTGATCAGGGAGCCTAATGCAGGGCTCGATCCCAGAATCCTGGGATCATGACCTGAGCCAAAGGCAGACACTTAACTGACTGTGCCACCCAGGCACCCTGGCTTTTTTTTTTTATTTATTTCGGGGGGGACAGAGAGAGCAAGCACGAGCAGGGGGAGAAGAAGAGCGGGAAGGAGAGAGAATCTGAAGCAGACACTGAACTGAGTACAGAACCTGACACATAGCTCAGTCTCACAACTCTGAGATCATGACCTGAGTCAAAAACAGGAGTCAGATGCTCAAGCGACTGAGTCACCCAGGTCCCTCGAGATGATTCTTAAACAGGGAGAAGTAGAGAGGTAAAATTCTATCAACGTAGATGAGACACACTCTAGAAAACATTCTGGTTCTTAGTCTCATAACCATAAATTAATAATTTAAAGGTTAGGTTAAAATTGAGGAAAATGTTATAAATAAAAAGTGAAATTCAAAAAAATTGCTTCCCCCCGCCCATCTCCACCTCCCAATCCAATTACTATAACAGATTAAATGTCAGCAAGACTCCAAGCCTCCACTCCACACCTGGCTTCCTCATCCTGCAGACGTTCACATGACAAAAGGCAGTTCCTGAAACTGTCTTGGTCCTCAATGTAAGACTCCAGGCCACTAACAAATTCTTCTATTATCTTAATGACAATGAAAAAACAAAGAGTAAGATTTTTAGTTTAAGATTTGCTATAGGTTAGCTAAGAATCATTCTAGTCCGTTCAACTTTATGCCAGTATCTTTATATTCCCAATTCCAGAGTAGTGCTGGCAAAAGCAAAAGTACCAGGAAGAAACACATACTTTGGGATAAGAAGGATGTTTCCTCAGAGTCTGAAAGAGCTTCTTTTGGAAAACAACTTGATCCACAGCTAAGATGAAAAAATAGTTGGTCACCAGAGTCTTTAATATCTCCCAACCATAGTTTTACTTTCCCAAAGATGTAAGTTTCCTGTCTTATGAAACCAAAAAGGATATTTTTAACCTAGTTTCAGAGCCAAATTTTCTAAATCCATGGTCAAACAGATTTAGCTTTGACAGAGGATACTACTAAGTATTCTAAAAAAGATATGGAATAATGGAGTAATCTATGACCTAAAAGCAGGGTTTTAAATGGCTTTATAAATTTTCTTCTGAAATTACTCTAATACAGATCTAATTATTCTCTTGAGTATTTATTTTTCCACAAGAAAACACAAAGTACTACTGGGATATGACATCTTTTTCTAAAAAAAAAAAATCTAATTACTTTAAAAAAATAAAAAAATAGAATTACTTTACTTAACATGCATTAATTAGAACCAAGGACTATAAAAATGTTCTCTAAAAAGCAGTATCATTGTCATCCTTGTCTCAAGATTGCTGGTGCTCCCATTTTTAATCTTCACTGCCTCTCTATTTCGGAAATCCATGATTCAGTTCTGAGCCCTACACTAAACCCAGAGAAAAGATTTCAATTAAAATATTACTTAGTTGATTCTGACTCTCTCCTGTTTTAAGAATAACTCCTGATGTTTTAAGAAGCTTTACAAAAACACTGTCGTTTTCTTCAACTTCATTGTGAACATGAGATTTCTTTGTCTTCTTGGAAAGTGGTTGCTTCCTGGCTTCTGAAAAAAGACAAAATTTTCAAGAATGTGACAAATAGTAGAGATTAAAAATGTAAACCCTAGAATAACCCTAAGAGGAAAATGAAGAACTGTATTGGAATTGATGCTGTAGTAAAATTTTATCTCTTAACAATGGTCAGCAATAGAGGCTTACAAACAGATAAACCAATCAACAAATAGAATTATTTTTGCCTGTTCCATTTTCATTTGAAGAATTCAAAACGTGCCACTTCTAACAAAAATAACCATGGAAATGTTTTCCACCCAAATTCTAAAGCAGTCAGGGTGCCTCAAGCTGTTGTCTGCAAACCAGTGCACTCAAATCACTGAGAAGCTTATTAAAAGCACACCCTTAGGGGCTCCTGGGTGTCTCAGTCAGTTAAGCATCTGCCTTCGGCTCAGGTCATGATCTCAGGGTCCTGGGATCGAATCCTGCATCAGGTTCCTTGCTCAGCAGAGAGTCCGCTTCTCCCTCTGGCTCCCTGCTCAGTGGGGAGTCTGCTTCTCTCTCCCTCTGCTCCTCCCCACCCCCCGCCTGTGTTCTTTCTCTCTCTAATAAATAAATAAATAAAATCTTCAAAAAATAAAATAAAATAAAAGCACATTCTTAGATCACATCCCATAGTTACTCAATTAGAATCTTGGGGATGGGGCCTGGGAGTCTGAATTTTTAAAGTTTTCCGGGTAATAATCTTGACACACACCAAAATGTGAGAACCAATGATCTTGATGCAGGGGTAAAAAGAATCAGGCAGGTTCTCTTGCATCAAGCCTTTGAGTACAAAGCCCAGATTGGTTTTATCCCACGGCTTTCAATGCAAGAGAATAAAACATAATAAACAAAAACAAAGAGGTACTTGAAATTAAGTAGGATTATTTCCTCTTCTCCCTTAATGATGTAACAAGTTAGAACTCCCTTAACCGAGTAGATGAGTATAATAAATGGAAAAAAACTATCAGCTTCTTTTCAGAGAGAGAGAGAGGGAGAGAGAGCGCGAATACACAGGGGGAGAGGCAGTGGGAGAGGGAGAAGCAGGCTCTCCGCTGAGCAGGGAGCCTGATGCGGGACTCGATCCCAGGACCCTGGGACCATGACCTGAGCCGAAGGCAGACGCGTAACGACTGAGCCACCCAGGCGCCCTATCAACTTCTTTTCATCAGAACTAAGTAAGGGCCTCCGTCAACCACATTCTCATATAGACAGTCTACACTGTTTCTTCACCCTTGGCATGCTTGCTTTGATATAATGCCTTTCCTTTATACATCACTATCATAGTTTTATCTGTACTATATTCTTTTTTAAGATTTTTATTTTTAAGCAACCTTTACACACAACGTGGGGCTTGAACTCACAACCCTGACATTAAGAGTCACACGCTCCACTGACTGAGCCAGCCAGGCTCCCCCATACTATAATTCTTTTTAAGGGAGGAAAGAGGATCATAGTCTTTTTTAAAGGACAGATATTATGTTGTACCTTCTGTCTCAGCACCCAGATGATGTAAGTGGATAAGCTCTATTATACTAATTCCTCTTATGGATGTGGAGACTGAAGCTCTAAGACTGTGGGCATGCCCAAAGTCATACATGGAATTAGAAGCAGAAACTCAGTCCTAAATCTCCTGATACTAGATTCTGTGTGCTCTACCCATTAAGCCTTGATGATTCCCAGGACTTGAAAGGAGGAAGTTTATCTCTCCTTAAGTGCCTCACAGATTTGCTACTGGAAATAAAACAACAAATGACTAGATACTTACTGGAGGCATCTTCTGTCAGGCTCTCTTTATCCTCTGATTTTGACAGCCTTCTCTTGGAAACCATTTTGACCAGAAGTCTTCTGCAATTAAATTACTTTCTACAGCAAAATCAGATAGAAGTTACCCTCTAGAAGCTAGATAAGTTTTGAGATGTTAAAGCTATAGCTCAAAGGAAACTATCCTACCCAAAACCAAAGTGATTCTAGTTTTTACACTAATATTACCTAACCCCAGGCACTGAAAGAATTTCAACTCCTATATCTGGTCTAAACTTTTTTACCTAGTTGCCTCTTTAGCCAGACCACTTTCCTCTTACTGAAGGATGAAATCCAGTTCTCTTTCTGACATTCCAGATCCTTTCATCATCTAGCCCCAACCTACCTCTCCTTTAACTCATTAATCCAATATTGTATGTTAGAGACTGTGCTAGGTGCTGGGGTTACAACTATGAACCAGACATGATCCCTGCCCTCAGGGAGTTTATAGTAATGAGTTGTCTTGAAGTAGTTATTTAAACACAGTTATGTAAGTGCTATAAGAGAGAAGCACAGGGTGCTATGAGGGCTTACAAGGAAATTTAATCTAGTTGGGGGTAGGGGAGATGAAAAGCAGGGACAATTTCTCAGGGATAATCTCTGTGAGAAAATGATTTTAAAGCATGGACCTGAAGGCTTCAACAGGAGTTAGCCCCTAGAAGATGTATGAGTAGCCCAGGCAGAGAAAAACACAGCACTGAACTGGTAAGGAGCCTGTAGAGTTATAAATGAAACTGAAGAGGTAGGGCATGGCCTGAACCACACTAAGGGCCTCCTAGTGTATCTTCTAAATGGAAACATTCCTGGTGTCAATGCTTTTGCATAAGGTGTTTTCACCTGAAATGCTCTCATCTGCCTGGAAACTACTACTCATCCTCAAAGACACAGTCAAATGTCATCTTCCTTGAAAAATGTTCCTCCTATCCCCAAAGGAGTTTGCTATTCCAGCCTCCCTGTTCCGTAGAGTGTATCTAGGATCCGCTACCACATCACACTAGACTGTGGGGCTCCTTGAGAACAGGAACCCAGTCTCACTTATCTCAGTATCCCTAGTGCCCAGCAGGGTACCTGGCCTAAAATTTCTGACCATATTCCTAAATGAGAATGGCTGGCAGGCAGGTAAATACTAATAACTAACAAGAACGATCTTAAGTGCTTTATAATTAATACTTCATTTATTACTCACAAGTCTTTTTTGAGGTAGGTAGCCTTAGTATTCTCATTCAGTGGCCGAGTTGGGTTTCTAAGTCAGGCAGTCTGACTCCAGAATCTGCACTACATACCAACTATACTTACTCTTGATTATAATGATGGCTTCCAACAACAGTTAACATTTACTATGTCCCACCCACCATGCTAAGGGTTTTCTTTATCCATTGCCTCGTTAAATACTTATAACCATTATCAGCTATTTTACAGACAAAAATTAATGTAAGTCAGGGCTGTCTGACTTCAAGGCACAAGCCCATAACACGGCCCCTTTCCAAAGAAGCCTGAAAGCCTGGTGGGTGGGGCCGACTGTCTGGACCAGGTCCTTCGGAAAGGAGTTGGGGGTAATAGCCCTTCTCATTTTGCCATTTTAACGACGCACGGAGGTACCTGGGGGGATTATCCCACAACAGGGCAGATGAGGAGGCCGAGGTTCGGGGCGCGGAGTCCCAGAGGGAAAGGCCGAGGTCGGCCGGGGCCCAGCGACCAGGCCACAGTGGCGCGGGGGCCTCAAGAGACGACGACCACTGCTCCACTCACCCGCCGAGAAGCCGTCGCCGCCGCTCGTTTTCGACTTTCCCGCCCGGCGAGACGCCACGCCGACGCCACCGAGGCGCGCCTCGCCGCGACGCTAAACTTCCGCGCCGGAAGTGGGCGGCCAGGCTGCCCGGCTGGGGGCAGTGCCCGAGAGCCAAAGCTGGAGTAGGGCCCCGGGCCAGCTAGACTGAGAGGCGTTGACAAGGCCCATAGGCGAAATCATAGAGGGGCTTTCGCGCCTCGGGGGAAGAGAAACCCGACTGCAGCGGATGGGAGCCGGCTCTCTGTGAAGATGGCGGGGCCGGAGCTGCTGCTCGACTCTAACATCCGCCTTTGGGTGGTCCTACCCATCGTTATCATCACCTTCTTTGTGGGCATGATCCGCCACTACGTGTCCATCCTGCTGCAGAGCGACAAGAAGCTCACCCAGGAACAAGTCTCCGACAGGTCAGCGCCTTCCCTCTCCGTCGGCCTCACTCCCCAGTGACCTTGGGCAAGAAAGTACAGGGGTATTGTCAGTTTGTCCGGGTTGACATCGCGCCCCCACTGGCTGGGTGACCTTGCCAGTGTTACCTCTGTGTTTCACTTTAGCCATCTGTAAAATGAGGATAACAGGAGATGCCTCATAGAGCAGGTGTGGGGGTCAAATTTTAAATGAAGCCTACAAAGCCTTTAGCACACGTCTTGGGATGTATTAAGTGCTCAAAAAAATTGTTGCTGTTGTTAGGCCAGTCGCCAACCCTCTTATCTATGAACTGTATATAAGGTGGGTGTGTTTACGCTACTCGTTTTACCAAACTACTGTGGTGGTCAGCTGAGATACTAAGTATCCAAGTGCTGTGCAAATGTAAAATTGCCGTAGAAATGTGAGGGATTGTAATTACCATTTCTCCTTCAGGAGTGGAGGCAACTTGTTCCTCATGTGCTTCATTACAGTATTTATCTGTGGAGAGAGGTGATTTGAGATCATTTTAGGTATCTAGACTTGTGCCCCCTCCATATTAAAATTAAAAAAAAATATTTTCCAGTGAATCATTGTGATTATTTTCAGAGATCATCTCAGGGAAATGTTGCTGTGTCTTTAACACTTCGCTATCACTTATTAATCTTCCATTTTAAGAAAGAGCAAGCTTTGGGCTCAGAACTTTCCACAGGCAACAGTGTCTTACTAAAATTTTAATTATGTTTTGTTTTTATTGTGTTTATGTTAAGTTTCTATTTGTGGCAACTAATACTGGTTTTCCATTGTCTGGCAACTTAAAGATTTATTTTAAAACTTACATAAGTAGAAAAAGTTGATATGTAAAAAACACTAAGTTTTTAATAGTATGAGGTGCTAGTGAATAAAACAAAAATCATAACCATGGAATGAGAATGACTGAAGTTTGGGAAGCACTGCTTTATCATTTTCAGTTGTGCTTCCCAATTAGGCTGAGAATAATATAAAAATAATAATAATAATAAACATTTATTAAGCACTTATTCTATGCCAGGCACTAAGCTAAGCACTTACATTCATTAACTTATTTAACGTTCAGAGCAACTCTTATGAGATAGATGCTGCTGTCCCATTTTATAGAAACTGAGGCTTAAGAGGTTCCATGGTCACACATGATGACATTCAGGACTTGAGGGCAAATTTTCTGGTTCCCAAGTCTGGAGTTCTTTCCACAACACCACAGGGGCCACTTCAATTATTTTTCTGTGGCATCAGTTCCAGAACTGATGAGAACCAACCTCCTGGAGAGACCTGAAGTCAGTTCACCACAGAAAAGAAGGCTATAAAAAGATGTAATGTGAAGAGAGCTCAGATATTTAGCATTTATTTATTGACACCAATAAATTGTTCTCATTTTATCCTCACAATCACACCAAGTTAGATAAGCCTGAACCCATTTTTACAGTTGAAGAAAAGAAAGCCAGAGAAATTAAGTAGCCTACCCAAAATAACCAAAATTGTAAAATATTGTGCCTGTACTTGAGCTCAGATCAGTCTCACTCCCCAAGTTAAATTCTCTTGACCACAATTACTGCTGTCATAGATTCTCTGCCACAGTTTTCTGTTCTTGGTCACACTATGTGATTTCAGGGTGTTTCTGAATGATATCACACCCATAGTTCCCCCCCCCTTTTTTTAAGATTTTATTTATTTGTCAGAGAGCGAGAGCAAGCACAAGCAGGGGGAGTGGCAAGCAGAGGGAGGAAACAGGCTCCCCGCTGAGCAGGGAGCCTGATGTGGGACTCTATCCCAGGGCCCTGGCATCATGACCTGAGCCGAAGGCAGACGCTTAGCTGACTGAGCCACCCAGGCGTCCCCACAGCTCCTTTTTCTAAACCAAGATGAAATTCACAGTTCATGCACTCTATAAATAAAAATACTTAAAAAAAACACAACAGAATGTTTGCAACAACATGGATGGGCCTAGAGGCTACTATATGCTAAATGAAATAAGTCAGACAGAGAAAGACAATTACCATATGATTTCACTTATATGTGAAATCTAAAAAACAAAACAAACAAAAGCGGAAAGAGATCCATAAATACAGAAAACAAACTGATGGTTGCCAGAGAGGAGGGAGATAGGGGCATAGGTACAGCATAGTCAATGATAGTGTAATAGCGTTGTATGGTGGCATATGGTAGCTACACGTATGAGCACACCATAATGTATAGAGTTGTCAAATCACTATTTTCTACACCTGAAACTAGTGTGACATTGTGTGTCAATAATACTTCAATAAAAACAACAACATAATGCCCTAGTTGTGACAACAAGGAGAAATAAAAGAAAAATAATTTAATTTCTATTTCATAAATACTTGTTCACAGTGGTCCTCAAAAGTGCAATGCAAGGGCGCCTGGGTGTCTCAGTTGTTAAGCGTCTGCCTTCGGCTCAGGTCATGATCCCAGAGTCCTGGGATCAAGTCCCACATCGGGCTCCCTGCTCCGCAGGAAGCCTGCTTCTCCCTCTCCCACTGCCCCTGCTTGTGTTCCTGCCCTCTCTCTCTCTCTCTCTCTCTGTTAAATAAATAAAATCTTAAAAAAAAAAAGTGCAACGCAAAAGTCAAAGCATGCACCTCACTATAAAATCACCTTAATTGGGACAGGTTCAACTGTAGGCTGATACAGTATTCGCTACTTAGATATTACAGAAGGCAGTGCGATTTTGGATGTGATTTTACTAAATGAGGAACTACTCTTGGTAAAGTTCTGAACAAAACAAAGTGCAATTTTCCCTATATATACTTGGTTGCATACCTGGAAATTGAATATATATAAAAATCACTGCTTCCTTCCCTGTGGGAAAAAAGATGGAATTAGGTTTGAGGCTCAGATAATCAAAAGCAATTCAGTAAGATATTCAGAAGTAGTGTGAGACATGAGATGGTTCTTTGAATTGCATAACTGTCTCCAGCATTGAGGAATACTTAGCATCCCTTACCCCTAACAAATGACAGTTACATTCTCTTTCTTCTCTACCACATCATTTTGACAATCAAAAAAGTTCCACAGATTTCCAGAAGTCCCCTAGAGGGCAGCACCACCTCCATGGAGAACCTCTCTGGTCATAATTGTTTCTTTATGTAAGATGTCTGGATCATGCCAGTTCCAACATGGTGTTACGGTACCCCACCAAGTCATCCTGTGAACTTGGATAGAATGCTGAGCACACAGTTCTGAACCTGCCAAAAAACCAAGTCAAAACGTTTTCTGATCGTAAAACATTCCTCTAAATATAGTATAAGTTTCCATTAGCCTGAATGATCGCAAAATGGAATGTTTGGTTTCATAAATTATTAAGCTTTTGGTGCCTCAAAACTTATTAAAATTTTTCTAAAATATATTAAACCAAAACTGAAAGATAAATGAAAATATATTAGACCATAGTTGGGGATAGAATGGAAAAAATGGTGCTCAAGCTCAAAGAATATACTCTTAGGAAAGGAAAAAAACAAACTCAGGTCTTTAATATATGATTAAACTCCAATTTGAGAAATACCAACTTTTTTTTTAAAAGATTTTATTTGTTTATTTGACAGAGAGTTAGAGAGAGCACAAGTAGGCAGAGAGGAAGGCAGAGGGAGAGGGAGAAGCAGGCTCTCCGCTGAGCAGGGAACCCGATGCAGGGCTCCATCCCAGGACCCTGGGATCATGACCTGAGCCGAAGGCAGCCACTTAACCAACTGAGCCACCCAGGCGCCCCTCCAATTTGAGAAATACCAACTTTAAAAACTAAAGCTTTCGGGGTGTCTGGGTGGCTAGGTTGGTTAAGCATCTGACTCTTGATCTCAGCTTAGGTCTTGATCTTAGAGTGGGTGTGGAGCCTACTTAAATTAAAAAAACAAAACAAAACAAAAACTAAAACTAAAGCTTTCTTTTAAGAAAATGTCTTTCACTTGCAAATTATCAATGCAAAAGAGTTTTGTCTTTATAACCAGTATAAGGACTTATTTTTCAAGAGTAATAGAAATGGAAATGCAAAATTAAAAATTTCTTGTAGCATCTGCAGACCTCAGAGAAACTGAGTGTTTAGAATATACAGGATAATTCAAACTTGCCTTGATTTAGGGTTGAAATGCCTCAAGGTCATGGTTCTCAATCCCAGTTCTACAAAATCACTCAGCAGTGAAAATATAGGAGATGTAGCTGAATTTCTGTTGATTATAGTGCCTGAAGAAGACCTGAATTATCCACAGTCAACAAGTTTTTACTGATGATCTACCATGCGCCCTGCACTGTACCATATGCTATAGGTACAAGATATGACAAGGCCAAGACCCTACTCTCAGGGAGTTTCAGTCCACGTGACAAAACATGCAAAAGAAAAATAATAGGTACCTTTAATCTAGTGCTTAGGATATGCCACATGCAGTGGTAATCACTTTAAATGAAATGATATATACGAAGAACTCAGCTTAAAATCCTCAGTATTTCCCTTTTGCTCCTTTTCTTTTTTTTTTTAAGTACTCTCCACATCCAACATGGGGTCTGAACTCACAACCCTGAGGTCAAGAGTCACACGTTCCACCAATGAAGCCAGCCAGGTGCCCCACTCTTTTTTTTTTTAACTATTTTTAAGTGTACAATTCAGTGGCAGTAAGTATATTCTCAGTCAGTATATTGTTGTGCAACCATCCCCATCATTCACTTCCAAAGTATTTTTGTCATCCCAAACAAACTTTGAACATATTAAGTAATAACTCCCCATCTCTTCTCCACCCAGTTCCTGCAGCCAGCATTCTACTTTCTGTTTCTATGAACTTGACTACTCTAGGTACCTTATGTAAGTGGAATCATACAATATTTGTCCCTCTGTGCCTTATTTTACTTAGCATAATGTTTTCAAGGCTCATCCAATGTTATAGCATGTGTCATATTTCAATACATTTTTTAGCTAAATGAAATATACAATGTGACAATTCGACATACATATACTTTCTGAATTGATTGCCACAATCCAGTTAACATATGTATCACCTCACAAGAATGCTTAAGATCTACTCTGTTAGTAAATTTCAAGTATATTACACAGTTTTATTGACTATAGTCACTATACTATATGTTAAACCCCCAGAGTTTACTCATCTTATAACTACCTTTTGGCCACCATCTCCCCATCTCCCTCATCCCCCAGTAACCACCAGTTTACTTTCTGTTTCTATGAGTTTGACTTTTTTTTTTTTTAGATTCCAAATAAAAGTGAGATCATACAGCGTTTGTCTTTCTCTGGCTAATTTCACTTAGCATAATGCCCTCAAGTTTCAACCATGTTGTTGCAGATGGCAGGATCTCCTTTCTCCTGGCTAATGTTCCATTGTGTTTGTGTTTGTATATGTGCTACTGAACTGTGTGTTTAAATAGGATTATAGTGATAAATTTTATGTTATGTATTTTTTACCACGATTAAAAAAAATACACTGGGATGCATGTGGCCTTATATAGTATGTCTCTTGCACGTCTCTCAAGTCTCATTTTCACCATGTTTTCTGTAGTTCTCTTTCTTCTAGCCATGTGGCCTTTTCTCAGGTCCTCAGAGACATAGTCTTTATGCCTGCTGTATGTAGGGCTTCTGCCCATGCTGTTCCCTCCAGCACTTTGCCAAGGTAATCTCTAGTTGTCCTTAAGATTCCAACATAGTCATGCATCATCATCAAAGCTTTTTCCCAGACCTTGACTTCCTAGACATGGTCAAATCCCCATATTATATACTCCCACCGTACCATCCATCTCTCTTTCCTAGGACATAATAGGTGAATTTCACATTTATTACTGTGGTTATTTAATCAGTGTCTTTCTCTCCCACTAGATGTTAACTTCCATAAGATACTTGGTTGTTGTTGTTGTTGTTTTAAGATTTATTTATTTGAGAGGGAGAAGGAGAGAATCCTCAAGCCCGCTCCCCCCAGCCAAGTGCAGAGCCCGATGAAGGACCGGATCCCAGGACCCTGAGATCATAACCTAAGCCAAAATCAAGAGTCAGCCGCTTAACTGACTAAACCACCCAAGTGCCCTGAGATACTTTTTTTTTTGTTAAAATTTTATTTATTTATTTGGCAGAGACACAGTGAGAGAGGGAACACAAGCAGGGGGAGTGGGAGAGGGAGAAGCAGGCTTCCCGCAGACAGGGAGCCCGATGCGGGGCTCCATTCAAGGACCCTGGGATCATGACCTGAGCTGAAGGTAGACGCTTAATGACTGAGCCACCCAGGCACCCCGAGATATTTGCTTTTTGATCACTATTATTCATGTCACCTAATAGTACGTGGCATTCAGAAGCTGAAGAGGTATTTGTCCAATGAAAACAAAACTGTTATTGTGCAGAATATGAAAGAAGGCATGGGGAATTTAAATGACTCAGCCAAGATCACATACCTAATAAGTGGCAGAGCCAGGATTTGAACCCATCTGTTCAACTCCAGAGCTTAAATTTTTATCCATTACTCTAGACCCAATGCTGCCTAAACCATCAGTGATGAAGGACCAGTTTTTTGGGTTTTTTTTAATTTCCAATCTATCATAGACTGATGCTTTTGTAAAATACTGTAGTACATATTTATTTGGATGTTGTGGAAATACCAAATTATTATAAACGTTTCTAAACCCTTACTCTCAATATCTGCGCTTAACCTCGTCACAGACCAGCACTGGTACATAGGCCACAGTTGGAGTACCTTTAGACTAGCTCCCAGGGACAGAACATATTGCACGTCACCTCTGTAGGCCTGTGTGTAGAGCAGTCAACTGTACAGTACAATGAGGTCAAGAGGAGGAAGACCAGAGAGAATTTCATGAGGGCCCCAGGCAGAGTTTCATGGAGAAGGCAGGGCTTAAAGAAGGTGTTATGGTATGTGGGGCAGAACTCGTGAAGCAGAGGGGCACTAAAGCATTCCCAGCACGTGGAAAGGCTAGACTATGCATAAGGTGACAAGGGGACCCTGATTAGAGCAGATGGTTTATACTGAGGAGTAGAGAGAAAACCAAGCACGGTTTTTATGTTGTTCCTTTCTGTCTGCATTTTTTTTCACTTTTCAAGAAGTATTTCCATTAACTTAAGGAGGTGCCCCCGCCCCCATTAAAACAACTTTTAAAAACCTAGCAAACATTGGTATTTTGATCTCTGTTCTGTTTGGCATCTGTATCTTAGCACACCTACTTTTATCGCACTCTGTTATCTTTAATGATCAATTATAGTCAGATATCACCAAATAATTTATTAATTCAGTAAATGTTTATTGAGAGTTTACTAACAGTCTGAATCCTCCTGGAATTTCTATTTGTTGTCTGTCAGGGAACAACCCTGTCAAATCCTGTACTCATTTCTCTGTGGGGTTTTAAAAGTTCTTTCTTTTTTCCTCACCCTTCCTCCCTCCTCCTGCCCCCAGATCTTCTGAGGAGCATCCAACTCTTACTCTTTTCACTCAGAGAACGTTCCTTCTTAGCTTCTTAAAAAGTAAGAAAAAGCTGAGGGGGATGTTCCAAATGTGCCTTCCTCAGAAATCTTTTGTTCATAAACGTAGTGACTTCTTTTTTGAAGACCTGATTGTTGGGTTAAATGTGTTATATTGGTTTTAAAGATACTTGTATTTTGAAAAGTGTCCCCACAGGACTGTTGCCAAATAGGTTCTCTCTTGTATTTAAATAGGTCTTCTACTCTTATTCTCTCATTTTCTTCTAGTGTTTCTCTTTTAAAAATCTCATTGTCTTGGTTGTATTTTTCAGTCAAGTCCTAATTCGGAGCAGAGTCCTCAGGGAAAACGGAAAATACATTCCCAAACAGGTACTCATTTATCTTTAATTAAAAGCTCTATGATTCACTGTGAGGGCAGTAGATATCTGAATGTTTAATGAGGGGACTCGTTGGGGAAAGCTGAAGTTTGGCAAATCTGTAATTAAGCTGTAGCCTAGTGGTATCTGCTGTCATTGTGACCTCGCCCTTCTTAGGAAATTGTTTTTAAATGTGACTCAGCTAAAGTGTCAGGTTGGCTGCCAAGTAGGCGGCCAGCTCTGAGTGTAACAGCCTATTCCAAGGGCCTTCTGACTAAACCTCTGGGGAATAATTTGACAACTTGCTATGTCACAGTTTTAAGACTTAAAAAGCTCTCTTTTCTACTAGTCTTTCTTGACACGAAAATATTACTTCAACAACCCAGAGGATGGATTTTTCAAAAAAACTAAAAGGAAGGTAGTGCCTCCTTCTCCTATGACTGGTATGTTTACTCCCTTCTGTCATCTTTAAGGAAGATTCTTAACAGGAGTTGGGGGGAGGGCAGGGAGGATGTGAATTTATTTAAATGTTAAATTGTATAAGATAATAATCTAAGGGCCTTAGAGATCATTTAGTACCGGGATCTACACAAGTGGAGCTCTCTTTTTCAAATAAATCATCTGGGAACCCCAATATATAGAGTGGATTTAAAAAAAAAGAGCCCTTGGCTGGGGGGTGAGAAAGCTAGAGCCATCGTCCCTTTGTCTCTTCCCTCTGCTGTTCCTCAGGACCCAGGGCTCTGCAGAGCACAGTTGGAAAAGCATCCCAGTCCCAGCTCCTACCCAGTGCCTGGATCCCGTTGCTGACAGATGGCCACCCAGCTTCTGTCTGAAAGAGGAGGAGCTCTTAACCACTTCCCTAGGCCAGCCATTCCTTTGTCATACATGATTGCTTAGCCCACCCTACAGTTTTTGCTCTAACAGATTTCTTACTTCCGCTGACCCTAGTCATGTGAAAAAAAATAGCACTTTTAAAGTAAAACAAAATAATTTATTATTCTGTGTTGGCTGTCCTCTCATTTTAATACTCATTTCTCTAGGTAAGAAACCGAGACAGAAGGTACAGCAATTGATTTTAATAAGTCTTTTAGAAAACCCACAAGAAACAAAAGACCAATTTGTGTATGAAAAGATATTTGACTTCACTAAAATCCACAGAATGCAAATTAGAACAAGATATCCTTTTAATTTTTTTTTTTAAGATTTAATTATTTGAGGGAGAGAGAGAGATGTGCACACATGAGGTAGGGGGTGGGGGGATAGAAGCAGAAGGAGCTAAAGAGAGAGAATCTGAAACCGACTCCCCACAGAGCACAGAGCCCAGTGTAGGGCTCGAACACATGACCCTGAGATCATGACCTGAGCCAAAATCTAGAGTCGATGCTTAAGCAACTGAGCCACCCAGGCGCCCCCAAGATGTCCTTTTTAGACCATTAAACTGGCAAAGATTGAAAGCTTCACAAAGCTGCTACTGTCAAAGTCATGGGAAGTTAGGCCCTCTCACTATTGTTGAAGGACAATCTGACGGTATTTGTCAATTTTTAAATGTTCAAACCCCTTGACCCAGAAATTCTTCTAAGAGTTTCTCTTACAGAAACACATCAACATGCAGATTTATGTACTAGGTAGTTGTGGCAACAGTGCTTATAGGCAAAAAAATAAAAAAATAAAAAATAAGAACAATCTATAGGTCCATCCAAAAGTAATAAGTATGACCACATAGTAGATTCCTATGCACACACTGAACATAGTGAGAGAGAGAGATTCTACCAATGTGAAAATACCATTTACGGTATATTTACTTTTTTAAAATTAAGAAGCAGATTAGTAAGCATAATATCCCTTCATTGTGTATATATGGAAACTTGTGTGTACACATATACGTGCATATTTATACACATATGTATAAAGATGGAAGGATATGCAACAAACTGTTAAAAGTATTCAGAGTGCGCTCAGAGAAACTGTCTACATCCTATGTTTCCAAGTCATTTAAATTTTTTACGTGAACTTGTATTTAATGATCATGTAAATTAAAAATTTCTAGAAAATCAGGGAGAAGTCCCTGCCAACAGTTGTAAAATGTTGTGGTCTCTTGTTTTTGTCATAGATCCCACCATGCTCACAGACATGATGAAAGGCAATGTAACAAATGTGCTCCCTATGATTCTTATTGGTGGTTGGATCAACATGACTTTCTCAGGCTTTGTCACAAGTAAGTTACAGACCTGGAAGACTTCAGGTTCACTTATCTATGATCCTTTCCCATATCCCTGTTCAGAGAAATCCAAGTGCTGCTGAGACTAAAATAACAGGTCCCATATTCTCTATTGGAAACTAATCACAGTCTTTTTTTTTTTTTAAGATTGTATTTATTTGAGAGAGGGAGAGCATGAGAGAGCAAGCATGAGCAAGGGGAAGGGCAGAGAGTGAGGGAGAGAGAGAAGCAGGCTCCCTGTTGAGCAGGAAGCCCAACATGTCCCAGGACCCTGAGATCTTGACCTGAGCCAAAGGCAGACACTTCACCGACTGAGCTACCCAGGTGCCCTGGAAACTAATCACATTCTTTGAAAAAAAATTAATATGCCATGATTTTATGGCTCGTATCCCAAACTCATCATTAGTTCATGATGTGGATACTTTTTTACAAATAGGAACTTAAGTGAACGGCTTGCTCCTTTGTATCCAAAATTAATTCTAGTTAAGTAGGATGAAGGGAAGCATGTTTCTATTTTTTTTTTTTAAGATTTTATTTATTTGACAGAGCTAGACACAGCGAGAGAGGGAACACAAGCAGGGGAAGTGGGAGAGGGAGAAGCAGGCTTCCCGCCAAGCAGGACCCTGGGATCATGACCTGAGCTGAAGGCAGATGCTTAACGACTGAGCCACAAAGGCACCCCAGCATGTTTCTATTTTGACTTCATTTTCTAAGTATTGCAGTGAGTTGTTTGTCTATTTGTTTATAATTTGTTTTGAATCAATTTCATTTCTCAGGAATATAGTTCTCTATGTGTATATATTCCACTTTGGGTTTAACAGTATAGTGCAAGTTTCTTTTCTAATTTTAAGTCATAACTCAGAGTCCCTGTTGTTAAGCAATAGAGAAGCTGGTGTTCAAGGAACTATAACAGAGTGACATTTGACTGTTATTTTTTTTTTCAGAAATTGACACAAATTTCCTGGTAGAAATCATTTTCTAACTATGGTACAGAGTTTCCACCTCCTCAGGGAAGGATTACATGCATTCATGCTTAAACTGTTCTAAAAACAGCAAGGAAAGATTGTAAACTTTCTCTCTCTTTTCTGCAGCCAAGGTCCCATTTCCACTGACTCTCCGTTTTAAGCCTATGCTGCAACAGGGAATTGAACTACTCACATTAGATGCATCCTGGTAAGAACTTTCTTTCCTTTATAAAAACACAAAATCTAAAACTAATGTCCCTTAAAGAACACGATTTCCAATTTGCATACTTCACTGGAATAGATTTTTGGTTTTTCTCATTGAAATTCCACTGAAAATGCCATGGGTGGATTATGACAACTTTTAGCCTACCCCAAGTGATTTCTTTATATACTCTTTGGGTGATAGAAAAGTGTGAACTCTGTTAATTCCAAAATAACTACCTATGTTCTTTCACTTTGCTTTCCTAGGGTGAGTTCTGCATCCTGGTACTTCCTCAATGTTTTTGGGCTTCGAAGCATTTACTCCCTGATTCTGGGCCAAGATAATGGTAAGAAGCATGTTGGGTTTAATAAGCAAATACTTTGATACACAATCATCCATGCCAGGGCCAGAAAACTCATGTAGGCTGTTCTGTTTGTTAGCATAGTCAAATACCATGCTTTACTCCCTAAACTTCTAAAGTTTCTGAGGTATTCTGCAAGAGTCTTAAAAATTCCAGGGTCGGGGAGCCTGACTGGCTCAGTCGGTGGAGCATGCGACTCTTGATCTCAGGGTTGTAAGTTCAAGCCCCACCCTGGGTGTAGAGATTATTTAAAATCTTTAAAAAAAAAAAAAAATTCCAGGGGCACCTGGGTGGCTCAGTCGTTGGGCATCTGCCTTTGGCCCACGTCATGATCCCAGAGTCCTGGGATCGAGCCCCGCATCGGGCTCCCTGCTCGGCAGGAAGCCTGCTTCTCCCTCTCCCACTCCCCCTGCTTGTGTTCCCTCTTTCGCTGTGTCTCTCTCTGTTAAATAAATAAAAAAATCTTAAAAAAAAAAAAAATTCCAGGGTCAACTGAAGATCTTAATTCTCCCTGGAAATCATGGGGGCAATATTTAGTTCCCTGAAGTCTGAAAGCCTCCTGTGAGGAATCCAGTACCAGTAATGTAAGCCTGTAAACTGAAGCTGAAACAAGGCCTGGTTTGACCAGTTAGTTCATTGCCTAGAGTTCTTCCCAGGACTAATCCTGGCTCTCTTATTTCATGGCTGGGACCTTGGGCAAGTGACTTAACCACTTGAATCCTGTGCTCATTCGTAAAACAGAGACCTTAATAATTAGCTTCAGAGTTTGTTGTGAGGAGTGAATGACGTAGACTATGGAAAGCACTTAGTAAAGTACCTGGCATAAGGTAGTTGCTTAGTAACCGGTAGCGTAGTTATTGTTTACATTTGAAATAAAGTGTAGCACTTCCTTCAGTTACCTTCTGTTATTATCATGCCAACTTTTCAGGAGAGGTAAAGTGACTTTCCCTAGGTCACATAGCCAGTGTGTGGGAGGGCCAGTCAGGGAATCTGTCATGTGGTACTCATTCATTCCTGAGCATCTGTCAGTGTTGCATGAGGACCCTTCTTCCCGGAGGGTCCTGGGTGCTTGCCGAGCCCCGGCGGTCACATAGGTGTGTCTTAATCTGCAGCCGCAGACCAGTCACGGATGATGCAGGAGCAGATGACGGGAGCAGCCATGGCCATGCCTGCAGACACCAACAAAGCTTTCAAGGTACACTCACACCTCCTTCTGTACCTTCACTAACACTCTGAAAGGCATTAGCAGACAGTTACTTTGAAGACCGGTTCCCTGAAGTGAGTGTGATATGTATGGTTCCATCATTTAAATTTAGCAAAAATGAATTTTTGTTTACATATTTCTTATTCCTTAGACAGAGTCAGCTATTAAATAAATTGGAAATTCTTGGTGCTTTTACCTAGTTTTTAAATGCTTACTCAAATTTAATCCACACTGTAAATGAAGCTGTAGAAGAGCCCATTCAGAGACACCAGGTAAACATTTAGGATATTTTGAGCTATTTTGGACCCTGTGGACATCAGATATAAATTTCATTTAAAAAAAAAAGATCAATACTTAAAAGCCTTTTCATGAAATGATTCTGCAATATGTAAAGTCCAGTATAATTTTTGTACAGCAAAATCTCACTAATTTTTCATGATAAAGACTAGAAATAGAAAAGAATTTGCTCATCTTGATGAAAGGCATCTATGAAAACCCACAGCTAACATCATACTCAGTGGTGAAACACTAACAGCTTTTCCCCTAAGATTAGGAACAAGATAAAGACTATCCACTCGTGCCACTTCTGTTGACCGTTGTGCTGGATGATCAGCCAGGCCCGTTAGGCAAGAAGAAGTAAAAAGCATCCACATTAGAAAGGAAGAAGGAAATGATCTGTTTACAGATGACATGGTCTTGTATATAGAATATTGTAAACAACCCACAAGATAAACTGTGTAGAGCTAACAAACAAGTCCAGCAAGGTTTTAGAAGATGCAGGGTAAAGATGCAAAAATCAGGGGCACCTGGGTGGCTCAGTAGTTGAGCGTCTGCCTTCGGCTCAGGTCGTGATCCCAGGGTTCTGGGGTCGAGCCCCGCGTTGGGCTCCCTGCTCTGCGGGAAGCCTGCTTCTCCTCCTCCCACTCCCCCTGCTTGTGTTCCCTCTCACTGTGTCTCTCTCTGTCAAATAAATAAAATCTTTAAAAAACAAAACAAAACAAAACAAAAATCAGTTGTTATTTCTACACACTGGTAATAAAAAATCTGAAAATGAAATTAAGAAAAAAATTCCAGGGACGCCTGGGTGGCTCAGTCGGTTAAGTGTCTGCCATTGGCTCAGGTCATGATCCCAGGGTCCTGGGATCGAGTCCTGCATCAGGCTCCCTGCTCAGCAAGGAGCCACTTCTCCCTCTGCCTACCACCCCCCTGCTTGTACTATCGCACTCTCTCTCTCTCTCACTCTCTCTCTGGCAAATAAATAAAATATTTTAAAAAAAAAGAAAATTCCATTTACATAGTGTCAAAAAGAATAAAATACTTAGAAAGAAATTCAACAAAAGAAAGACAAGACTTGTACACTGAAATTACAAAGCTTTGCTAAAGAAATTAGGTAAGACCTGAATAAATGGAAAGATATCCATGTTCATGGATTAGAAGACTTAATATTGTCAAGGTGGCAGTACTCCCAAAATTGATCTACAGAGTCAATACAGTCCCTCTCAAAATTCCACGTACCTTTTTTGCAGAAATTGACAGGCTGATCCTGAAGGTCATATGGAAATGCAAGAGACCCAGAATAGCCCAAAAAACTTTAATATGAATAAAGTTGGAAGACTCACATTTCCCGATTTTAAAACCTACTTCAGAGCTACAATAATCAAGACTGTGTGGTACTGGCATAAGGATAGATCTGTAGATCAGTGGAGTAGAATTGAGAGGTCAGAAATAAACCCATATGTTTAAGATCAATTGACTTTCGTCAGAGGTGCAAAGACAGTTCAGTGGGGGAAAGAATAGTCTTACTGCTGACTGGGTACAGAGTTTCTGTTTCAGGGGATGAAAATTTTTGGAAATACATAGTCTTGATGGTTGTACAACATTGTGAATGTAATTAATGCCATTGAATTGTATACTTACAAAGGTTAAAAGTGGCAAATTTTATGTTATATATATTTTACCACAATAAAAAAAAGAAAAACTTTAAATGGTGTAAGAGCTAAAACATAAAACCCTTAGAAGAAAACATAGGTGTAAAATGTTTGACGCTGGATTAGGCAGTGACTTCTTAGACATGACGTTAAAAGTACAAGTGACAAAAGGAAAAATAGATGAATGGAACTTTGTAAAAATGAAAACTTTTGTACTTCAAAGGCACGATCAAGAAAATGAAAAGATAGTATTAGAGAACATGTTTGCAAATCATATCTCTAATAAGGGTCTAGTATTCAGAATAAAGAACTCTCAGAACTCAGCCATAGTAAGACATCCCAGTTAAAAACGGGCAAAAGTTTTGAACAAACATTTCTCCACAGAAGATATACAAATACCCAATAAGCTCATGAAAGCATGCTCAACATTGTTAGCCATTGGAGAAATGCAAATCAAAACCACAGTGACTCACTCGATGACTGTAATAAAAAAGATGGACACGAACAGGTGTTGACAAGGATGTGGAGAAATTGGAATCATCCTACTTGCTGGTAATGGTGCAGCCACTTTGGAAAGCAGTTTTTAGCCTATCCTCAAAAAGTTAAACATAATTACCATATGACCAGCAATTCTGCACTTAGGTAAATAGCCAAGGGAATTGAAAACTTATGCCCACACAAAAACTTGTACAAGAATGTTCAGAGGGGCCCCTGGGTGCGTCAGTCAGTTAAGCGTCTGCCTTCAGCTCAGATCATGATCCCAGGGTCCTGGAATCAAGCCCTGCATCGGGCTCCCTGCTCTGCTGGGAGCCTGCTTCTCCCTCTCCCTCTGCCTGCCACTCCCCCTGCTTGTGCTCTCTCTCTCTCTCTCTCTCTCTTTCTCTCTCTTCCTCCCTGTGTCAAATAAATCTTTAAATAAAAGGTTGGGGGGGGCACCTGGGTGGCTCAGTCGTTAAGCATCTGCCTTCGGCTCAGGTCATGATCCCAGGGTCCTGGGATCGAGCCCCACGTCGGGCTCCCTGCTCAGCGAGAAGCCTGCTTCTCCCTCTCCCACTCCCCCTGCTTGTGTTCCCTCTCTCACTGTCTCTCTCTCTGTCAAATGAAAAAATAAAATCTTTAAAAAAAAAGATGTTCAGAGCACATTCATAATAGTCCAAGAAGAGAAACAATCCAAATGTGCATTTTATGAACAGATGAACAAAATGAAACATTTTGGAATATACATACAGTGTATGAACAATGAAAGTGTTCAGTGGAATATTAACAAAAAGGAATGATGTACTAATACATGCTGCAGCAGGGAGGAACCTTGAAAACATCATAAGTGAAAGAAACCAGTAAGAAAAAGCCACATATTGTATCCAGAAGAGATGAATCCAAAGAAAGTAAAGTGGTAGTTGCCAGAGGTTGGGGGAGGAGTTTAATGGGGAGCATCTGCTATTTGAAATAGAGTTTCTTTTTGTGGTGATGAAAGTGTTCCGGAATTAGGTAGTTGTGATGGTTTTGTGAACATACTAAAAACCACTAAATTGTACATATTCCAAGGGTGAAGTTTATGGTATGTGAATTGTATTTTTAAACAAAGAATGGAGGGGCACCTGGGTGGCTCAGTTGGTTAAGTGTCTGCCTTTGGCTTGGGTCATGATCCCAGAGTCCTGGGATCAAGCCCCACGTCGGACTCCTTGCTCAGTGGGGAGTCTGATTCTCGCCCTTCCTCTTCCTCTGCTCCTCTCCCCCTGCTCTTGTTCTCTCTGTCTCAAATAAATAAATAAAATCTTTAAAAAAAAAAAAGATGAGTGGATAAAGGTGATGTATGTACACACACACACACACACACACACACACACACAATGGAATATTACTCAACAAGCAATCAAAAAATGAAATCTTGCCATTTGCAACGATGTGGATGGAGCTAGAATGTATTATACTAAGTGAAGTCAGTCAGAGAATATGATTGCACTTGTGGAATTTAAGAAACAAAAGAGACGAACATATGGGGAGCAGGGAGAGAGGGAAACAAACCATGAGAGACTCTTAACGATAGAGAACAAACAGGGTTGAACAAACAGGGTTGATGGAGGGAGGTGAGTGGGGGAATGGACTAGATGGATGATGTAAGTGATGAATCACTGAATTCTATTCCTGAATCCAATATTGCACTGTATGTTAACTAACTAGAATTTAAATAAAAAAGTTTTTTAAAAAGCCATGAGCTAACATTTGTATTGCATATTATATTTCCTAAAGCGTTTTTTTAAACCTACTAATTAAAGGCAAAAGTAATCAGCGTTAATAGACTATTTGAGAAATGTCATTAGTTACTAGCTCTAGTGGCCTCAGACAAATAATTTTACCTTTTTTAGCCTTATTCTCTTTGCCTACAAATTGAGCACAGGGGTGCACAGGGCAGGTGGCAGCCCCTACCTCATAGATTAAATGAGTTTATACGTGTAAATAGCTTAATCCAGCTGCTGGCCAGCCACATCAGCACTGCTCTTAGTAACAGCCCTTCTATCCCTTCCCTGGTGTGTTCTTCCTTTGCAGACAGAGTGGGAAGCTTTGGAGCTGACGGATCACCAGTGGGCACTGGATGATGTCGAAGAGGAGCTCATGGCCAAAGACCTCCACTTCGAAGGCATGTTCAAGAAGGAATTACAGACCTCTATTTTTTGAAGACCACACAGGGATTTGCTGTGTCAGGAACTCAGAGTAGTGGTTAACTTTGTAACTTTGGTTTGAGCTGGAAGCCTCTCAGAATAAAAAGGAAGATGCATGAGCCGGCAGGTGTTCCGCAGGAAGTGTTCTTATCTGAGCCAGGTTCCCCTGTATGTCTGAAACTAGAGACGTTTGAGGAGTCTGTGCTAGATAACTTACCCAGAAACAGCTATTTTTAAAATGTTTTACATTTTCCTTCTGGTGACTCTGATAATGAAAGTCAAAGAAAGGGGGAATACTCAAGCTAGTAATAATATATAAAACTTAGCAAAAATTCAGTCTTTGGAAAAAGCATTGTCCGTTATACCCTAATTATTAAGTGCAGTCAGCCTGACTTCTAACCACAGTGAACACCTGTTTTCTTGGGATCCAAACACCCCTTGTGTTTTACCTTTAATTTTTTGTTAGTATTTGTACAACTTTCTTTACACAAATAATACATTTTCATTACTGAAAATTTAGGAGCTATGGATAAGCAAAGTGAAAGCTCCCTGTGTTGTTCCTTTTGAGCCTACAGAGTGACATAAAGAGCAAATGGGTCAAAACCTGATTCAGATAAGCTCTTTTCAGAGTGAATACCCAGGGCTAGGGCAGACTTAGCCAGCCTTCTATCTCAACACTGTCCGGTGAAAATCGGCAACACTGAGACACTGCCGGATTCTCAAGTGCCTTTGGGATCACCAAAGATAGGATACATAATCTGAGGTCTTGAGCTGGAGTTCAGAAGGTATCAAATCCATTGACAGATCAACAGTGCTGTCCCGAATATGGCTACTCCGTTGAACGTAAGACCTCCTTTCCCAATTACTCTGGATAAGAGAGTTTACGTATCACTGTAAGAAGGGAGAAAGGGCAATTGCAGGCAGACACATAGTTAAGGTTGGCCCAGGAATCATTCTGTCTGAATTAACTGTCCCCGGGAAGTGGCTGGGCGCCATTTCTGTACCAAGAGGTGAATGTAATTTGCATGTTGAACGCTGCAATCAAGAACAAACAACTCTTGACTCTACCAATTAAAACATCCTGTTTTCTCTGCCTATAAAACGTTGCCTCTGTGGGTCACTAAAAGCCTTCTGCCACAGTTATAAGTGTCTTGTGGATCAGTGCTGAAGAGTCAAAGATGAAAAAGATGTGGCGTGCTTGGGTGGCTCAGTCTGTTAAGCGTCCTCCTTCGGCTCAGGTCATGGTCCCAGGGTCCTGGGATGAAGCCCCCCATCGGGCTCCCTGCTCATCAGGAAGTCGGCTTCTCTCTCTCCCCGCCTCCCGCCCCTCCCCCAACTCATGAGTGCTCTCTCTCTCATAAATAAAATCTTAAAAAAAAAAAAAAGATGTGACCCCTGCCCTGAAGGAACTCAGAGAGACACATAAGAAATTGATGGTTCTGAAGCTCTGACCCTCCCCTCCAGAGTAATGCACATGGGCATAGACACACACAATTCCCAGGTAGCACAGGGGTGTTGCTAGATCTCCAAAGCCTAGTCATAGTGACTTACAGTCCCATGCTAAGAAAGCCTGACTTTAAGATATTTAAAATAGCTGCTTAAAATATTAAAGGAGCAAGGGTTCACAGGGGAGCTAACCTTTGACCTGGGTCTTGAGAGAGTTCTGCAGTGTAGAAGGTCATTCCAAGCAGACAGAACCAGCAAAGACCTGCAGATTAAAATGTCTACAATTTGGGGCGCCTGGGTGGCTCAGATGGTTAAGCATCTGCCTTCCGCTCAGGTCATGATCCCAGAGTCCCGGGATCGAACCCTGCATCAGGCTCCCTGCTGGAGCCTGCTTCTCCCTTTCCTTCTCCGGCTCCCCCTGCTCCCCCTGCTTGTGCTCTAGCTCTCTGTCAAATAAATAAAATCTTTTTAAAAAAATAATAAAATGTCCATAATTATGCTAAGCGAAGTAAGTCAATCAGAAAAAGACATGTATCATATGATCTCACTGATATGAGGAATTCTTAATCTCGGGAAACAAACAGGGTTGCTGGAGTGGGGGTGGAGTGGGAGGGATGGGGTGGCTGGGTGATAGGCGTTGGGGAGGGTATGTGCTATGGTGAGCGCTGTGAATTGTGCAAGACTGTTGAATCACAGACCTGTACCTCTGAAACAGATAATATGTTATATGTTAAAAAAAAATGTCCATAATTTGCTGGACCCAGACTTAAGTGGGGAGTGGTATGGTATATACCAAAAAGTATAGGTTGGACTGGAATGCAATCAGTAATTGATGATTGAGTGATGTCACCCTCGTTCCCATGAGGCATCTCAGCATTTCATTTTGCCTCTTCACCCACACTAAGTTTGCCTTTTTCCCTGTAGCAAAGTTGGGTGGATAAAACGTGAGGCCTTTCCCAGCCATCATGTTGAAGGTAAAAGCACATGTCCTTGACAGCAGCCAATCAAAGGGAAAATCCAAGTTTGTTTTATCAGGCTCTTCCAGGAATCAGCGCACAAGTTCAGCATACAGTGCTTATCGTGGGTGTTTCCTGGAGTCCAACCTGGGCCAGGCTACCGAATGAGCATCTTACCTTTTCCATCAACCTGGACTTAACACTCAAAATCATTTAGGACAATCTGAAATGTCCATTTACTGATCATGGTGTGGAAGGTACCAGGCATGGAAGTCTAAATATTGACAGATGTACAACGCATCTCTGAAAAACAATGAAGACTTAGATTTGAGAATAGTAGGTAAACTTGCACTTCGGGGCAAAGTCTATGTGGTTCTTTTATTTGGTTGAAAGGACCAAATATGATGGGCAGATGTGTAAGTGAACAACATGGAGGATTATGAACTGTAAGAAATATTGCAGTTGCAAATGACAGAAACGGGACTCAACTTGGCTTAAGCAATTTTTAAAAGGAATGTAAATGGCTGAATAACCAAAATGGTCAGTTGGCTTCAAGTTTAGCTGGATCCGGGTTCTCAAATGATGTCATCAGGACTGAGTTGCTTCCTCAACTCTTTTTTTTTTTTTAAAGATTTGTCCATTTTAAAGAGCATGCATGAGCGAGCAAGGGATGGAACAAAGGGAGAGGGAGACAACAGTCTCCCCGCTCAGCGCAGAGCCCGATGCAGGGCTCAATCCTAGGACCCCAAAATCATGACCTGAGTCGAAATCAAGAGTCGGCTGCCTGACCGACTGAGCCACCCAGGCATCCCTCAACTCTCCTTAAGGCAGTCTGTCTTCCCCTGGAGACACTGGCTCAGTGAAAAGAAAACACTCCTTTCTGAAACTTTCCAGTAAGTCAGGTAATAGACCTGATTCGGGTCACGTGCAAATTCTATGAAATGTTTAGCCCCACCTAAACTGTAAGGACCAAAGGTGGGATGGAGGTGATTCCTTAGAGGAAAACTGGGGTTTTGTTGCCAGAAGAAAGTGGCAGGGGTACCAGGCAAGAAAAAACAATAATTTTTACCCTTTAATCACCCAAACTGTCTGGAACGTTACCAAAAGGAGGTATTGCCCCTGTCCTAGTAGGCAATAAAGTCTGCAAACTTTTACGGGATTTCTACAATATGCTCGGGGTCGCGTTAGATATTTTCAGATCTTTCTATTCACTCATTTACTGACCATCTGCCAGATACTGCACTCCCAGGCCTTAAGAGTTCAGACTGCTGTGTCACGTGCCATGACAGGGTGACCCGGGGGAGGCTGTGGGAATGTCTTGCAGGTCAGATGACCAGCCTGGGTGGTCAGGGAAGGCTTCCCAGTGGAAGTGTCATCTCAGGATGTGAAGGATCACAAGGAAGTATATACAGAACCAAGGAAATATATAAGGAAAAGACTATCCCAGGCAGAGGAGACTGTGTGCAAGGGCCCAAAAGCAAAGGTGATGGCATTTTCACAAAACCAGAACAAGGCCCGCGTGGCCCCGAAGGGTAGAGAACAAAAAGATGTGATGAGTGTTGGGTTAGACATTTTATTTTATTTTATTTTATTTTATTTTATTTTATTTTATTTTATTTTATTTTTTAAAGATTTTATTTATTTATCTGAGAGAGAGAGAATGAGAGAGAGAGAGAGCATGAGAGGGAAGAGGGTCAGAGGGAGAAGCAGACTCCCTGCTGAGCAGGGAGCCCGATGTGGGACTCGATCCCGGGATTCCAGGATCATGACCTGAGCCGAAGGCAGTCGCTCAACCAACTGAGCCACCCAGGCGCCCGGGTTAGACATTTTAAATGCGTGAACAGTCTGGTATATGAACTAGATTTCAATACAGTTGCTTAAAAAAAAAACATGAGATGAGGCAGCATCAGGGCCAGATGGCAGCTTATAAGTCATCCCTCAGAGGTGAACTTGATCCTGACGTGGCAGCAGGGAGTCTTTGGGGGGCACTGGTGTGAAGGGATTGGCGGCTGGTGGGCAGGAAATGGAGAGGGTAAAAGTGGGTGGAGGTGTGGCAGGGTGAGAGTGGGGTGGGACTGCGGCCGTTTACATGCTTGGCTCCTGCTTTTTTGCACTAACTCAGGGTTGTGTGTAGCTCTGCAGAGGACACTTGCTTTCTCTGGGCCTCACAGTCTCCTCATCTGGCAAAAGGAATCATAGTGGTGTAGCCCCTTGGGATAACAGTCCGGCAGTTCCTCAAGAGTTTAAACATAAGGTTCCCATATGACTCAGGAATTCCACTCCTAAACAGATCTATACCCAAGAGAAATGAGAACGCACATCCACATGAAAACTCACACACGAATGTTCATAGCAGCATTATTCGTAATGGCCACAAAGTGGAAACGACCCAAATGTCCAAAATGAATAGATCAACCGATTGATAAATATAATGTGGTACGAACACACAGTGGAATGTTACACGGCAGTAAGAAAGAATGAGGTACAGGTACAGCCGGCAATGGGCATGACCTTGAAACACACGAAACGAAGGAAGCCAATCACAGAAAAACCACATTTATGAGCCTGTGTTTCATGAAATGTCCAGAATAGGCAAACCCACAGAGACAGAACATAGATTAGTGGTTGCCAGGGCCTGGGGGGAGGGAATGGGGAGTGACTGCTAACTGATACAGGTTTCTTTTTGCCAGATGAAAATGTTCTAAAATTGGAAACGGTAATAGTTGTACAACTTTGTAAATATACTAAAAACCACCAAAGCAGTACCCTTTAAATAGATAAATTTTGTGTATGTGAATTATACCCCACTAAAGCTGTTAAGGTGGGCAGGGATCATAAGCCCTTGGCAGCAGACATGAAGATCTCTTGTGAGCATGGCTCTGAGAGGCTCCCGTGGGCTATCGGGACGGCGGATGGAGTCTGGCTGCAGAGGGCAGGGGTCAACCAGTGTGTTCCCGAGCCTCTCATGGGCTTTCACCCCCAGCCCAGCTACCCTTCCTGCTGCCCCTGCTCTCACCCTGGTCCCACCTGCCCACTTTTCCTTCCAGGTCTCTTAACTCTGGCTCCCTGGAAATGGCCTGGGAAGATCAGCAGGGTTCAGAAGCCTGGGTTCCGGCCTGCGTTGGTGGTATAGTGGTGAGCATAGCTGCCTTCCAGAAGCCTGGGTTCCGTACCCATGCTCCCCCGAGACAGGCTAGTACCCAATAAGTAAAATATTTCCTTTTGCAATCAGCTTACAAAATGCACAGCCAACCCTGTGCTACCTTTTCCTTTCTCCCATTTCTTTGTGAATTTCTTCTTCATTTCTTATTTTTTATTATGGAAAATTCCAAACGTATCCAAGAGTGGAAAGAATAATATAATGATGTACCCACCACTCTGCTTTAATAATTATCAATATTTTGCCAATCTTTCCATGTATCTCCCAAACCCACTTTTTTTTTATGTTTTAAAAGTAAATCCCCAGATACACACTATTATTCCACACATAAATATCTTAGTAAGTTGGGGCGCCTGGGTGGCTCAGGTGGTTAAGCGTCCAACTCTTGATTTTGGCTCAGGTCATGATCTCAGGGTTGTGGGATCGAGCCCCGCATCCAGCTTTGTGCTTAGCAGGGAGTCTGCTTCTCTCCCTCTGACCCTCCGCCACCCGAACCTACACCTCTCTATAAAATAAAACAATATTAAAAAAATATTTTAGTATGTCTGACAAATAAGGAATTTTTAAAACATAACCCACAATCCCATCATCTTATCTAATTAGACATTCTTCAGTACGTTCTAAGACCCAATCATGTTCAAATTTCCCGTTATCTTCAAATGTCTCTGTCTGGTTGGATTGTTTGAATGAGGATCCCCAAAAGGCTCCCACATAACATTTGATTGCTATGTCTCTTAAATCTCTCTTAAACAGGCCCCACACCACCACCCATTTTTCAAGCCACTTATTCTCTAGAATTCTGTGAGTCTTTTTGAAAGTACTCTTATCTTGATGGGAAATCAAATCTTTAGATTGTTTTTCATTTCAAGAAAAGATTAAGGAGACTGAATTAGTAACAGATGCCCAGAAAATTAAACAAATAAAAAACCAAGGACTACCCCAGGAGAAAACAGAACATCTAGCAAAGATATTGTAATCACAGTATACCTCTTGAGTCAGCCTGACTCACTGTTTCACAGTTTTAGAGTTGTAAATGTAGAATAATGATATAAACCAAAGCAGTACAGAAAAATGTGGAAATGTGAAAAGCTAAATCTTCACATCCCTCGGTGGTAATCAATAGGTAAAAATCTAAAACTGAAAAAAAAATCAACATGAGCAGTACACATCTGGCACTTAGAGAATAGATACAAAAACCAGAAGAAATAATCAGAAATACCAGAAAGAGTTGAAAGGAATTGGAAGTGAGAGGGAATGGGATAGGGCACAGCTGGTTTTAAAGTATATACCAGGTTATCAGATTTATTAACACAAAAAGTGTCTTTTTAAAAGGTTCATTTAGCCAACATCCATGGAGGTTAACATCTGAGAAAGAATGAGTTAAAACTCCAGGAACCCTTGAGGCTTAATTTGGCAGGTTTAGTGAAAGAGTGGACCTGCCCACCTGCCGCACCCCGAACAGAGGCACAGAACAGAGAAGGTTCGCCAGGCGGCACCCTCTCCCACCTGTTCTGCCTTTTGTTTCTTTGCTCATGCGTGCCAGGAGCCAGCCAGATGGAAATGGCAGCCAACTGTCCTGGGCATGTCTAGGGAGGGGGCTTCAGCATCGCCAGCCATAACACCTTTGCCTTTTCCTTCGCTCTCCCCTTCCTTGGGACCTCCCAAGGTACTTCTGGGTGGGAGCTCTCAGCAACTCCCAAATGCTGTTGAAGTCCCTTCAAAAGAGAATCCAAGTTGGAGGCCTATTTTCATAGACACACAGCAGAGTCACCTGGAAGGCCTGGGATGTTCATCTCACCATCTCCCCTCTCTGAGGTGTCTCCTCAGGGGCAGGATGGTGCCGTCAGTATTAAGAGTGCTGGTTCTAAAGTCAGACTTAGAGCTTGGCCTCTTATTTGCTGTGTGACCTTGAAGAAATTACTTAAGCTCTCTGAGCTTCAGTTTGGCAGCTGTAAAATGGAGAGCATAATAATACATAGGTTGTTGTGAGGACTTAAAAAGAATAATGCATGTAATAAGGTATGTAGTATAGCCCCTGACCCACTAAGTGCTTTGTAGATGGAGCTACTGACCATCTCCCATATACTTAAATCATCCCCCACCCATCACTGCCCTCCCAGAGTCTCCAGGATGATACTGGCAGCTCCTTTTGGAGCCAGGATACTCCCCACCTATACCTGGCACTCCATGTTCCCCCCTTATATTCACCTCGACCCCCAGCCAGTCTCCTCTTTCCAGAGGATCAGCTTTCATCTTGGCCTCTGGCCAAAGAGATCATAATCTCTCTTGCCTTTGTTTGGAATCTTAAGACCCCTACCAATCCACGGTTTGGAAACACAATGGGATTGGGGCTTCTGTCTCTAAAGAGAGCAAGCCAGGAGCAGCTGGATGGTCCTCTGTGGACTGGGGGGTTGGGCACTGTCAGGCCAGTAAGACTTTGCAGGGATGAATGGGTAGTCCTCCTTGGGGGAAACTGAGAAAGGGAACCAGGCCAGCTCTGAGCCTGCTAAGGGAATCTCAACATCTCCAAAGAAGTCTCACCAGAGAGCTCACAGGAGGCAATGAGAGGAGGGATTTGGACTCCTCAGCTTCTGTAGTGGACCCCTAGAGCTACCCTCCCTACAAGACTGCCTACGAGGGAGAAGGAAATTAGGATGTTACCAGGAAGAGAAATGGATCTTGGGCAATGCTTAAAAAAAAAAAAAAAAAAGGCCAGTTATCTATTATATATAGAACCAGGATCCAGATGACTTCCCACAAGATCAGAACAACTGACTAGATCTAACAAGAGAAAAAACAAGAAACAAATGTTGAGTCCTACACTGAGGATCAAGAAACCAACTGCACACAAAGAAGTAGGGAAGACCTAGTAGATCAATACAAAGAGGTGGGGAAGACCTAGTAGGTCAATATTGGGCAACAAAGGATGTGGCTGCCAGAATCATTAATTCAGTGTGAGGCCATATTAACGGAGAATCTAGGAAGGGAGGTGAAAGTCCAGCTTTGTTCCCAATTGGGTTCAGTTCCAAGAGTTATACTTTATTTTTAAAAATATTTATTTATTTATTTTAGAGAAAGGGAGCAAGAGCAGGAGGGACAGAGGGAGAGGGAGAGAGAGAGAATCTCAAGCAACCTCCATGCTGAGCACGGGGCCTGACCTGAAATCATGTCCCGAGTTGACACCTAACCGAATGAGCCACCCAGGTCCCCCTTCAAGAGTTGTACTTTAAGTTGCACATTGTTAACCAGGGAAGAAGCCAACAGAGGAGAGATGTCACAATGGTGAGAGCCTAGAATCCTGTCCTTTGAGGAAAGTCAAAAAACCTGGAGGGTTTGGCCTGGAGGGAGAAAATTCTAGAGAAATGAGAGGTGTCTTTATAATTCTGAAGGGGTTCCCACAAAGAAAACAGTAGAGCTGGTCAGATGATAAAGTGAACTGGGAAAAGCCCAATCCTTCTTGAGTCAGAAAAGCTTGATTCAGGGGGCGCTTGGGTGGCTCAGTCATTAAGCGTCTGCCTTCAGCTCAGGTCATGATCCCAGGGTCCTGGGATCGAGCCCCGCATCGGGCCCTGCTCCACGGGAAGCCTTCTTCTCCCTCTCCCACTCCCCCTGCTTGTGTTCCTGCTTTTGCTGTGTCTCTCTCTCTGTCAAATAAATAAATAAAACCTTTAAAAAAAAAAAAAAGAAAGAAAAGCTTGATTCAGGCTCTGAGCATGCTTCAGACTGCAGCATGTCAGACACAGCTGAGGGCTGAGTGTTGCTCTTCTGTGAGACCCAGATACCCAGGCAAGTACTGGGAGGGAAATCTCAGCTCAACCTTAGGAAGAATTTCTTTCTTTTTGAAATGATATTTATCATTCCTGTCTCTGATCACAAAAGAAATACACAGTTGTGTAGAATACTGGTAAACAGAAAAGCAAAATTAGATAAAATCACATCAACCACTATTTACCTCCTAATAATTAGGAATGGGATAGATATGTAGGCAGATAGATGACAGATGGATAGATAGATAGATAGATAGATAGATAGATAGATAGATAGATAGATGATAGAGAGATATTAACAAAAATGGGATCATACAAATAATTGTCTGAGAGGATTTAGAGAATCACCATGTAAAGATGTATGTGTTGGTATGTAAGGATGTTTATTGCAGTTATTGTTTCTAGTAGAGAAAAAATAGCTGTCAGCCAGCTATATCCCCTGCAGTAGGTGAATTTGGGAATGTGATAAATGGCAGTGCACCCACACCATGCAGCCCTGTGCAGCTAGGTGGAGGAAAAGGGTGGAGGTAATACGTATGTATTGCTTTCAGAATCTTTCCAACACATATTGCTTAAGGCAAAAAAAAAAATACCCAAGTTATAGGATAATATGCATAGTATGGTCCCATTTTTGTGAAAAGAAAGACATGCACATATATGCTTTTAATTAAAAGAAGCAGTATGATGCTAACAGCGGGCACATCTGGGGAGGCCGACTTGAAGAGGCCAAGAGTAAGACAGTGAATGTGTTCCTTGAACATTACTATGTCACTTAACTCGGGACAGTCAGGATACATCATTTTTATATCAAATGACTGAAATTTAAATAAGTAAACAACAATCTATCCTGGACATTTCTCCATGGCATTAAGGATTTTACATCATATTTAATGACCGCATCTATTCCTTGTGTAGATTTCTCTTAATGTTACTGAACCCAATGGTGGACATTTAGTACATCAGGAGCTAAGAGGAACCAAGGACGTTTGAGTGTTTATCAGACCTGAAAATGTGCAGACTCATAAGTCTAACCATACCATAGGTGGGAAATTATCTGATAGATACACCTAGTGCTGTGCACGAAGAGGTCTATGCAAGAATGGTCCCTGCCTTATTATTCCTGCTAGCAAAAGACTAGAAACAATTTACATGTCCAACCTCAGGACTGCATCAATAAAAAATTATAGGCTGACTATATGCTTCAGTTCTCAACAGTGGATACAAGAAATGAGATGGATCTGTAGAAATTTACATGGAAAATGTGCCAGGATATATTTCACAGTGAAGAGAAAAAAGGCAAGTTACAGAACAGTATGTACAGTATGATCTCATTTCTATTTAAAACGTATATGTGACTGTGCATTGAAAAAGATCTGAAGCTACCTCTGAAACTAATTTTAAAAAAGTAAAATAAAATAAAGATCTGAGGGATAAACAGCAAGCTGTAGGTAGGATATCCCTATAGGCAGGTATGTGTGTATGTATGTATAAAGGAAGTGAGCTCCACGTCCCATGGGGTGTGCAAACCAGGATTGGCTGTCCCTTATTCAGGGATGCTGCGGAAGGGATTTCCAAATCCCTCGGAGGTACCTCGGGTCCCCTCTTAGCCCTGAGAATCTCTGAGAGAGGGGAGGTCGGGACTGGGAGAAGAATCCACCCCTAAGGGGAAAGGGTTAAGTGGGGATGGCGTTCCTGTGGGCGGGCTCCGCGATCGGCAGCGCGGGGTTCTGTTAGCCAAGTCTGAGCATCTCGGAGGATGCGGCGCGGCGAGCGGCGCGGCGAGGGACGCGCGCAAGGTGAACGCGGGGGCTGCCGGCGCGGCGCCCAGGTGAGGAGCTGGCCCAGGGAGGGGGCGATGGCGGGGCCCAGGCAGGGAGCGTGGCCGGCAGCCCCCTCTCTGGGCACGAGTGGCAGGGCCTGCGCCAGCTCCCACCCCCACCCGGGACACTGCGGGAAGGCGCGGAGCCAGGGGATAGAAGCCAGAGGAGGAGAGGTAACCCGAGATGGACCAGCTCCCGAGGCTGCCCTGCGGCGGCCCTCGCCCTGCCCCCAGGCCGGCCTCTCCCCAGTCCCTAGGGCAGGGAGATACCCCCCTATCCCTCACCCCCCCACCCAAAAAAATCTCTCCTGCAGCGGGAACCCAGGACTGGGCAGCCCCCTCCTTGTCCACAGATGCCTACATCTTGTTTGAACTGCGGGTGGTGAGCAGATGGCATATGCTTACTGAAGGCCTAATCAACCGTCTCCTCTGAAAAGCTTTTGGACTCTGTTCAAAATGAGCCATTGCGGATTTCACAACGCCTCGTGTGGCTATTCGCTGGCTGTGTGACCTTGGGCGATTTGCTAAACCTCTCTGAACCTCGCTTTCTTCCCCTATGAAATGGTTATACCCGCACCTGCTTGGGTTTGGAGGGTTGGATGAGATGGAGGACATGCAGCTAATCTTAGTGCAGGAGCCTAACTGGGTAAGTGCTCAACACAGGAGCTTTATTATTAACCAGGACATGCGTTAATGGCCGTTCAGTCCTTCCTCCTCAGCTGGCCCCAACTCCTGACACCAACTGCGGCTTCTCTGCGGGTCCCCAGCACCTAGTTTGGGATAGGAGCAGAGCATGGGGCTCAGTGAATGTTTGAGAAATGAGCTAACAAGATTTTAAGGCAGAATCTAAACTCAGTTTAGGGGATGGGTTTAAGAGATCTTTGAACCCCCTGAAATTGTCCACAACCTTTGATGAACCTGGGTATTTCCTGGAGTTTTCATTGGCTTCTCAAGGTGCATGTGACCCACCAAGGATGAGGAGCCAGGGAGCTCTGGGCACACCTGCTTCCCAGAGAGAAAAGGAGCAGGGCTTCTGCTCCGAAACACACGCCAGCCTCTCTTCTCTCACGGTTGCTGTGCTCCTGCCCTCTGTCTCCTGGCCATCGGGTTCCTTCCGGCCTCCCTAGCTTAACTAGGGACTCTCAGGAAGAGGAATCTTTAGGGGATATCTACCTGGGGCCAGGCATATGCAGGGGGCTGGAGATAAGAAATAAAGATGCAGATGCAGCCCTTGAGAAGCCATAGGCCAGTGGAGGAGACAGAGATTACATTATGTGACCACAGTGATGGGAAAGGGTAGAGGGGGTGTCAGGGAAAGAAATGTCTGAGCTGAAAAGAGCTACCATCATATCTTACCTGGATTTCTGGACTGGCCTCTCTCCCCCTTTTAAAGATCTTATTCATTTATTTTATTTGAGAGAGCGCGTTCGCGTGTACAAGTGGGGCAGAGGGAGAGGGAAAGAATCTCAAGCAGACTCTGTGCTAAGCACGGATCCCAACATGGGGCTTAATCTCACGACCCTGAGACCATGACGTGAGCCGAAGCCAAGAGTCGGACACTTAATCGACTGAGCCACCCAGGAGCCCCTCTTACCAGACCTTGTTGCCCTCATGCTTAACATCTGCATTGGCTACCTGTGATACTTAGAATAAAATCCAGGTGCCTCCCTGTGGTTTACAAAGTCCCTTGTGATCTAGCCCTACCTTCCTGATTTTATCTCCCTCTGCTACTTTCTCTTTAATTTCTATGCTCCAGCCACACTAGCCTTTTCATTTCTTGAATTCACTTGTTCATTCTGCGTCAGGGCCTTAGCACTTTCTGTTCCCTTTGCCAAATACTTTCCCCCCATATCTTCAAATGGCTGGCTCCTTCTTCTCATTCAGCATCTAGCTTAAATGTTACCCCAGAGAGGCCTCCTGCTACCCACTGTGTAAAGTAGCCCCCATCCGTCTATCTCTTAACCCTGTTTTATTTTCTTCATAGCTCCCCTTATTTAAAACTAGCCATTGTCTGTCTCTTACCCTAGAATGCCAGCTCCGTGAGGGCAGGAATCTTGTCAATCTGTTCACGGCTTTATCCCCAGGGCCCGACACAGTATGTGTTCAAATTATTTGTTGAAATAGTGAAGGGGACTGGTGGGAAAGAAAGCCTTCTGGACAAAGGGAAAGTAAAAGGACTCTAATGCTTATTGAACTCCTATTATGGGCCTGGCCTATAATGTGTTCTGTTAGGTAAGAGCTCCTTGTAAGAACTCCTTTGAGTCAGGTACCCATTTTACTGATGGAAAAAAACCACAATTTGGAGAGGTGAAGTAACTCACCCAGGAAATGGCAAAGCTGGGATTCAAACCCAGATCCCTCTGTCCCTCTCCCTATCCACCTGTCTGATATTTGAGCCAGGCCTTTGAGAATAGGATTTCAGAGGGCATCTGGGTGGCTCAGTAGGTTAAGCATCCCAGGGTCCTGGGATCCAGCCCCACATAAGGCTCCCTGCTCAGCGGAGAGTCTGCTTCTCTCTCTCCCTCTGCCCCACCCCCTGCTTGTGCTCTCTTGCTCTCTCCGTCAAATAAATAATAAAATAAAATCATTTAAAAAATAGGATTTCAGCCAGTGAAGGAGAAAAGAGAGGGCATTCCAGGCTGAGAGAACAGCAGGAGCAAAGGATTGGGGCATTGAACAGCCCAGTGGGTACTGAAGGATAGGTGAGCAGCCTGGTGTGGCCTTGGGA